>NC_059429.1:26085153-26389276 GCF_021028975.2 Sphaerodactylus townsendi
AAAGTCCAACCAAGGCCAGAAAGCTTTTGGCCCCCTCCTAACATTTAAAAGTATACTGTCTCTAAAGAGAGAAGCTCCGTTTCAGTAAAGCATCTCTTCTGTGTATTTTGCTCATCCCTTTCTGAAGCCAGCAGCCACCAGCACATTTCTAAGAATGTCATAATTTACAGCAGGCACGGAAAGGCCATTCGAGCAAAAGACAGACAGACAGCGCTGATGGAGATTGAAACAGACAGACAGAAAAAGGACATCTTCCTCCAAGAATTTCTCCCAGGCACAAGCTCCGCTTATATTACTGGGAGCTGTACTCGTGTACAACTCCTATTCATATCAATGAGGCCTCGCGCTGAAGCATTTCCCAGAGGACCAAATTCAATACACGGGGAGAAGATTTTGCTCATAAATAACCTTGCTGTATAAAAATCCGCTGCGAGCTTTGAAAACGCAGCCTTCCTTTCACCAGCTGCCATTTTCTGTGTGTGTGTGTGGGCCCTCCCAGCCCCAGAGGTGTTCAGTGGTAAAGGTTAGGCATTTACTTGATGGACTATAAAATACCAAGACTCTGTTTCACCCTGACAGCGCACAGAGCATCTAAAAACAACTTCTGAACATCTCTTCCAGATTCCCACCTAGCAACAGAAATACCTCCCAGAGATCCTGTGCTATGTGCTTCCTTCCTATTAGCCGTGATAGTAAAATGAAGCCTCCATGAATCCCAGACACTGAGGTTAAGCAATGGTTGCATTCATGATGGCTTCAGGTATCTGATTGTTATGAACAGGATGCTCGACCAGACAGACCTTTGACTTGGTCTAGCGGTGCTCTTCTATTTCTAACATAGACTCATGTTCCCAAAGAGAGGATTCAATGGTCCACTTCTCAATATGTTTACTCAGAGGTAGGCTCCTCTGCCTTTTATGAGACTTACTTTCCAGTAAAGGTATTTAGAATTACAAGAAGACAAATGTAGCCTGAACATCTTGTCAAAATCTGAAAGAAGAAGAAGAGGAGGAGAAGGAGATGGGAATTATACCCCACTTTTTTCAACTGTACGGAATCTCAAAGTGGCCTACAAAATTCCTTCCCTTTCTCTCCCCACAACAGACACCTTGTGAGATGGATGTGGCTGAGAGAAGTCTGAAGAACTGTGACTAGCCCAAGATCACCTTAGCAGGCTTCATGTGCAGGAGTGAGGGAACAAGCCTGGTTCCCCAGATTAGAGTTTGCCGCTCATGTGGAGCAGTGGGGAATCAAACCTATAGATTAGACCATCTGCTCTTAATCATTAAACCGTGCTGGCCCTCATCTTCTGTAGATATCAAGTGAGATCACCCTATTCCTTGGCAATACCGTGGTAAAAAAATATCTTTGCATTGGAACTCAGAATGGGAAAACACACCAATTTTACACCCAAAATTCTATTTAAAATGTTGGAAATTCTAATGGTTGAATGCTGAGATGGGGAATTCTGTTGCAGAATATTACTGCTAAAAGCACAGATTGTCATACTAGACTGCACTTTAGAAAAGCTCTCTAATAGCCAAAGAGGGGCATAATATGCTTCACGCTGGAGCTGGTACGGGGTAGTGGTTAAGAGCAGGTGCACTCTAATCTGGGGAACCGGGCTTGATTCCCCACTCTGCCACTTGAGCTGTGGAGGCTTATCTTGTGAACCTGATTAGCTTGTGCACTCCAACACATGCCAGCTGGGTACCTTGGGCTAATCACAGTTCTTCAGAGCTCTCTCAGCCCCACGCACCTCACAGGGTGTTTGTTGTGGGGGGGGGGGAAGGGAAAGGAGATTGTAAGCCCCTTTGAGTCTCCTTACAGCAGAGAAAGGGGGGATATAAATTCAAACTCCTCTTCTTCTTGGTAAGTTTACCAAGTACCTGCATTGGTCCAAAGCAAAATCTCAAAACAAAAGCCACATAATGCCTTTTATTATGAGGACCAATTGAAACAAAGGAAGACCATTTACAAGTTTTTGAGGCCCCAGAACTCTTTTCCAAGCAGGATCTTAAAGGATCAGATGGCTACGCAACTAACCTGTGTTTCTTTTGCACCAGCTTATATATTTAGCCATGGGATGCAGGATATGTGTGTGTGCGTGTGTGTGTGTTGTGTGTGTGTGTGTGTGTGTGAGAGAGAGAGAGAGAGAGAGAGAGAAGGTGAAGGTGAATGGACCTGGAAACAAAGGGCAACTTCCTTCATTGAACAAAAAAGTCAATAGAATCAAGAGTTCTTAGGAGAACAGCCTCCTATGCAGCTTTTAGGCCCCCTTTCCTCCCACTAATGGGTCGTATATAAAGCCATTCAAACTGTAGGTGTTAAACATCGTTTCTGATTCCTTCAAGACAAAGACAGACAAGAAATCGATTGGTTTAAGACAGAAGGGACAGATATTCATGCAAAGGTTACTCACAAGGTTACAGTTGACTACTGTTTGTGCAACTGGTCTATCTCTTGTCAGCCACAAGACCCTGAACATTGCAAAGGATTCTGGGAAGGGTTCTGGGTGCACCCTCAGTTTGTATGGAGCTTTGGCCCAGATTGTTGAGCCTCTCCATTGCCCTGTATGGACTGAGACTGTACCTCCTTAGGGTGAGGATAGGCAAAACATTCCACAGTCAAGTGAACGCAGCCTGGACATTTATTTGTGGCATTTGTGCTTCAGGACAAAGGATATAGGTTTAAACCATTTCTACTGCGCCTAGAATATCTGTCCTTTGGAAAAAAATCCCTTGTGATTTCATGTTTCAGGGACATTTGGAGTTCAGTTCACATTCTGCTTGCCAGGAGTAGGCAGGCAGATGATTTTTTGGCGGAGCGGTTTGGGCTGTTACTGTTACTGCCCAGGAAAATAGCTAAAATATTTTCCTGAGTCAAGTTACCCAACTGCACGGGCTCCGTGTCACGATGCAGAGACCTGTGTGGTTCAGAAGCCTCCACTTGCAAAGGACGTAGACATGTGATTGTGCCAATGTTATATGGCTTCCCTCTTGCCTCTGCTCTTGTAAGATGTAATGAAAGCCCCTTTAGAGTTGAATTTATGATTTGCCCGCTGTTTAGGATTTTAGTTGGACTAGGTTTCCCAGTTAGCTTAAGGTTTTGTTATTGTTAAGTTGGGAGATTCTTATGTACTCGTTTTGTATTGTTTTCCCTAATGTTTAAGTTTAAGAAAAGTTATTTTGATATTTGTGCTATTAGTAAAAGCAGTAGCCTGTAGAAGCTGATATTAAAGGACAAGGAAGTCAGCCCTGGAATGCAGCTTAGACCAACACCCAGCCAACTCCTTAGCGAGGACAAAGACTCCCTTTGGATTTGCAAATTAAAATCTGCTGGCAGGACCCAGAGGTCCCAGCCATTGGAAGATGTGCAGGGATCACCATTGGACAATTTGAACTCTCCTTTGTTACAGAGGTGAGGCGCGGGAGCCTCAGGACATAACTGAAGGAAACAGCCATCTGATAAAGGAGATAGCTGGGTGCGGTAGCGAGCCCACCCAGATTCTCTGAATGGACCTTATCTGCTCTCCCTTCAGCACCATTGCGAGATCTCGTAGGAAGATGTTTGACAGCGGGATTTCGTGATCCCATTCACTAAAGTTGTAATTGTATCTTCCTTTTGTATTGTTGTTTTCTTATTAGTGTTTGATAAGGGACTTGCCCCTTTACCTCCCCTTTCTACCTGCTTCCTTGCCCCCTTTGATGTGTGTGAATAAAAGTTCTTGTGCTTGTTTGCAAGGCACGATTCTCCTGCCCGAGCTGTAACCATCACCTCCAAATAAAATCATTTGCTTTGAAGAACTCCGGCTTCCTGCGCCCCATTACGTTGCTGAGCTGAAATCACTTATTGTTACCCGAGCCACAGCGGTAACATTATGAACCTGTTTTGCAGGGTACTTTTTGCATATTCAGAGAATATAGTACAGCATAATTGATTGTTTTTCATGCATATATGATAGTTCTAGCTTCCCCCTTCCCTTACAGACATGCTGTTGCTGTTCTCCTGAAGCTTAGAGGTGGAGTAAACAGTAAGGAGCCAGTCAGGCCAGCTCCTCAGTCTGCAAGTTAAAGCTGGACTCAGGCAAGCCAAGCCCAACACTGAACAACCCCACCCCGCTCCAAATTCCATATAGAATTCGGGGTGGAGCAAGCCTATGTTGACTAGCTCAGCATTTGACTCCGAAACTTGGGTAGGGGCGCAGTTAAGGGGCACCTTGGCAACATGCTGCCCACATGACCTGGCCAAGTGACACCTGGGGCCCCAGCCCCCCCTTCCACCTATGGTTACAGCACTGCTTAGGATTGGACTGATAGTATATGGGGGACTATAGCGACCATTTGAAATACAGTTGTAAGCACTGCATGCCCACTGAAAAGCTTCATCCCAGCTATCGTTTTCTTTAAAGGGAAGCTAAAGTGAGAGATTCTGATCATAACACTAAAGCTAATTAAAAAGTGGGATCGGTAGCTTGAGTCACTTTCTTTGAATCAATACAGCAATAATAATACGAATCAACATAATGAAAATAATTAACAGGGAAACAACTGCTGCCTCCTTGATGTATCACTGGCAGGCACTATTTTAAATGTCACAACGCAAGTCAGCAGTTTGGTTCCAGAAACAAGGCAGGAGGCTTTTGTTGAAACAGGCAATGTCTTTAAATAGTTGCTGCTTTATTTCTTAATCAACAGATATAAAGTGGTTCTCTTTCAACCATCTCGAAGGACTGGCATCCTGCCATTTCCTGTGCAGGGGATCAGACCCATCAGGAAGTGATTGAAGGGGTGATGAGGGTTGTTGTGAGGATAAAATGTGAGGTCAACCTTGGACAACCCTTGTGTGGTAAATACGTGGTAGACAGAAGCTGGGTTTGGTGGTCAAGTTGCCATTCAAATTAAGGCCTACTGGGTCCCCATGGCTTGAATCAACATTCAGTCCATCTGTTAGCCCCGCCCCACCCTCTTTTCTTCAGGACATGGAACAGCCTTTTTGAAATGAGAATTCTTAGGTGATTTTATGAGCTGGCCCTTGGTTCAGAGGTAGAATAAATGATTTGCCTGCATAATGTCTGGCATTTGATCCCTGACATTTTCAGCATGGTGTAGTGGTTAAGAGAGGTGGACTCTAATCTGGATAACTGGATGTGTTCCCTCACTCCTACTAATGAAGCCTGCTGGGTGACCTTGGGCTAGTCACAGTTCTCTCAGAACTCTCTCAGTCCACCTATCTCACAGGGTGTCTTGTTGTGGGAAGAGGAATAAAGGAATTTGTAAGCCACTTTGAGAGACCTTAAGGTAGGGAAAAGTGGGGTACAAAAACCAATTTTTCAGGTAAGAAATTAAGGAACAGTGGTTGAGAAACTCCTATCTCTGCCTGTGTGCCCTTGGAGAGTTGCTGCTAATCTAAGCACTGCCTGATCTGATGATGTCACTTCTGGTTGGTGTTGGGATGGATGTAATGGTGTCAAGATGGTTCTGATTTTATTCTATTTCTACCCCACCTGTCCAGTGGTGGGATTCAAAAATTTTAGTAACAGGTTCCGATGGTGGTGGGATTCAAACAGTGGTGTAGCGCCGATGGGGCTGGGCGGGGCACGACGGGGCGTGGCCAGGCATTCCGGGGGTGGGGCATTCCTGGGCGGGGCTGTGTCAAGGACACAGGGCACGCACGCCCCAGGTGCAGTTCCCCTTTGCCCCGCCTCTAGATTCAAATAATGACTGTTTATTAAAAAAGCAATATACCAAAAGGTAGTGTATTATTCCTTTTTTATATAATTATATTGATTGATTTTAAATAATAACATAAGGAAGGAGAGAAACCAAAAACTTTTTACAATTGTTAACATATTATAAACATATCTAATTGTCTATCTCTCTCAACCCCCCCAACTAAAACATCCTATATTGCCTCCCTCCTTCCCATATTTCCCTCCCTCCCTACTTTCTACTTCCCCTTCAGATTCCTATAACTACTTTATCTATTCCACTTGAAAGAAAACTAACAGAGGGAGAGATCCAAAATCCTTAATCTAAAAGAGCAGTTTAAACTCCTCTCTTTCCAATATAAATTTCAAGGGGAAAAAAGAAAATGAAAAATCTTTACCTATAATACTTTCCCAACCTTTATACCAACGAACAAAAAAAAATAGAATTACTATATATTGTATTATTTCATACAGTTCATACACACAAGGGGGGGGGGTGCCATGGGGGGCAGGGGGCCACAGGGGGCCCTGGGGGGCGATTTTGCATCCCCCACTTGACGAGATTTGTTGTACCCAGGGACAGAGATTACCCCCTTGTCCCTAGTGGAGTTAATCATTAATAACCGAACTGAGAAAACTTTAGTAACCGGTTCTACCAAATAGGTGTGAATAGGCTGCATCCCACCTCAGCCCCTATTCCAGCCAAAGTCAGGCTCAGAGCAGCTTACAAGGTTCAAAAGATAAACGTTTGAAATTCAATAGTAAATAACTTAATTCTAAAAACACATATCCATCCTTAGATGGCTGTTTCAAGAATCCCAGATTCCAAGCCCAATAGCTTATACCACCCCACATTCTGGTTTAATTCCTTTTACCATAACATTTTTTTGGGGGGGGAGGGGAGAGAACGAGACAGAAGGTTGCACAATAAAGTGCAGCTGGAATTAGAAATTTGGAGAAGCCAGGTTCTGACTCCCACACCATTCCCCTGCCCCACCGCCCCCCAGATAAGCGGCAGTGGGAAGGATCAGCTGGGGGGGGGGGGGATCTCCTGAAGAAGCCAGAGAACTGGATTTCAAATCTCCATTCTGCTTTGAAACTTGCTGGGTGCATTTGGGACACTAATTCTCTACCTGCCTGACCTATCCCACAAGGTTATTGTGAAGATAAAATGAAGACAGTGGAAATGAAGTTTGCCACTTGGAGCTTTTTGCAGGAAAGGTGGGATAAAAAGGTAATTTTAAAAAATTCATTGCCACAAAACCTAACACAGCTGAAAAGATCCCTTGCTGAGGCTACGTGTAAAAAAGAAACAATACAGGTCTTGCAAGAATGCAAAACTGCCTTATACCAGCTTGGGTCACTGGTCGGTGATCCCCAGTGTGGCACTTGGGAGATGAGTTCCTCATGCTCATTCGCTTCTTCTCCATAACATGTTTTCTGCAAAGCAAACAGTCAATCTCTCTTTCTTCCACTTCACTGCAGTAGGAGGCACACCTGAAGAACTCTGGAGGCATCAACTTTGTGTTTATATGGACCACCCTTCTGGGAACAGCCAGCTGCATCATAGCAGGATGCTTGGCTTGGAGCCTCTTAACACTTTGTTGAACCTCCTAATAGTTTGCTATTGGACCCAGCATCATGGCCACCATGTTGTGACTGGGACCTACGAAATGTTCTCAACATTTCAAAATGCCAGCAGGTTCAGCAGGGGATCCCTGATCTAGATTGGTATGATCCCTAGATTAGGAGCAATGATGTGACCCACAAGAGCCCCTGTAGGGCTCCCACTTGTGAGCCTCTCGCAGGTAGGAGCTTCCCCCTACAACCTGGGTCCCCTCAGGGGTGGCCAACCTATGGCGCTCCAGATGTTCATGGACTACAATTTCCATCGGCAGGGGCTGATGGGAATTGTAGTCCATGAACATCTGGAGCGCCATAGGTTGGCCACCCCTGCCTACATCTTAGCCCACTGCTAAATCACTTCACAAAAGACAGGATAATGTTACTACATGATAAAATGCTGGTTGCACCTTAAGACAGACTGCAAGATGTTTGTTAGGTGATCAAGTTACATTGGAGTGCTGCATGTATAAATGTGTTTTCACTTTAATTACTGCTCTTTATTTTGCAAAAGGCAATTGACACCTATCAGAAGAATACTGGTGAGAAGGATTCAGCACATTTGAGTTTTTTCCTCCACTCCACCAAAATGTTTAACATGGAGAAAACAAATGTTTATCATGGAGAAAACAAATCTATGTGAAAAGCAAGGAAAAATATTACAGATGCTAAATTAACCTTATAGCAAAGATCTCAAGATACTGCCAATATTACAAGAATCGGGATTGATGTGACTAAAAAAATGAACATTTCTTATTCAGCAAAAATGTGTACTAGCAATTCATTCACCAGATTTAGATAAGTTTGACTGTGCTAGTATTAAATGAGTGTTACATACTGTTATAGAACTGTGAATTATTTTCTAGGTAGCTATGCTGTTGTATTAGTTTACCAGCTTTTTTGATGTATTTATGTACAATTATTCAATCAACTTTCTTATACAGTCTAAAAACTGTACACAATTTAAAAAACTGCTTAAATTTTTTGGCTACAATGATAAAATGGTTAACATACAATATAGTTAAAAAACAAAATGTAATTTACAGATGTCAAAACCAAGTAGATTCCTAAATTTCATAAACACTATTTAGAATTTTTTCTAAATAGCAACCAGCACTGTAATGTTTGGGTTGCAATCTTCTAGCAAAAATCTGGCCTGAGGTGAGCACATAATGTTTAGGTTACTATTAAGATGAGCATTAACTTGGTTCAAATAATAACCCCATATTTATGTATGATTTATGAATGATTATTTAGGTTTGCAATTAATTTTTTTTACTATGGATACTTAGAATGAAAGGCACATTTGGTTAGAGTGTTTTATAATGCTTGTACAGGAAAGCGAAATTTCATATATGCAGTTCCCCCCCTTCTATTAGGAAAAACTGCCTCTGCAAAAGTTCCCCTTCACCACAAATGACAGTTGTCCCTTCCCCTTCACAGTTTCGATATATTGCAGGTCAGTATAAGACAATGATGGCGAACCTTTTTGAGACCAAGTGCCCAAATTACAACCCAGAACCCACTTATTTATCGCAGAGTGCCAACACGGCAATTTAACCGGAATACTGAGGTTTTAGTTTAGAAAAACCGGTTGGCTCTGAGGCATGCGTTACTCGGGAGTAAACCTGGTGGTAGTTGGTGGCTTTGCTTTGAAGCAACCGTGCAACGCTTCTAACGGGTGAATCACAACCCTAGCAGGGTTTACTCAAAATCATGCCCCATTGCCAGCAACTGAGCTTACTCCCAGGTAAAGGATCACGCCTTAGTTCTTCACATGAAAATCAGTGTGATTTAACAGCGCTTAACAGGGTTACCTACACTCCTTCCCCAAAACTAGGTCTTAGGTTTGATGCTAATAATCAAGCCCAGCGGCCCAGGCCAGCCTAGATGTGTGGTGGTGGTGGGGATTTCCCCCCCACATGACGAACTCTGCACGTGCCCATAGACAGGGCTCCGAGTGCCGCCTCTGGCACCTGTGCCATAGGTTTGCCACCACTGGTATAAGAAATAAAATGGGAATTCGGGGGGAGTTTTGCAGAAGCCGCAGACAACACATGAAGGCCAGCAAATGACACAGAAAACGTTTAGAAACTCAGAAATGTATAAAATGCATGAATAGTATTGTACAATATCAACATATTTTATATTTTAATACTATAAATACACACAATTCCTTTCGTAAAGTTCAAATAAAATAAAAATAAAAAAGTTCAGACTCATTCTTTGGAACGAAGGGAGGGTCAAAAAATTGTACATGGATTTCCAGATCACTGGGGGTGCCTCACACACCCCTAATCCCAGAAATGTGGAAGGTGAAGATGCCTGAAGAAGAAGAAGAAGATGATGATGATGAAGAAGATGAACAAGAAGACGAGGAGGAGGAGGAGGAGTTTGGATTTATATCCCCCTTCCTCTCTTGTAAGAAGACTCAAAGGGGCTAACAATTCTCCCCCCCCCACACACACACACACACCAAACACCCTGTGAGGTAGGAGAGGCTGAGAGAACACGGAAAAACTGTGACTAGCTCAAGGTCACTCAGCTGGCATGTGCTGGAGTGCACAGGCTTATCTAGTTCCCCAGATAAGCCTCCACAGCTCAAGTGGCAGAGTGGGGAATCAAACCTGGTTCTCCAGATTAGAGTGCACCTGCTCTTAACCACTATGCCACTGCTGCTCTGGTCAAACCATTGGTCCAGCTAGCCCAGCACTGTCTACTCTTTCTTCATGTTCACCAGAAGGGAAAGGTCTCCCCTAACATCTGTTTCCATTTTTACTGGCGATGCTGTGGACTGAATCTGGGACTGTCCACTTGCACACAACCTCCGAGCCACATCCCCATGATTTTAAGAGAATTTGACATAAGGATGCTAAAACAATGGCGGGGGCATGCTTTGTGAAAAACGCCCAACCCTCTACTTGGGGCAAAGGGTTTGAAAGATTGTGAAAGTGTCCACAGGTTCAGCGTAACGGCAGAAAGCACTGCTCACACTTTAATTTGGCTTCGCGATGTCATTGGTTAGCCAATTCAAATCCTATCAAATAACTGTCCTGCACCGAAGTCCAATTTACTATGTACAAAGTTCCTCGTAGAAGAGAGAGCAGATGACAAATTACTTTGCTAATGGAAGTCTGAAATCTTTCTCTGGATAATTACTTGGCAAGCTGAGCCAGGTGACTTGGAGGATGGGAATGACATGCTGTCAGACCCTAGAACTTGTCCCTCTCCTTTGGTTTTCGTAGCTCAGAACTAATCAGTGGTTCTTTGTGCTTTTAGGGAGACACAGAAGTTCAGCCATTAAGTATGAGCAGCTGAAGTAAAATGTCGACGAGTTCCCATTTTGCAGCTTCGTTGAGAACCTTCAAGGGGGCAGGGGGTGTAACAATTCTTCATCTCTTCTGATAAATTGCGGGTCCTTTATTGATTCAAGTCAGTTGTTCCCAGGGACGGAGAGAGGGGGGAAAGTGCCCGGTGCACTGCCACGTCCCTGCCCACCCACACCCCAGAACGCCACGCCACGCCCTGGAATGCCCCCGCCACGTCCTCACCACACCCTGCAACCCGGTGTGTTGCGCTCCCCCTGCCCCCTTGAAGCTACGCCTCTGGTTGTTCCTGAAAGATTTTGTAGGACTCAGTTTCAAAGGCACTAGAGATCATATTGCAAATTATCTTTGGTTACTGGATCCGACAGGGCAAGGTGGCGAGACTCCCTGGGAGTGTGGGTGTGTTGTGGTGGGGCATGGCGGGGTGCATGCGTGCTCCAGGTGCCATTCCCTCTCGCTCTGCCCCTGACGGGATCATATGGGAAAATTTCAGAAGACAATCAACTTTTTCATTGATTACAGCAAAGCTTTGTGTGGATCATGAAAAGTTATGGTTGGCTTTAAAAGAAATGGGTGCGTGAGAACACCTAATTGTTTTAATTCGCAACCTGTACTTTGGACAAGAGGTTAACGCTTAGGACAAACTGAAGAAACGGCATGGATTCCAATGGACGAAAAGTGTAAGAAACGAATGCATTCCATCTCCCAGTTTCTTCCATCTATATGCAGAACATATCATAAGGTAACCTTGATTAGATTTAGATAACAGTAGAGTGAAAATTGGTGGAAGAAACATTAACAGCTTGAGATATGCAGATTGCATCACATTACTGGCAGAAAATAGTGAAGACTTGAAATGACTACTGATGATTATTAAAGCAGAAAATGCCAAAGAAGGACTACAGCTGAACATCAAGAAGACAAAAGTCACAACTCTGAGGAATTACACAACTTTAAGGTTGACAATGAAGAGATTGAAATTGTTCCAGATTTTCTATTCCTGGGCTCCACCGTCAACCAAAAGGGATACAGCAGCTGAAAAACCGGAAGGAGATTGAGTCTGGGAAGCGCAGCCGTGAAGGAGCTAGAAAAGATCCTTAAGTGTAAAGATATAGGCTTGCGACCAAGACTGGTCACATCATAGTATCCCCCATCGCAATGTACAGGTATGAAAGCTGGATAATGAAGAAACCTGACTGGGAGAAAGTTGATTCATTTGAAATGTGGTGTCAGAGGGGGGTTTTACGGATACTATGAACTCAGAAAGAAAAATCAGTGGATTCTAGATCAAATCAAGCCTGAACTGTCCCTGGAAGCTAAAATGACAAAACTAAGGCTACTGTCCTTGGGTCACATGAAAATAGAAGAGTCCCTGGAAAGAGCAATCATGCTAGGAAAAGTTGAAGACAGCAGGAAAAGGGGAAGACCCACCGTGAGATTGACTCAAAATGGGAGGCCTTGGACCCCAGATTGCAACACCTAAGCAAGGCTTTTAATAATAGGACATTTTGGAGGTCACTACTTACTTGATTGATTCATTGGATCACCATAAGTCAGAAGTGACTTAACAGCACTTAACACACACACACACCTCAAACTTTCTACCTTGGTTTGTCGGCAAAGGAGCTCATGGTTATTTCAGAGGAGTCTGAGGAATGCTCATTGAAGCACACATCATCAGTCCATACTAGCCAGAACCAGACGTGGAGAGCTCAGGGGGACATGGGGGTCACATGACCCTGGGCACACGCCAGCTGGTCATGTGGGGGGCCCCCAGAGAATTGCCACCACACTTCTCCCCTTGGCCCCGCCAGGTTGCTCTTTCAGCCAGCTGGTTTGCCGGCCAAAGGAGCAGCCTGGTGGGGCAGGGCAGGGCCAAGGGGCGCCCGGCGGCGACCCAGCAAGGTAAGTGGGGCACAGGGGGCGCAGCACCTGGAGCAAGTTTTGCCCCGGGCACCATTTTCCTTTTCAAGAAAGGAGTCTCAAAGTGGCTTACAGTCTCCTTCCCATCCATTCCCTTCTTCACAGCAAACACCTTGTGAGGGACTGAGAGAGTGCAGAGAGAGCTGTGACTAGCCCAAGGTCACCCAGCAGGCTTCATGTGGAGGAGTGGGGAAACAAAACTGTTTAACCAGATTAGAATCTACCACTCACACGAGGGAGTAGGGAATCAAGTCTGGTTCTATAGATTATCCACTGCTCTTAACCACTACATCACGTTGGCTGTCAAACTACTACCGGTATATTTTGTTTACTGTTTTTCTGATAAGCTTGTATAAAACTTGAAGGCTCCCCACAACACAGTCTGAAAAAACACTGCAATAGTAAATTGGGATATGGAGTAATCAAAACTACTACTACTGACTAGTGCAATTAGTTGCTCTTAAAGACTTAAAAATACCTTTTGTATGTTTAAGAGCACCTTGAACTGTAGGAATCGGCAGGTCAAACTTTTTAAGTCATAGAAATGAAATTGCCTGCCAATCTCTGTAGTGTATGCTTCTGTTAAAGGCACAGGGACAGAACTTGGTTAAAATCTTGGGAACTGTGAAATAGACTGATAGAAATATAGTGGTCAAGTCATGAGAATTGAAAATGTATCAGCAGAGCTTCAGCGAACCTAGAAAAGTGGCAATTTGGGGCCCAGAAGAAGCTGTGGGGCCCGCAGCTATGATATATTTTTTAATATATTTTCAAGACATAAGAGTAGAATTTTCCCCAATTTTGTAAAAATACACACAATTTAGGTGGCAACTAGGAAAACCTAAAGTTATTTTTTAAAAAAACAGGAAATCTATGATATACAAGGGGACTTTTTCCTGTTTCTTCTGTGGCTGTTTGCAGCCTCAACGATCCACTGCTCTGCTCCTCCATGTCATCTTATCTGGTCCTGCAAGCAGTGTAGGAAGATGTCAAAATGCTGCCCTGTTGCCTAGGCAACATGAAGATGCTTGCTTAGTTCCCCCACTTATGGTGAGACTGCAGCACAACGTGAGGAAAGAAGGAAGGATGGCTGTCTTCGTCAGGCTAAGTGGCCAGCTCTCTCCCCCACTGCCCTTGTGCACTGGGTGAACTTTTCCCACCTTCAAGCCATTACGAAAATAACGTTCCACTTCGGCAACCTGCCTGCAGGGTTGCGAAGGAAGAGGGTACGCTTTGGCTTGGTTGGCACCCTAGTGTATAAAAATGTATTAAGTATATTAATGAAATTGAAACAATCTGAAAGCCTCAGTTCTAGTAAAAAATAATAATTAACAATGCAGCCCATGTTACTGATGGAGCTGAAAACATCTGCAGCTTATGATAACCCACATATGTTAATTTTTCCACTCAAGAAAATTGGGGGAAAATAAAATGTGAAGATAGAAACCATCATCCCCTTAATAAGCATAGGTTTTATTTCCTAGCCTGCCAAAAACCTATATAGACTATTGCATTATCATGCAGAAACAGATCGTATATTTTAGAGAAAAGCTCAGGAAACGTAGCCCTATCAAGTAATTGAAGAGTAGCAATAAATTTGGATATTAAGTTAAGCTTTTTGTGGCGGCAAACTTCTCAACAGAACATCGTTGGTGAATCCGGTGCAGTAAAGCTGTAGTCCGGTGCAGCTTTTCTTCCGAGTAAGCGCCGGTTAGCTCAGAAAGAGACGATAGATAGCCAGCAAATTGGTCAAAAAACAAAATACAAACCCTCTGGGTTTGCTTTGAATTTAAAGGACAATTATGGTTTTTCTCCCCCAGTTTTAGCCAAGTTAGCAAAGACAACCGCTCTTCTCTTTTTTAACCATCATGTTTTACTGGATATGTAATGCTGCTATGTTCTGCAGAGTTTGAAGTTAGGAATTCTAATCAATTATTTATTGTGTGTTATTGGTTTGGTAGTTTGTTGTACACCGCCCAGAGCCCTTCAGGGGTGGGCAGTTCATTAAATCTAACAACAACAACAATGACAATAATAACAATAATAATAAAATCAGAGTGGGACAGAATGAATGAGTGCAATCACTGTTGCTGGCATGAAGGGCCAGGCTCAAGCAACAGTACTTCGTGTGAGAACAGGGAACAGGGGTCTCTATTTTCAACTCTGAAGTCTCACTGCTCCTTAATCTGCAAATAACTCCTCTCTACACTGGAAACCCAAGGAAGTTTTATTCACACTAGAACTCCTGCTTGCAATTGACCAGCATGCCATACTTTGAGGCAAAAAAGTAAAGCTGCCTTGAGTTCCATAGCCTCCTTAAGCTCTGTAAGGAAGAAAGGCAGATAATGGTTATTTTAATTAATAATGCTAGGTGGCTGAAGAACCTTTTTGGCTTCATTTAATTTATGGCATTTCTATTTCAGTTCCTACAGCAATGTGATGTCACCTCCAGGACTTTTGCATAAGCAGAGTAGCCAATTTCCAGATCGTAGCTTGGGAGCTTCCCAAATTACAACTGATCTCCAGACTACAGAGCCTCTAGAGCAAAGGTGTGCACCTCTGGTGCTTCAGATGTTCATGGACTACAATTTCCCACCAATTGGCCATGCTGGCAGGGACTGATAGGAATTGTAGTCCATAACATCTGGAGTGCCAAAGGTTCGCCATCACTTTCACTCCTATAGAGCAAAGGAATGTGTACCTTCCCTAGGTGCTTCAGGATGTTCACTTGGACTATAATTTCCCCACCACTGGTGAGATTCATGCTGCCAGGGGCTGATGGGAATTGTAGTCCATAACATCTGGAGTGCCAAAGGTTCGCCATCACTGCTCTAGAACAAAGGTGTGTACCTCTGGTGCTTCAGATGTTCATGGACTACAATTCCCACCAATTGGACATGCCAGCAGGGGCTGATGGGAATTGTAGTTCATGAACATCTGAAGTTCCACAGTTGGACACCCCTGCTCTGGACAAAATGGTTGCTTTGGAGAATGGACGCCATGGTGTTATTCCCTGCTGAGGTTCCTCTACTACCCAAACCCTCTCCTCCTCAGGCCCTACCCCAAAAATGTCTAGGTATGTCTAGGCAGGGTACAATATCATAGAGTTTACCCTCCAAAGAAACCATTTTCTCCAGGGGAATGGATCTTTGTCATTTGGAGATCACTTGTAATAGCAGGAGATCTCCGGGGTCCACCTGGAGGATGACTATCCCCAAAGCAAACCTGACGTCTTGGCTGTGACGAGGTGCCTGTCAGAGTCTGGGACTGGGAGAAGTTGGGGAACTTTTGTCCTTTGAAAGGGCATGCAATTAATACAGAAACCTTTATGCCAGGCACCGTGTCAGCAAGGGTGCGTGGTCAAGGACATGTCCTTTTGAAGAGGAAGGAAGCATTTGTTTATGCTTGGAATCTTCCCTGGCAAGATATTAGCATGATGTGACTCTTGCTTTTAGAAAGAATATATCTTGGGGTCCAGGCTGTAATATAAATGTCAGAGAAGATGGCTTTTAAAAATAAAAATAAAAATGCCTGCAGAATAAATTTCAACATGGCTGAGGAATATAGATGAAGTGCGTTCCTTGAACAAATAGGAAAAGTGCTAAAACGATGTGGGGGGGGGGGGGAATGTAACATGCTGAAGAGGGAAGGGAAATGAGGCAGCAAGGGAGGGAGAAAAAGAGGCATCATGGTCCAATTTGCACCAGCTATTGGGGTGCTGTAACCTGACAGTTGGACTTAGTCCTGAGTTCAAGTCCCACCCAGCCATGAAGTCTACGTTCTCACCTTGACTAAATCACTCTCTTTCCCAGTCTACCGGACCTCACAGTGTTGTTGGGATGATGAGGTGGGGAGAGAGAACACATAAACTGTGCTGTGATATCTAGAGGGAGGGTGGGATATATTTTGTATTGCAATGAATTAGCAGAGTACCGGTAAATAATAGGGCACAGATGCGGGTGAATTGTTCTGTAGAACTTTACTCGATAACAAAATACATTTACACTAAATACAAGCACAGCAAACTCTATCTATGCAAGTGCTCAGTCTGGGTATCTGTGTAGTCTACCTGTGCCTGTGTGTCAGCCTCTCCTTTTCCTTTGGAAGAAGAAACGTAGAGATCTTTCCAGAAGCAAATGTGATTCTCGTCATGTGCCTTTAACAATTCACTCTTGCTTGATGGAATGAAGCAGGTGCTTGTAAAATCCTAACAATATAACATAGGTACAATAACACTGAGGAGCTGGAACTATCGGTGGAACGGAAAATTCCCATTACATCTCTCTGACACCTTTGAATAATGTCCTTCCTGCTCAGGGTAGCATGCATGTTTCTTTTCTCTTCATTTTTCTTCACAACAACCCTGTCTGGTAGGCTAGCCTGGGAGTCACACAAGGAACTTCATGGTTGCGTGGAGGGATGTAGACTCAGGTTTCCATTCTATTCAATGGGGTTGATGCATGGTAACTTCTCAATGATTTATGTCCCAAATTAATTAGATTGTTTTGGGCTGGCTTATAGCTTATCTTTTGTCTTCAGCCTTCATTGGTGCCATCCTTGTGGAGCTAAGCTTTATAGAAATCCAGCACTGCTTTTTGCTGCTGCTGCTGCTGCTATTTTGAGTCCTCAGCAGCTCTTCTCTGGTGGAAGGGGGGCTGTGTCTTTAACCATTTGGATATACATGGTTTCAAGACAACCTTACTGGGGCTATGAGCCTGGGAGGCTGATACAGGCCACATGGGAATTCTTTGTGCATGAGTTGCAGCGGTAAGAGGAAATACATTTTAATAAATAAACTTCCCTCGGTTTCTTCTTGCAATGAAGCACTTGGGCAATAGACTAGACAGGTAGATATCAGAAACACAGACAAAGGCCCAGAGGCAGAGCACTCATGGGGACGTGTGGGGGTCACATGCCCCCGGGTGCACGCCAGCTGGTCATGTGGAGGGTGGAGAATTCGGCCCCCCCCCACACCCTCTTGGCCCCACCCAGCTGCTCCTTTGGCCGGTGGAGCCTTTGCTTGCTGAAGGAGCAGCCAGGCAGAGTGGGGCTGAGGGGCACCTGGTGGCAGCCCAGCCAGGTAAGTGGGGTGTGGGGGCGTGGGGCACAGGGGCAGTGCCCAGAGCAGGTTTTGCCACAGGCATCATTACCCCGCCACCCCTCTGCAAAGGCCCAAGCTGAGGGTGCCGGTCCAGGTTGTGATTGGAGATTTCCCAAAGTTACAACTGGTCTCTAGGGTACAGAGATCGGTCTTTCTGGAATGGCTGCCTTGTAAGATGGACTCTGTGGCATTGTGCCAAGTGAGGTCCTAGGCTCCATCCCCAAAATCTCTAGGAAGTTTTCAGACCAAAAGAGGCAACCCTCAAGCTATTCAGCTCCAGCAAATTCAAGCCGTCATGATCATTCAGTGCTGAATGCAGAATGCTGTAATACTGAATTAAGTAGTTTTAATTTTGTATTGTTACGATACTGATTGCACTGCAAACCACCTGAGCTTTGGAAAGGAGGTATAGAAATCTAATGAACGAATGGATGGCTGTATGGACGGATTGTACATGCACTGCCTGTAACTTCTGTATCTGGAGAAAAGCAGGCCAGAAGTACAGAGGACTAAGTAAATGTTTTCCTTCCTCTAGAAAAATGCTAATATCAAGTAGGGCTTGTTCAGAGGGAGGGTTTGCAACGTGTGTATGTGTATCTCTGTGAGTGTGTGTGTGTGTGCATGCAAGGGTCACACAGTGAGGGTTGGGCCACTTGTTTTTACAGACAGTATTTTTTTTTGGCATTGTCACACTGATGTCTCCAGAGGTGAAAATAAATCAGCCGTAGCTGGCCCAGACTACCAACACAACAGTGGTACCTTCCATCTTTCGCTCTGATCCACCCAAAAACAACAGGGATGGGATATTGGGATGGAATGTTTGGAGCTGGTTTATATGCAGGCAGGAAAAGTGGATGCGCTATACTTTTTCAATCACTTTCACATCTGGGGAGACGGAACACTCGACCTTCGGCTAAAGCTGCCATTCTTTCTAACAGACTTGAAAACTCCAGATCTCAGAACTGCCAATGTACCTTCTGACAGATGTCATTTGCTGAGGGAATTAATTGCCTGAGAAGCACAGTGTGATTGCCAAGACCCTTCAGTGTTGATGCCATCTGTGGGGGGAATCTCCAAGGGCACAGAGAGAGAGAGGAGCACAGAGAGAGAGAGAGAGAGAGAGAGAGAGAGAGAGAGAGAGAGAGAGGTTTGATGGCGCTCTCCAAGGATCTGCTGACCCCAGAGTCAGCAGTGGCAATCAGGCTGCTCCTGAGATCTCTTGTTTATGCCTGGCTTCTTTTATCAGTCCCCAGGGACTGCAAGATAGTAGGCTAGGATTCACCAGCAAACAGAGTAGTAAACGAAAGGCAGACAAGAGACTTGGGGGGGGGGGGGGGGCATCAAACTCTCAGCCATCGGCAGCAAAGTCAGCGATTGGCATAGCCTTCTGGGCCTGTGTAAGTGCCGCCTGGATCAAAACCAAGCCCGGGCCCTAACACTGGACCAGGAGGCTAGGAATTTGCTTGGGGCTACAACATGCTTTACACTGGCTCTGATGAGAGGGGGGAATACCAGCAACATATGAATGACTATGACAATGAAAACTCTTCAACAGAAAAGCATAACCTGATGGCAGTAGAGTCATAGATCTGTAAGTGACTTAAAGGACATATAGTCTGTGGTTTTGATTTAATGGTAGGGTCCTCTGTATGGGATCCCACATCAGCTTGCTATTGCAGTACCAGCCTCACAATGCAGCTGCACACCGCCACCTGCGAGCCCACTGCAAGGTACATTACAGACAGAAAGACAGCCAACACATTGAAGTGTGCTGCCTCCTTCCCCCTTCTTAACCCCAATTTAGTAATATTCTGCTCTGATCCAGATGGCCCTGGCTAGCCTGATCTCTTCAGCTCTGGGAACCTAAACAGGGTCTGTCCCGGTTAACACTTGGATAGGAGACCACCCAGGAAATCCAGGGTTGCTTCATAGAAGAGAAAGAAGAGTTTGGATTTATATCCTCCCTTTCTCTCCTGCAGGAGTCTCAAAGGGGCTGACAATCTCCTTTCCCTTCCACCCTCACAACAAACACCCTGTGAGGTGAGGCGGGCAGGCTGAGAGAGCTCCGAAGAACTGTGACTAGCCCAAGGCCACCCAGCTGGCATGTGTTGGAGTGCACAGGCTAATCTGAATTCCCCAGATAAGCCTCCACAGCTCAAGCAGCAGAGCAGGGAATCAAACCTGGTTCCTCCAGATTAGAATGCACCTGCTCTTAACCACTACGGCAATGGCAAACCACCTCTGAATGTCTCTTGCTCTGAAAACTCTTTAGGGTCCCCATAAGCCAGCTGGGACTTAGCAACACTTTCCACTACCAGTTATGGGTTGGACGGTTGTGGGGCTAGCCCTGCTTGATCTACGCGTAAGGTAGACTGGGTAAGGAAGAGGCAGCCCATGATGTTTAAATCGCGTGCCTCCAGCCTGGCATGCGGTACAGCCAAATGGAGCTTTCACAGAACCATTTTCTACTGCAAACTTCCCCGAGATGTCCCCAACTGTCTTTATGGGCATAAGTAAGACTTGTCCATCTAAGAGCATCCCGGTTAGTCATTCTTTTATTTTTCAGGATAAAAAGAAACAACCATGTTGAGCAGAGTTTCCCATCTCAACAACATCCCTCTGACCCAGATGGACGAGTTGTCTATTTAAAGCCCAGGATTTCCTGTGTCTGCCACGCAGATTGCAAAGCGTGGGCTCGGCATGCAGCGAAATCAATCCAACAAAATGTATTGCATTAGCCATAGGCCATTGCAATCAATGAGGAGCAACATAACATGCATCATGAAAATGGGGCTCACTGATCATTCCAATATATCTGCATAGCAATCCACTTTCCTGCTCTAACAGCCTGATCTCTCAGCCTGGCTGCTGTCACAGCAACCTTGGGCGCGACAGCCTGTTCTTTCCTCAGGCACTCACATTTCGGATAAATAGGCCAAAACATGGCCATCTGGCAGGTTTAGTTTCTAACACAGGTATTGTAGTTCTGCTTCTATGGACCATTATCCCAACCCTCTGATTGGACCAGATTCACTTTCTATCAAAAAAAGAATGATCAGGCATGCAAGGGAGGGAGGGGAGGGAGGGGTGGCATGCAAGATGCCGGCCCCCCTCCCTCCCCTCCCTCCCTTGCATGGAGAGGTGGGATCCAGCAGGTTCTCACAGGTTCCTGAGAGTAGGTTACTAATTATTTGTGTGTGCCGAGAGGGGGTTACTAATTGGTGATTTTGCCACGTGATTTTTGCCTTAGTTACGTCCCTCCTCTCAGCAGTAGCGCGCAGAACTTGAAGCAGTCTAGCAGGAGGTGCACTGGTGTGCGTGGCAGCCTGCGCCTGCGTGCATTCGTTTCCTGCCCAAGGACCGGCGCAGCGGCTTCGTCCTTGCCACAGCCCCACCCAGAAATGCCCCGCCCCCAGAATGCCCGGCCACGACCCTGTTGTGCCCTGCCCAGCCCCCTTGGCGCTACGCCACAGTTTGAATCCCACCACCATGGGAACCTGTTACTAAAATGTTTGGATCCCACCACTGCTTGCATGCCATCCCTCCCCTCCCCTTGCTTGCCACCCCTCCCCCTCCCCCTCCCTCTCCCTCCACTAGGGTGGGTGGGCCATGTCCAAATGCTGGGCTCCCTCCCCTCCCTTGCATGCCACCTTTCCCTCCCTCCTCTCCCTCTCTCCCCTTCCCTTGAATGCCACTCCTCCCCCTCCCTCCCCTCCCTCCACTAGGGTGGGTGGACCATGTCCAGATGCCAGGCCCACCCGCCCGCTCCCTCCCCTCCCTTGCATGCCTGTTCTTTCCTCAGTGCATGATCAGAGACAGGATATGCAAATAACCCTGGAGTTTAAGAATGAGGATGCACAACTGAATCTATATCACTCTGACACCAAGGACAGCATCCCCTTTGGAGGGGCACAGGCAAAAGATCTAGCTCATTCAATCAGTGTGGTGTAGTAGTTAGATTGTCAGACTCAGATCTGGAAGTTTGATGGGTGACTTTAGTGGGAGCAGCAGTGGCGTAGTGGTTAAGAGCAAGTGCACTCTAATCTGGAGAACCGGGTTTGATTCCCCACTCTGCCACTTGAGCTATGGAGGCTTATATGGGGATCTAGATTAGCCTGTACACTCCCACACAAGCCAGCTGGGTGACCTTGGGCTAGTCACAGTTTTTGGAGCTCTCTCAGTCCCACCCACTTCACAGGGTGTTTGTTGTGGGGGGGGGGGAAGGGAAAGGAGTTTTTAAGCCCCTTTGAGTCTCCTGTAGGAGAGAAAGGGGGGATATAAATCCAAACTCTTCTTCTTCTTCATTCAAACTGTGTGGTGTAATAGTTAGATTGTCAGACTAGGATCTGGAAGTTTGGTGGGTGACTTACCGGCAGTCCACACACTCATAGCCTAACCTACCTCACAGGGTTGTTGTTGTGAAGATAAAATGAAGGAGAGGAGAATGAGTATCTTACAGCACAATCCTAAACAGAATTATTCCAGTTAAAGCCCATTGAAAAAAATGGCCTTAGTCTGGAGTCACTCTCTTTAGGACTGCACTGTAAGTCACTTTGACTGTCCCCTGGTGACAACAGCAGCGTTTAGAATATCTAAATAACTAAAAGAAAGGATATGCCATATGGAGTTTCTGTGGAGAATACAATATAGAAAAGAAAATGACTCTGCTGAAATAGAGTCAGACAGTCTGCATAAATTAAGGC
Source organism: Sphaerodactylus townsendi (assembly GCF_021028975.2). Classification (NCBI taxonomy): domain Eukaryota; kingdom Metazoa; phylum Chordata; class Lepidosauria; order Squamata; family Sphaerodactylidae; genus Sphaerodactylus; species Sphaerodactylus townsendi. The sequence goes on from NC_059429.1 coordinate 26,107,540, forward strand.
GGATAATGTCCTGACCGACTCTAATATAATACATAAGAATCTCGCAATGAACACACTGGTGACTAGTCTGACTGGCAGGTGCTCTCTGGCATGGCTGCCATCTCAAAGTTGTAGTTAAAATCTGAGGCTTTCATAAACTGGCAGGACCAGAGCTCACAGCAGAGCACCTGTTCAATCCCCGGCATTTCCACTTAGCCAGGATATCTGGTTGCTGCGGGAAAGCCCTGAAAGCTGCTGCCAGTCTTAATAAGGTACCTTTGTATGCACATTCTTGGCACACCCAACATGACAGCCAGCGTACTGTAGTGGTTAGACTGTTGGACAAGAGTATGGGAAGCTCAGGTTTGAATCCACACCCTGCAACGGAAGCTTGTTAGGTAGCCTTGGACGAGTCAGAAAACTTCAGCTGCACTCAATGTACAGGTTTGTTGTGATGATAACATGGAGGACACGAAAATGACACACATTGTTTTGGATCTGTGTTGGGGAGAAAGGTGGGGTATAAATTAAGTAAGTGTAAAGGATTCAATGGTGTTGATGGTGAAGTAACCTTGAGTGCATTCCACAGCCCGGGCGATGGGCCAGATGCATCGGCGGAGACTTTATCTTTGCGCGGGAGATGAAGTCTCCGTTCCCATGGGAATCAGGAAGGGGGGATGGGGTGAATGGTATTATAACCTGTGCTTCTGGCGGGAAGTGTCATTCCTGCCACCGCGTACTTGAGTTTAAGATGTCTTAATAAAATGGACTTTCATTACCAGCAAGCCTTTATTTCTGCTGTCCTATGGAATTCCTTTACATTGCAGGCGGAATTTTAACTCATCTATATTCGTGTGCAGTGGACCTCTTGTCTTGCGATGGAGAGGTTGAATTTTACTGCGGAAGGTGCGGTAGCCCCCAAAGAGGGCTCCGGACCTTTCCCTTCTGGATCTAGAGAAACCGGCAGGAGAACGGCCTCGCTGGTGGCTCTTCCCCGTCCCTCATATCAGCATCGAAGTCTTCCTTTACTCCGTTGGAACGAGGGACGTGACGACGACGATGGGGACTTCCATGAGGTCGCTTTTTGGGGCGCTGTCCATGGATCGAAATGCCTGTGGAACGGATCTCTACCCGTTCTCGTGTGGATTACAAACCTCAGATGCAACCTGTCATGGAGGAGACGGGCTTGACCACCTTTCATGCGGCAACCCAGGGAATCCATTGAACGCATTCCTGGACTCGTGATTTTGGTGATGCTCCCAAGGAACCACCGTGGGCAGCATCAAATGGGGCCCGTCCAAAGGACACCGGGACTCAACCTGGAATTGGGAGGGGTATCCGTATCAGCTTCCCAGCCGGACCCCTCCCATCCCGGTCCGGCGACCGCACCTGAGGTGCCTCGGGGAGCCACCGGTGGCTACGGCGGCTACGGTGTCTCCGAGGGCTCGCTTCCTGATGACGAAGAGTCTGAAGAAAGCCTGCATTCCCAGCCGGACCGGTTTCCTCTCCCATCGAGAGAAGACTGGGATGAGAAAGTAGGGCGACTTTCGTAGATGCCGCCGCATGGAACCGTGAACGCCAGCTATGGGAGGAGGAACGGGCACAGTTGCAGCAAGAGCGCGAAACCCTGCAGAGGGACCGGGAACAGCAACGCGAAAGAAGTCCAGCTCGAAGTTGGACCGCGCCAAAGACGCAGCTCCAACGGCAATATGCCCAGAATCTGTCAGTCCATGACAAAGTCCTGGAACAGTCCAGACTGGATTTACAACGGCAACGCCGAAAGCGCTCAGGCTCTGGCGCGACGCAAAGTGAACTCACTGAAGCCCTTAAACGGGACGAACTGCTTAAATTAGGGCGAAAGCTGCTTGTGTAGCACTCAAGATGCATTGGCTCGCAAGGAGAGGGAGCTGGCTGCTTTGGAGAGGGAACTAAGGAGGCAGCAGACCAGAGGGCCGCAAGTTGGAACCTATGCTGTTACTGATCATGCCGGTGCCAGGGGGGCCACGTACCCCTGGGTCCTGCCACCCAAATGCCAGCGCACCGCCAGCCCCCGATTCCAACCCCCCCTGTACAACAGCCGCTCGCCCAACCTGCTCAGCCAGCTAAATCCACCAGCAGGCGCCAAGAGCCGTCGAACGGGCTACTTTCGGCCCCCGATACCAGCCCGTTTTGATGGGACCGCTTCCAAACTTCCCTACTTCATCTTGCAACTCAATGCCCACTTGGAAGACTATGATGATCTCTACCGGGTCTGAACGCGAGAAAATACGGACATCGGGCTCAGTCCTAGGATGGGGCGGCAGCCGCACTGGTTCGTGACTGTTTTGGATTTGCAGGATGAGGACTCTCGCACAGTGCCCGATTCCTCCAAGCTTTGAGAGCTGCAAGATCCAGGCGCCGAGAATGAAGCTATCCGCACCATCAAAACCATCCAACAAGGCAACCGCCCGTTTGCAGAAGTTGTCCGTGAATTTCGTATGGCGTTGCTGCTCGACTTCCTCCTGAGTGGCCTGAACGCGATGAGATGCTAATACTTCTCGGATGCTGTGGATAGCAAGCTGGCCGGAAACTGTGTTTTTAATCCGGGTTCCTCGCATCATTGCAGATTGGATCCAGTTGGGGTCTCTGGCAAGTGGCGTCTCGTTTGGAATACGCCACAAGGAGGCCGCTTCATCACCGAAAACCACTACCGTGCCCACCAAGTCAAGCCTTCCAGCCGCTTCTACCGAAACCACCTCTGAACGCCGCCGCCGACTTGGGTTGTGTCCTTACTGCGGACGGCCAGGTCATCTAGCCGCCAACCGTCCCAAGAAGCAAAAACCAACCGCCCCCGCTCCGCGTCCTCCGCCTGCCAAACCACCACGCAGGTTAGGGCCGCCTCCCACTGGCTCGCCTAAAGCGGTGACCGAAGGCGACCCAGAGGCGGGGGAAGCAGCTGTCTGTCTTTCTTCAGCCCCCCTCGACATGGGCCCGACTCCTGACGTGGTGAGTGAAGGCAGCCCCATTACTGTTCAAGCATTTCTGGCCAACCCCGCTTAAACACACTCGCATTATAGCCTTCGCCCTTGTGGATTCCTGCTGCTCCCACTGCTTAATGCGGCCCCAGGTGGCAGAGGAGCCAGGTCTGGACCGAACCCCTGGCTAGCCTGTACTATTCACCCAAGTGGCCGGCAGCCCCCTCGGAAACGTAGGCCCGGCCCATTCATAACACAGCCGGTTCCCCTCCTTTGAGCCGACCATTGGGAGAAAATTAGTTTCATTTTAGCTTGCCTGTGGCCAAACACTCCATAGTTTTGGGCATGCCTTGGTTGTTGTTACATGAACCAAAATTCATTTGGAAAGGAAGGATCCTAGAATTCACTGACGCTCCCTGGGGTGAACACGTGATTTGGGAAGAAAATCCAACGTCTCGTGACACTCCCTCTCTGGCTTCCTCAGTGATTGCTCCCGATTCTATTGACATCCCACCTGCATATCAGGATCTAGCCAGAGTTTTTCAGGAGCAGGAATGCGATCAATTGCCACCCCACAGAGACACTGACTGTAAAATTGTCATACAACCAGGGGCGCAACTGCCCAAGGGTAGAAGCTCCCGCATGAGTCCTGTAATGAGGAGAAGGAACTTCGATGCTTTCTAGGACAAGAACCTTGCTCGCTGTTTCATACGGCGGGCTACCAAACACACACACGCTGCTCCTGCGTTTTGTTTGTCAAAAAGAAAGATGGGTCTTTACGGCTTTGCACAGATTATCGAGGTCTCAATGCGGTCTCCCTGTCCAATAAATATCCTTTGCCTTTGATCAAGGACCTTTTAGATGCACTCGGCAAAGGACGCATTTTTACTAAATTAGACTTGAGAGAAGCTTACTACAGAGTCAGAATTGCTGAAGGATATGAACACCTGACTGCGTTTAATACAAAGTTTGGACAGTTTGAATATTTAATAATGCCATTCGGGTTAAGTGGGGCCCCCGGAGCTTTCATGGCCCTTATCAACGAAGTTCTCCATGATTTACTGTATAAGGGAGTTGTTGTATATTTAGATGACGTTTTAATTTACTCAGCCAAACTATAGAAGAGCATGAAATGTTGGTCCCAGAGGTATTGAAACGCTTTGCTTGACAACTCTCTCTTTGCCAAACTCTCCAAATGCTGTTTTCATCAATGGACCTCCATTGACTCATTTGGGTCTACCGGATCTCGCGAGGGGGGGCTTAAAAATGGATCCTTACTAAAATTGATGCAGTCCTCCAATGGCCTGCCCCCACCAACCATAAAGAACTCCAGTCGTTTCTTTGGTTTTGCTAATTTCTATCGTGACTTTATGCCCCAATTTGCTGAACTGACTCTCCCTCTCACAGACCTCTTACGCACTAAGGGTAAAGATTCACTGTATCCGCCAAGCCCGGGGCCCCCCTTCTCTGGTCTGAGGAATGTCAAACAGCCTTTCAACTATTAAAATCTGCGTTTACCACCGAACCTATCCTAAAGCACCCCGACCCAGATCTCCCGTTTGTGGTTCACGTGGACGCCTGGTACAAAGCTCTCGCGGCAGCCCTGTTGCAAAAAAATAAAGATGGTAGACTGGTTCCGTGTGCTTATTTGTCTAAAAAATTCTCTGGTGCCGAACTCAACTGGACTGTGGGAGACAAGGAGACTGCGGCCATCAAAGTAGCACTCTCCACTTTGCGCCACTGGCTGGAGTGGGCTAAGCACCCTTTTAAAGTTTGGTCGGACCATAAAAACCTGGCGGCTCTCTCCACCCCCCTCAAGATGTCCGCAAAACAACTTCGTTGGGCCGATTTCTTTTCTCGTTTCTCATTTACAGTCCATTTTTTTCCTGGGAAAACCAACAAACTGGCTGACGCGCTGGCCTACCCGAGGGTGGAGCTGCCTTGGTGACATTCCACGCACCGTTCTTTCCCCCTCCCAGTTGGGGTTGGCTGTCACCCGATCTCAAACGTCCGCCTCCCCTCCACCCCGTTCCCAGTCTCGTCTCTCCTTTCCTGCGGGAATTGGAGGAGGCGGGGCTGCATGAGCCCCCAGCGGCTGAAGGGGACTCCCAATTCGCGTTTGGAGAATGGAGTTTGGCGGAGGGGAATGTTGGTACGCCTCCCCTCCGCAGCGTTCTTGAAGCTTGCCACGATGCCCGCTCGGCTGGACATTTTGGCTTTTGAAAACCCTGCACTTAGCCGCCCGGCAGTTCTGGTGGCGCGCAATGCGCAAAGACATTGAGGCTTACATTAAAGGCTGCTCGGTTTGTGCAGAAGCCAAAACCATCCCGAAAGCCCCATGGACTGTTGAAACCTCTCCCGTAGCTTCCCGCCCTTGGGATGTCATCTCCATGGATTTCATTACAGATTTGCCCGAAAGTCATGGCAACACGGTTTTATGGGTGGTGGTAGACTTATTCTCTAAGCAAGCCCATTTTATTCCATGTGCTTCCATCCCCTCTGCTCCTAAGTTGGCACGGCTGTTTATTCAACATGTTTACCGTCTCCATTCCGCCCCCCGTTAAGGTGGTCTCCGACCGCGGCCCCCAATTCATCTCAAAGTTCTGGAAAGCGTTTTTTGGGCTTGTTGGGAGCCGCCCGCCGTCGCCGCTTCTACTACGTTCAAAGTGACGGAAAGGCGGAGAGAACGAACAGAACCCTAGAGCAGTATTTACGTTGTTACACCAACTACCACCAAGACAATTGGTGCGAGCTTATTCCGTTTGCGGAGTACCCCTACAATAATGCGTTTCATAGTAGTACAAAGAAAACCCCCTTTGAAATTGTGTCTGGTCGCTCCTTCCTCGCCGTTACCACAACTACCCACAGCAGCGTTGGACCCCCAGAATTCCAACAATGGATTTCATCCCTAGCCGAGGGATGGAAGTCGGTCCAGACCGCCTTACAGCAAGCAAAGGACTCCCAAAAAACTGCAAGCGGATAAACACCGCTCAGATTTCCCTCTGCGTGTGGGCTCCTGGGTGTATTTATCTACAAAAAAATCTCAGAGACGTGCATAAATTTTCCAAACTTGGCAAGAGATTTGTGGGACCTTTTCAAATTACTAAAGTGATTAATGATGTCACTGCCAGCAGATTTGCCTAACTCTCTTAGTAACATCCATCCTGTCTTCCATTCCAGCTTGCTCAAGGAGGCTCCCGCTTCCGATGCCTGGCACTCGACCTCGCCGGAGAGGTCCCCTCCGACTATTATTGATGGCCACAAGCACTACGTAAATTGACGCTATCCTGGACTCTCGCTTTTAATCGCAACCGCTTGCAATATTTAGTTTCTTGGGTGGGATATTCCTCTGGGTATAATCAATGGGTTTATTCCGAAAACATTGAAGCCCCCACCCTTATTTCTGCTTTCCACCGCGCCTTTCCGCATAAACCTGGGGGGAAGGGGTCTTCTTTAGGGGAGGCAGAGTGTAAAGGATTCAATGGTGTTGATGGTGAAGTAACCTTGAGTGCATTCCACAGCCCGGGCGATGGGCCAGATGCATCGGCGGAGACTTTATCTTTGGCTCTGAGATGAAGTCTCCGTTCCCATGGGAATCAGGAAGGGGGGATGGGGTGAATGGTATTATAACCTGTGCTTCTGGCGGGAAGTGTCATTCCTGCCACTGCGTGTACTTGAGCTTTCTAAGATGTCTTAATAAATGGACTTTCATTACCAAAGCCTTTTATTTCTGCGTCTATGGAATTCCTTACATTAAGTAAATAAATGCCCAGACCTGGATGGCCTACTGCACAGGTGTCAAACTCACGGCCCTCCAGATATTATGGACTACAGTTCCCATCATCCCCTGCCAGCATGATGCTGGCAGGGGATGATGGGAACTGTAGTCTATAACAGGAGCAGCAGTGGCGTAGGAGGTTAAGAGCTCGTGTATCTAATCTGGAGGAACCAGGTTTGATTCCCAGCTCTGCCGCCTGAGCTGTGGAGGCTTATCTGGGGAATTCAGATTAGCCTGTACACTCCCACACACGCCAGCTGGGTGACCTTGGGCTAGTCACAGCTTCTCGGAGCTCTCTCAGCCCCACCTACCTCACAGGGTGTTTGTTGTGAGGGGGGAAGGGCAAGGAGATTGTAAGCCCCGTTGAGTCTCCTGCAGGAGAGAAAAGGGGGGATATAAATCCAAACTCTTCTTCTTCATCTGGAGGGACGCGAGTTTGACACCTATGGCCTACTGAGTGGCCGCAAGTCGGCTGTGATTTGATGGCATTTTACATGTGCAAGTAAATAAATAAAATAAAGCAAACTGCAAAAGCCACAGTGTATTTCAACAGTGTTTGTTATATCCTTCTCCTGCCAATCCTAAAGTTGCTCCTGCCCTCCACGTTTTAGATGGTGCAATTTTCCCAGATGGTCATCCAGGCCTTAGCTGGACACGGCTCAGATGGCACTGAATTTTCTGCATGAGCTGCCCTCATTGGGTCATGAATAGGATGAACCACGTGCATGTGGCACGGTGTGGCTGGCTAGCTGAAGGGTTCACTGGAGGATTGCATCCGAACCCTCAAAAACAGCCAGCAAGGCTATGGCTGCTTCTGCAGACTTGCTATTCTAGAGGAGTCTGGAAAGAAGTGACGCGCCTACCCTGTTTCTCCGAAAATAAGACATCCCCTGAGAATAAGACGTAGTAGAGGTTTTGCTGAAGTGATAATATAAAAAATCCCCTGAAAGCAAGACGTAGCAAAGTTTTTGTTTGGAAGCATGCCCGTCGGACAGAACACCAGAGCATGCAGCTGTGGAGCGGAAAAATAAGACATCCCCTGAAAATAAGACATAGCGCATCTTTGGGAGCAAAAATTAATATACGACACTACCTTATTTTCGGAGAAACACAGGTATCTAAATCACAGACACAACTGACGCTCCTCTCCCCAGAAAAGATTAGGAATTATTCTTCAGGCGTGGGTGGGAATGGCCATGGATTCCTAACAGCAAAATCTCACCAAATTGCAATTCTTTATTTAAGCAAAACCACCATGAGTCCGCAGGCATTAAACCAGCGTACGAATAAACAGTATGGCCTCAAAGCTGCCACCTTGTGCACACATATTTGGGAGGGAAAGCCCTTGACAACACAGATGCACTTGGCCCCTCTTCCTAAGAGAGGTTTCTTTGGAGGACAAATGGGCCCATCCTCATCCCCCGAACCACTTATCCCCTTGCTTTTATTTGAGTTCTGCCTGAAGAAGCTCATAAATATTCCCACTGCATGCCAGCCCAATTAGGAGCAATATATCTCTCCTGATATTGCTCATATTGCTCGCTGAAGGGTTTACGCTTGCTCGGTGTCCATCTCTCTCCTTATCCCCTTGCCCAGCTTACTCATCTTCCTACACCTCTTGGCAGCTGTGTCTCCCTTCTTAATGTTTTCCATCTGTCTCGCGGCTTATTTAACTTTCCTCCGTCTCTGTCACTTTCCCATTGTATGGTCATCTGTCTGTCTCCCTTTACAGTCGCTGCCCAGAGGCATATTCCCCAACTGCCTCCCCCCAGCCTTTAAGACCTTCCAATTTATATTCTTATCCCTTGCCTTCTCCTTCCCTGCCCACATCAAACTCACCAGTCCATTTATCATTCTTGTTCCCACAATCTGCCATTCTTTAGGCTCTCTGCTAGAGCAAATACCCAGTCCTCCCTTTGCTTCCATGTCCTGGCACTGCCCACATCAAGCATGCTACTCATCAAAAGATCAGTTGCTTCCATCTAAGCAATTTCCAGGGCCACTATTCACCTGCTGGTACTGCTGGGGCTGAAGACAGGGCAGGCGCTGTCCCTTCAAGTCCCTGTTAGCATTCTGTTGCCCATTATGCTAGAACGCTTACCTCAGGACTTTTCTCTTCACAGTGGGCTTGCAGAGGGCTCTCCTCACATTTCTCTATTTACACACAAAGAGGCACACCCTCCTTTGCCCAGAGTTTTTCTGCAGAGAGCTCTCTGGGCCTGGTCCTCTTAACTCCACCCATCAAGTGATTCTTAAAGGCACAGATCTCATTACATCTGGTAATCAAGACTGCTGGCTTAGCCCTTTAAGATGCACTTAGGCCTTAGCCCTGGCTTAGCTCTTTAAGCACAGGTCATTACTGACCTACAAGGTAATGTAACATCACAACATTTACTAGGCAGACTTTGTTTATGGGGTAGTTTTCCATTGCCTTCCCCAGTCACTCCACTTTACCCCAGAAAGCTCAGTAATCATTTTACTGACCTCAGAAGGATGGAAGACTGAATCAACTTCAAAACCAATTAACTGAAACCAACTTCCATCAGGATTAAACTCAGATTGTGAGCAGAACTTGGACTGCAGTACTGCAGCTCACCACTATGTGCCACAGGGTTTCACATATTACACAGTATGCCACCAACAGGGAGTCATAGCCAATCACTAATAAGCAGATGCATAGGATATGTCTCTTTGCAAATCCAAGTTCATCCACACTTGTTGTTCCTATAATTTTTTTCAAGAGTCTACTCAAGACATTTTAAGGAAACACCAAAACAATACATGAAACCTTTATTAGTAAAGTGATGAGGATGGCTTTGAATCTAAAGTTTAAGCAATGGAAGTCACAGGTCATTTGGTGTTTCATAAACACCCCTAAAGAGTACCCCTTTTTACAGAAGGTAAATTGATAAATGTAATTTTCCAATGAGAATCTTTGCCTTTTGAATTTTTTCCCTACAGAATTTTTGCACAGAATCAGAGTTCAAGTTTCCCAAAGTGGGAAATAAGTTTGCAAAAGTGCAGACAATGGCTACAAATGTCTCTGTTGTTCAGGAGGGCACTTTCTGTGTCCAGACCATTAAATGACCATTAAAGCCGATTCAAGGTATTTGATCACCTTCAAGCCAGGTAGAATGGCCAACTCCCACCTCCACACACACACACACACACACACACACCCATTTCTTGAACAGCACAATCCGATTTCAATCTCCTGGGATAATTTTCTCTTCATGCAGCCCAACTTCGGATAGGATTGCTGTGAAAGCCGTTAAATTTTAATTATAAACCAAATGGTAATATGAGCACTTGAAATATGCTATAATATAAATGCCACATATAATTATTGCTATTCTTCTTCAAGGGAGAATTTGGAAACCCAGTTCTGTTTCTCACAACTAGCCTTAGGCTACATGGTACCTTCTTCCTGAAACACGGGCTTACCTTTGCAGAGTTACCAAAAGGATTACTGTGATCAAATTATTTTGAATGACTCAACATGGAGCGAGGGGGGTAATATAGGCAAGAGATGGGCAAGCTTGCCCCAGCTCTCCGACATCTTTATCAAGCCACTTCTTCTCCCACAATGCACTGCAGATGACAAAGCTCTGATATTAATGCTGACAGTGTGACAGTGACTTTAGCTGATGGAAGACTTTATTCTTCCATCAGTCCATGGTTGCCAGGTCCAATCTGGGAAATTCCTAGAAATTTGATGGCTATTTCTGAGAAAGACAGAGTTGGGGAAGGAAGGGACCTCAGCAGCGACCTGATACCAAACAGTTCACCCTCTCTGAAGTTGCCATTACCTCCAGAGGAACCGATCTCTGTAGTCTACAAATAAGTTGTAATTCTGCGAGGCTTCCAGGCCTTACGTGGATGCTGGTAACTATACCTCAGCTTGCCACCATGTTTGGGGACTTGGATCAGCTATAAGGACGGGCTCAAAACAATGCAGAGGTTTGGGTTTGTTATTGAAAACTTATCATCAGGGCTGAATAAAGTTTTGCTACTCTGTGCAAAAATGTCTTGCTTCTTCATTTCTGGGTCCCTCTGGGAAACCATCCCCATGCCAAATCTGATTGGTTGGGTGATCCCCAGTGGCGTAGCACCAAGGGGACGGGGGGTGATGCACCTGGCACCCCCATGGGGGTATGAAGAGGGTGTGGAGGGGGCGTGAAGGGGGCAGGTGCACACATGCCCCGGGCGCAGTTCTCCCTCACTCCGCCCCTGGTGATCCCTGTGTGAGAGAAGGAAAATGTCTTTGACTAATCCAAGAAGCAAGTGGAAGCACTACCTGGGGCAGACAAGAAAATAGTATTGAAGCCCCTGCCCCTGCCCAAGGAATCAATGGCCCCAAACAAGATTTGAAAAAGTGATATTTACACCACCTGACTTGTCTTTCAAGATAAATGTCTCACCCAACTAGGACTGTCAATGCCAGCTATGCAAATTCCTTGAGAGCTGGGGTGTAGGGGCCAAGGGAGGGGATGGTTCAAGAAGGGGAGGGAGTTCAACAGAGATGTCGCCATAGAGTCCACCCTCCAAAGCTGGCAGAGAATTTATAATTCTAAGAGTCTCCAGTCCCCATCTGGAGCTAAGTCTACAAATCTAGTTCACTGCTAGTTTGAAAACTGAAATGAGAGAATATCTTCATTTCATCCATTTATGCCCCACCGTTCCCCCTATGAGGATTCAAAGCTGCTTACATTGTTCTCCCCTCCAGCATCTTATCCTCATAACAACCCTTTGAAGTAGGTTTGGCGGAAAGCGCACAACTGATCCAAGGTCACTGAGCGCGCTTCCGTGGCAGAGTGGGGATCCTAATCCAACTCACACCCGCTTGGCACACTGGATCTACGTAATCCAGCAAACTCTATGCATGGCCTGTGTTTCCGCGACCCCTTTATTCACCTGCCCCAGCTGCCATCTGAGTCTGCTGGCCTGAGCCATGCCAACTGCTGTATCAAGCTGGTCTGGCCCCAGCTGGCAGCTGGCCAGCGCCAACATCTGTGCTTGACAGCCAGCGAGCAGTTTCTTGCCAACTTCAGCATCAACGTTTGCTCTGCCCAGACTTGGAGCCTCGCCAGCGTTGCAGACGGCAGCCTGTGATCCGTCTACAGGGCTGCCACATTTAAGGTTGGAAATTTATGGGTTCCTTTATTAACGTTTATCAAGTTTATGGTGGTTAATCCTGGAGCCTTTGCCCACTTAGCAGAAAATAACCCATTAGTTTAGCTACGGCATGTGCGCTTGGCTTCCCTCCCACCTTGTTCTGTCATGGTGGATTTGTCCGGCTTCTCAACAAGAAGCAAGTTGGTACCCAGGAGCTGATGATGGAAATCCATTCCTCGCATGCCCATGGAACAGCCTGATAAAGATTTAACGATCACCTGCTGAGCATTTATAATACCACCTCCCCGCAGTTTGGCAGATGGACAAGCAGGAATCTGATTGCTGCGTACGTACTGCAATATTGGTGCTCGAGCGACACCGTTGTTCAGCATCCTGCCAACAGAAACTCCTTAAGCAACCTAATTGCCCCCTGGGCTTGTTAACTAAACAGATAAATGAGCATAGACATCCCAGGGGGTTGAGTGATTTCTGAAAGCAAAGGGGTCAGGAACCTTTCATTGTCCAGCAGAGTTCTCTGGGGTCTCAGGCGGAGATCTGCCCAATTACCTACTGCGTATTAAGTGTTATCAAGTGGTTTCCAATTCATGGCAACCCTATGAATCAATGTTGTACAGCCTATTGTCCACATCTACTACTTGATCCTTTGACTGGAGATGCCAGAATTGAATCTGGGACCACCTGCGTGCAAAAACAGATGTTCTACCACTAAGCTATGGTTTCTCCTTCATATGCACACTTGTGCTATTTTCACAGTTTTCAGAAAAGCTTGGCTCTTGAGCAGAGGCGAAGCTACCAGGGAGAAGGGAGGGATCGCATTGCACCAGGTGCAAGCCTGGGGCAGAAAATCACCCCCGCAGTGCCCCTCACAAACACACTTACCTTAGTGAAATAGTGCAGTCTGGAGAATCAGCCTGTTCCCTTCAGGTGGAAAATGGCCTAGTGGGAACTACACTTCCCAGGAGACCTTGCAAGGCCCAAGATCTCCTGGGAAGTGTAGTTCTCAGCAGGCCATTTTCAGCCTGAAGGGAACAGGCCGATCCTCCAGCCTGCACTGTTTCACTAAGGTAAGTGTGTGGGGGGTGGGGCAGGGTGGGGCAGGGGCGGAAAGCACAGAGTGTGCACCAGGCGCAGTATGGCCCAGTTACGCCTCTGCTCCTGGGCCCTTTTGGGAGGACGGGGTATAAATTTGAAAATAAATAAAATTAAAACATAAAAATATGTAGCAGAGTCATACTCGCTCCCTGTGCAGTTTTTCTTCTGGCAGTTTTTATTCTGCTGAAGCTGCTTAATTGTAATTAAATATCTTCTCCCTTGTATTCAAAGCTGATTTGGATATGGCCAGGTAAGCTGGCAAAGACAGAGTGGTGCAAGTAGGGATAATTAATGAGAAAGGAAGAGTTTGATGGTAAATAGGGGTGCTGGGGGCATGTTGAGGAAGTATGCCCAGAGATCCTGCTTCCTGCCCTTTTAGAAGCAGCTGCAAAAGCCAAATTTCTTTTGCTTTGCTTTTTAACCGGAGTGTTTTGCACCCTAGAGTTAAAGCAAGTAACTGGGAATGCCTGGCAGGTGCTTTGGCATAGCAGTATTTAGTGCTCATCAGAGGGATCTTTAATAAGCTCTTGGCTCAGTCATTCAATAAAATGTCTCCTGGGCAGGCAAAACTGGTGGTGATCTGTGAAGTACTGACTATGGACAGAACAAGCCAAAATAAACACCTTTTAGTAAGAGTAAGCTTTCCCTCTCTCCATTTCCATACTGCAAAATGATGGCTGTCAGCAGGCAAGGGAAGGGTAGGGGATTACTGTTCCTTCCCAACCTTCATCAGGCCTCTGGGAAAGCAAACCAAGTGCGGGCAGGTCGGAAACTGTCCAGCTTTTAAAAATACCTTTTATAGTTTTCCAATTAGTGTCCTGACCGGGAACGGATGAAACTATGAGATGGATGGCTTGGACATTTGCAATCCCCGCCGGTTCTGCTGCTCTTAAAATATTCTGATGGTTCCAGTCGCATCTGATATTAACAGCAATAGGCATACCCCAAGGGCAATGCTGGTTTTGTAAAACAAAGGTATTAACTTCCTGTGTGACTCCCTGCATGGAATCCAGTGCGTTCAGTTCATTAGACAAGGGGCTGATCAGCTGAAATTGTGTTTCTGGCCTTTATGATTACAGCAATGCTTCGAAAACTGCGGGTCAAGTGTCTCCTTTTAGAAGGGCTCCCGTGACCATTTGTGTGTGTGTGTGTGTGTGTGTGTGTGTGTGTGTGTGTGTGTGTTTAGATCTGTACTTACTCACACACCACTCCCCTTAACTCCAGGAAATGCTGGTCATTTCTCTCCTCAGCAATGTCTCCACTGGACGTCCCCTCTGCAAGACTGGTAACTATCACTGATCCCTGAATCTGTCCTATTTTATCTTTTCTCCTTCTAGTTAGCTCTTGTTCAGGTAGTATGCAAATGCATTGTTTCACCAATAGGCAGCATGGTGAAGTGCTTAAGAGCAGAGGTTTCTAATCTGGAGAACCAGGTGTGATTCTCCACATGCAACCTACTGGGTGACTTTGGACCAGTCACAGTTCTCTCAGAACTCTCTCAGCCCCACCAACCTCTTAAGATATCTGTTGTCTTAAGATGTCTGTTGGACAGAGGAAGGCAAGGTGACTGTAAGCCACATTGAGCCTCCTTATGGTAGAGAAAAGGAGGATATAAAAACCTGTTCTTCTTCCTTTAACTTGAATTGAACCCAGTAATTGATCAGAAAACAGTGAAATGACTGCACAATGGTGTAACTTGCATGCTTCCAATAATAACCAGGCTATGGAAGTCTATACCAACTGGAGCCTCTGAGCTGGCTTTAAGGGCAGACCCATGTAGAGTTCATTACAATAGTCTAGCCTTGGGATAGCCATAGCATGAACCTATGTGGCCACATCGGTAGGGAGCCATTTCCTAGGCTTAAAAAAGCTGGAAGAAGGCATTTATTTTCAGCTGCATTAGCTTGCTTTCTCCAGCAGAGGCGTAGCAAAGGGGAAAAGCGCCCAGTGCACTGGTGCGTCCTCCGCTCCCGCCCCAGAATGCCCCTATCCCGCCCTGGAACACCCCCACAGGGGTGCACGCCTGGTGCATCGCACACCTCCCCCCCCCCGCCTGTCCCTTTGGAGCTACGCCTCTGTTCTCCAGCAATAATGCTGGATCCAATGTAAATCAGAGACTCTTAACTGAGCTCAGTAAGTGTCTGCTGTCCCCCACCAAAGTGGGAAACACAATGTCCTTCAAGATCTCTGCCTTACTAATCAATGTCACTTCTGTCTTGTCAGAATTCAGTTTCAACTTGTTCACCCCTAGACACTCAATCCCAGCAGGAAAGCACTGGTTCAAGACTTGAGTTTACTTAAGTCAGCTCTTTAGCCTTGAGGAAGGCTTGAAGCTTTGCTGATTGGGGGTAGGATACAGGCTACTATTTTTTTGGAATCTGCAGGATAAGTATTGAATTTAATTGGAAGCAGGTCTTCATTGGTTTAAATATCAGAATCTAGATTCGGCCAGGAGTGAGTCCTTATGCTATGGCCAACTCTGTGTAAGGAGGAGGAAACTAGAAGAGGAGCCTGTTGAGTTGTCAAATAATAAACAAGGGAAAGGGAAGGAAGGACCCGGGAAGAATGCAAGCCTGCAGCATGTTGCTGCTGATAGCCAAACCACAATGTCTGAGTTGAGACTCTGTGGGCTTTTCTAGTTTCTATACACAATGGGAATGTGTGTATGCACTGGCCCCAAGCCCTCTCATCCAGGTGCCAGAGGGCATAAAAGGTGAGATATTCATGAGAGCAGGCCTTCATGTGCAGGTAAGGAACTACACAGCCATCCCTTCTTGGTGGCCCTCTGCTGCTCTTTGGCCCCATCTGGGATTACCCTAAGAACATAAGAAAGAGCCTGCTGGAACAGACCAGAGTCATTCTAGTCCAGCACTCTGCTACTCGCAGTGGCCCACCAGGTGCCTTTGGGAGCTCACATGCAGGATGTGAAAGCAATGGCCTTCTGCTGCTGCTGTTCCCGAGCACCTGGTCTGCTAAGGCATTTGCAACCTCAGATCAAGATTGGTAGCCAGAGATTGACTACTCCTCCATAAATCTGTCCAAGCCCCTTTTAAAGCTATCCAGGTTAGTGGCCATCACCACCTCCTGTGGCAGCATATTCCAAACACCAATCACACGTTGCGTGAAGAAGTGTTTCCTTTTATTAGTCCTAATTCTCCCCCCCCCCAGCATTTTCAATGGATGCCCCCTAGTTCTAGTATTGTGAGAAAGAGAGAAAAATTTCTCTCTGTCAACATTTTCTATCCCGTGCATAATTTTATAGACTTCAATCATATCCCCCCTCAGACGTCTCCTCTCCAAACTAAAGAGTCCCAAATGCTGCAGCCTCTCCTCATAAGGAAGGTGCTCCAGTCCCTCAATCATCCTCGTTGCCCTTCTCTGCACTTTTTCTATCTCTTCCATATCCTTTTTGAAATGTGGCGACCAGAACTGAACACAGTACTCCAAGTGCGGTCGCACCACTGCTTTATATAAGGGCATGACAATCTTTGCAGTTTTATTCTCAATTCCTTTCCTAATTATCCCCAGCATAGAGTTTGCCTTTTTCACAGCTGCCATGCATTGAGTTGACATTCCCATGGAACTATCAACTAAGACGCCCAAATCCCTTCCCTGGTCTGTGACTGATAGCACTGACCCCTGTAGTGTGTATGCGAAGTTTGGATTTTTTGCCCCTATGTGCATCACTTTACATTTTGCTACATTGAACTGCAATTGCCATTTCTTAGCCCACTCACCTAATTTATCAAGGTCTGCTTGGAACTGTTGGTAATCCTTTGCAGTTCTCACCACCCTACATAATTTGGTATCATCTGCATCACTCTGAAGATGTTTCCACATAATGAGATTTGGCTATCCAACTGCATCTACGATTGGCACTGCCT
Organism: Sphaerodactylus townsendi; assembly: GCF_021028975.2. Classification (NCBI taxonomy): domain Eukaryota; kingdom Metazoa; phylum Chordata; class Lepidosauria; order Squamata; family Sphaerodactylidae; genus Sphaerodactylus; species Sphaerodactylus townsendi. Next base: position 26,124,363 of record NC_059429.1, read on the forward strand.
AGGTGAGTCCTGGAGAGCTCCTTGAATAACAACAAATCACTGGACAACAGAGATCAGTCAAGTCTCTGGCATCATACCCCCATGAGGTCCTTCCACTCTCCAAATCCCACATGTCCCAGGCTACACCCCTAAATATTTCGCACTCTGCACCTGGCAACCCTAAATGCATCTGAAGTCAGATCAGAGTGACTCTGGTTTCTTGTGGATAAAACATATTTTTGAAAACCAGCACAGCACCATCAGGGTGCGTGAGCAGCATTGCTACAGGGACTATGTTGTGCACAACTGGCGACAGTAAAAAACCTGAGGGGTGCAATTTTTTGTGTGTCCCCTGAGTTACAAGATGGCAGATTTTTTTGCTTCATCCACTATGCTTGGATGCCTGTGGCCTGTTACTTGAAGTTATAATTTTGGGCTAAATGTCACTCTCTGTATATGGTTGATGTGACTGAGGAAGACCAAGGTTGAAAGTGTTGAACTCACCCGGGTCAATACTACCACTAACAGATATTTCTACCAACTGTTGTTTGTATGTGGCCTGTCGCTTTAAGAGGGATCCAGCTGAACATCTGGCAACTGGAATCCTTCCAACTCATGCTATTTTTTGGATTTTCCCTAAAGGGATATCACTCATACAGATACTTGGAGTTCTACGTGTATATTTTGGGACCCCCTTGCTGTTTGTAATGTGTTATCCACATTGTGTACTTTTCTTTATTGCTGGTATTTTGGTTTTTTCATGCAGACTTTTAAATAATTTCCATTGAAGGTGTAGTTTTAACGCTGTTCTTTGAGCCAGACAGAGGTTTTCTTTTTGCAGTATCTATGCTGTTTCTAGCTCATCTTGTATACTGAGATTTTTTTGTTCAGCCCAGTTCCCATTCTAACAAAATATTTACTTGCTGCAACTGCATGCTAGTTTCAGGCCATAGGAAGTGATTGCTGCACATAACAGTTGAGACATTTTATATATTGGGGGTAGGGGAGAATAAAGAGGCACAGAGACACTATGTGTATTTAAAAGAGTGATAGAGATAAATTCTAACCATGTGAAAAGAGGGGCTGTGTGAATTCCCCACCCTTCAAAAAATTCTACTTTATCAAAATTCTTTTAGTTTTTTTCAGAATTCCTTAGAAGCTTTACCTGATTGGAGAATCAAAATTCACTTCAAATTTTGCTTTTGGAAGAATTGTGTGGCAAGTGTAACGCTAAATAAAATGCATATGTTTCTGTCTGTCATAAAGTTTGGATGGAGAACTGTATAATAATTTAGCACAGGACATGTGGGGAGATGGGGAAACTTTTTGATGATTCATCCAATAGCAGTGGCCAAAGACCCTTAACTGGAAATTTGGGTCATTCATTTACTAGGCAGTTGCTCTGGTGAATTCTCTGCCAGCAGAAATAGTAACAGCCAGTGTTTTGAATTAGCAGCAGCAGCAGCAGCAGCAGCAGCAGCAGCAGCAGCAGCAGCAGCAGCAGCAGCAGCAGCAGCAGCAGCAGCAGCAGCAGCAGAAGAAGAAGAAGAAGAAGAAGAAGAAGAAGAAGAAGAAGAAGAAGAAGAAGAAGAAGAAGAAGAAGAAGAAGAAGAAGAAGAAGAAGAATGGGCTTACAAACTCCTTTCCCTTCCCCCCTCACAACAAACACCCTGTGAGGTGGGTGGGGCTGAGAGAGCTCAGAAGAACTGTGACTAGTCAAGGTCACCCAACTGGCATGTGTTGGAGTGCACAGGCTAATCTGAATACCCCAGATAAGCCTCCACAGCTCAAGCAGCAGAGCGGGGAATCAAACCTGGTTCCTCCAGATAAGAGTACACCTGCTCTTAACTACTACGCCACTGCTGGACTAGGACTATCATATGGCTTTGTGAGAACACGTGTACATAAAATGCTGCAAAATCCACTGTGCTGTCTGAATTGACATAAAGTAACCTGCCAAACAGGTTGGACCTGTTCATGAACTGCCTGACATAAAACGTGGTCTTTGCTTATGGTGAATGAGTACAATGTGAGATAAACCAATGGATGTTTGAGCATCCCTACTGTTCATTCACTGTTTTTGCATGAAGACCATGAGTGGCACACTGCATAAATATTTCTCTTGATGCTGATTGGCATTTGTGTCCACAATCAAGTAGTATTAGCATAATTTGTGCAATTTGCATAATGCCTTCAATTTATGGTGAATTCTCGGTGTCTCGGGTTTCCCAGTCATTTCATGTTGCTTGTTGAGTTTTAGTAACCTCCTTTCCTTTCTTCAGGGAATTAATGTTAATAGCTCCATGGGCTGGGGCTGTCTCATGCTATGTTCAAAAGATTTTAAAGCTTAAGAGAAGAAAGATAATGAACAGAAGTCCCACCTGGTCCTCAGCAACACTAAGGTTCATTCCAGTCAATCAACACCTTCCAATATTGGTGTGTCCCCCCCCCCCCGCCAATAATGTCCCTCTGATTTGTTCTTTGTATTTTTACCTTGCCTTTTCTCTGGGAAGGTGCATGGTTTCTGCTACCACATCTGTCCTCACGTCAATGTTGTGAGGTAAGATTGGATGAGAAACAACAACTGGCCAAACCTAGATGAAGAGCCTGAACCAATCCACCATCCACCCAAGGTTGTTTGCTCCCTTGAAAATCCACAGAGACAAAGGCACAATTCCTGGTCATTCCAAACATGTCCCAGAACTCTACTCTAAGATACCAGCATTTTACATTCTTTGCAACTTTGCTTGAGATTTTTTTTAGAAGTCATCTGGTCCTGGGGGTAGGAGGATCATGGCAAAATGGCCTGGAGAGAACAAGTGGTTCTTGGCTCAGGTCTTAGAGAGAGGAAAGAAGATTAAGCAGCACTTTTCTCCCTTCCCAATTCAGTTTCCAGGCATTCAGCTAAACAGTTCCTAGCTTGGCTATCTTCCTTAGGAAGGAGACATGGAGCCAGAGAAAAGGGGTGAAAAGTGCCACCCCGTCCTTTCCACTGGCAAAAACAGAGTGGGAGAGAAACCTCCCCTCCCCACCCACCCCCGCCTTCTTGCTGTGCTGAGTGAAGGAGCACTTATTAAAGAGAATTCCCTCACACATGGTGGGCATATTGTCTGGCACAGTTTCATTAGAGCAAAGTCTGCTTTCTGTGGGAACTCTCCAACGTGCTGAAATTCAATTCTCTAATTGGCCTGTCCACAAACTGAGTCTTTTGTGATCGCAGCCCTGCTCCCTGCACACTCTTACAACTTCCAGTTGGTCACTCACTCCTCCAAGTCAGTTCCCACAGACCATGCACAGAATCCTATGCCAGGATCTCAGTCCAACTGGAACAGGACAGTTCCTAAACAAAGTACTACAGCCTTGGAACTACTAATAGGTGTTTCTCCAGTTAAGATTCTGGCAATCCTAGTTGTAGACTAGGTGTTAATTTAGAAGATCAGTGGTTCGTCTTGTTTTTTTTTTACAGCTATTTTCCTTGATTTGAGAGAAAAGTACACCAAAGGAACTGTGAAAATATCTTTTTGATTGCAAGTCTGAAAAATCAGTCAACACACGTAGGACTCCAGAAAGTCATTCAGGGGAGCAGAACACAGTGGTTGAGCTATAGTTCGCTAGCACTGAACAAGCTTTGCATGTACAAATTCTTTATTCAAACTCTGATATCTCCAGTTTAACAGATCCAAAGGAAGCAGATATTAGAAAATCCCTGTCTCTTTCGGAGATTCTAGAGGCAGTCAGAATGGACAACCCTGATTTAGACAAAGTAATAGTTTCACTCTGTATAAGTAGCCATCTTATGTCTTATGTGCTGCAAGAGACAGTGGTGGTCTAAAAGTTTAAATTGCTTCACACTCAACAATGCTTCTGAATCGTAGACCATCCAGGGGGTGAAAGCAAGAGCAAGACAGAACATCTAGGAAGTCAGGATTCAGCAAGAACTCACAACATAAAATAGGATGGAGACAAATACGTAAGAACATGAGCTGAGCCTGCTGGACCAAACCAGTAGTCCATGTAGTCCTGCATCCTGTCTCACACATGGCTAAGCAGTTACTCCGGGGGGTGGGGGTGGGGGCTAACAAAGAAAGAAGCATGGGAGAATGCACAACCTTAACCAGGCAGCCACCCTGGGGGTTTTTTGGGCAGTATGGGATGAAAGGCACCTGGGCATCAAAACAGCTTGAGCCAGGTGTTTTTCCATACTCCCTTTCCTGATCTCCTGATGCAGCCTTGCTTCTATCCTACTTGAACTTGGGAGTTCTGTCAATCAGATGATGGCACTGGAACATTTGCAAAGCAACCCCTAACCCGCCTGGGCTGGAGTGCTGGGTGACACCAGCAGACCGAACTACGCCATTCTCTCACATAAAACTTCTTGATCTGCCCCTTTTGAGCAACCTGTCACTGAAAGGCTGCTCGGAGTTCTCTCTGTGTGCCTCTGGACCAGCAGCCTGGACTCAAACTGCTTGACTGCCCTTCGGTTTGGGTGCCTGAACCTTCTTCTTTCTCCACATTCTCCCCAGCAGCATCTGCCACACTGAAAGCAGCAGCAGCAGCAGCTCCGACAAAGCCCATGGGAGGCCAGCAAGATTAATCTACCCTTGGCAGGGAAGAAAGACTTGAAGCCTTGCTTTTGTATGGATGAATGGGTATGGAGACAGCACAGCACCCACGCTTGTCTTCCCTCACCACCTACTCACAATTGCCTTGCTCGTTTCTCCGTTTCAGCTGCTCCCTGGAGTGCCTTGCCTGCCCTCCATCTGTTATTAGAGCCTGACCACTTCAGTCCAGCTGAAGGAGGGAAGACGGCACTTGCTTCGCCAATTACTACTTAGCCGCAGCCTGAGCGTCGGGGAGGAGGGGGAGATGGCAAGAGGCTATGTGGGAAGGGCTGGGCTTTTTGAAAGGCGGGCAATCGCTCCTCCAGAAACAAAGTGGGCCTGCAAAGAGGTGCGTCTGCTCCCTCTACACTGCACAAAGTCCAGTAGAATCTGCAGTCACTCTGCTAATGTGGATCTGGACCACTGCAAAGGCTAGCTCAAGGTATGGCCATGTCTAGGAAGCTGAACAGGAACACTGCTTGGATGGGAGACCACTGAGGAAGACTCTGCAGAGTCTTGCTTTGAAAGCCCCTTGCTGGGTGCCCCCTTAGTTGGTTACTACTTGACAGCACTTGCATACACACATAAATATATAGGCAGAGCTCAGGTTTTGAGGCTGGAATGTTTGGTTTAAGCCTGTAGGGGAAGGAATAAAAGTTGAGGGCAAGAGGCCAGAACTAGACTGCATATGGAAAGGTATTTTCTGCTTGCCTCAAGAGCTTTTGCTATTTGTTCTGTCCCCCTCATGGCTCTCCTCCACGTTATCCTCACAACAACCCTGTATGGTAAGTTAGGCTAAGTGTATGACTGGCTCAAGGTCGCCCAGTCTCCACAGCAGAGTGGGGATTCATCCCCGAGTCCTCCAGATCCTAGTCCGACAATTTACACTTCCCTATACTCTGCCATGTGCAAAAGTTCCCTGCATGTACCATATCAAGGAAGAAGAAGAAGAAGGAGAAGAAGAAGAAGGAGAAGAAGGAGAAGAAGAAGAAGACGAGGAAGAAGAGGAAGAAGAGGAGGAGGAGGAGGAGGAGTTTGGATGTATATCCCCCCTTTCTCTCCTGTAGGAGACTCAAAGGGGCTTGCAATCTCCTTGCTCTTCCCCCCTCACAACAAACACCCTGTGATGTGGGTGGGGCTGAGAGAGCTCCGAAAAGCTGTGACCAGCCCAAGGTCACCCAGCTGGCATGTGTTGAAGTGCACAAGCTAATGTGAATTCCCCAGAATTCTCCACAGCTCAGCGGCAGAGCGGGGAATCAAACCCGGTTCCTCCAGATTAGAATGCACCTGCTCTTAACTTCCTATGCCACTGCTGCTCCAGATGAAGCATTTCTCTTTGATGTGCTGATTAACTACAAATGGAGGACTAACATGACTATTCACAGATCTCAGCCGTCGCCTCTCCCTGATTTTCAGGCACAGAATGGTTCTATTATTTCTGCCCTGCATTTCCTCATATTTTCAGAAGCACGTTCAAAACATTGCAGAAGGCATACGACAAAGGAGTTACGTCCTTAAAAAAAGAGAGAAAGAGAGACCATTGCGAACAATAGTAAAGATTCGTGCCTGTCATTCGGTTTAGTTTCACTCGTTTTGAGTTGTAGCGCAGTGTTGCCTTCCCCCACTTTTGTTTTTGAGAATAAAGACCTTAAGACTAGAGATAAACTAGGCAGGAGGGTGTAGGAGTCTGTCACTGAGGCCTGAAATCTGACTGCCATAAACCCAACGGCCATGACGAATGCCCCATAACACAGAAGATGGGGGAGTGCTTGGGTCGGTATTGGTGGGCCTGCCTCTTGGTTGCTAGGATTTCAGGGGCCCTTTCTGTTCCCTGCAACACCACGTTCTCCTTCCCAACAGGCACCACAGAGAGAAAGATGTGATATTTCATACCGATGGCTGAGTTGACAGTGGTGCTGAATTTCTTTTATTGAACTCTCCATTTCCCACCACAATTACCCTCCATAAAAGCAGCTCAATAGAGCTTGTCTCTGGAGTGGGGTGACATAGATTCTTCTAGTGCTGCTTTTGCGGGTGTGGAGGAGTCCAGAATTTATCATTAGCAGGTTGGGCTGGAGCTAAACATGATGTGGTAAGTCGATGGATTGTCTCCTGACTGGGTTTCAAAATGCAGCCATGGAGAGACACTGGGCTCTGTAGGAGCAGCTGTGCAGGAGGAGGGATGCTTAAACCTTTCCTTACTGCAGGAATTTCTCTGATCAAAATTCCACCTAGGGTTGCCAGCTCAGGGAGATTTTGGGAGTGGAGCCTAAGGAGGCTCAAAGTCCACCTTCCAAAGTGCCCATTTTCTCCAGATCACCTGATCTCTGTTGCCTGGAGATAATTTGTAATAGCAACAAATTTCCAGCCACCCCCTGGAAGGTGGCAACCATAATTCCAGCCCTCTCAATTGGTTATCAGGCCCACAGATTACTTCCTCTGCTAGACTCTCCCAAATTTGTAGAAAAATATTACCGGGGGGGGGGGGGGGATCAACTGATTTAATTGATAGATTAACCCACTCCCTATGGACCACTGATAAATGATTTGACCTCACCAGTCAAAATCCCTCCACACACTGATTATTCAACAAAATATTTTGTCAGTTAACCTGTATGGAATTCAGTTTAATTGACAAGGTCAAATTCTAGCACATTTTAGCATATGCACTGCAGCTGGGCCAAAACTCAGCTGAGATTCTTTTTCCTCAGCAGAATTTTGATAGTATTTTAATTGCTGCAAAGCACCTTGGAATCCATTTATTGCTGAAAATTCCACCTAGGGTTGCCAGCTCAGGGAGATTTTGGGCGTGGAGACTAAGGAGGCTGGGTTTTGGGGAGGGTGCATAATGCCACAAAGTCTACCTTCCAAAGTGCGCATTGTAGTGGTTAAGAGCAGGTGTATTCTAATCTGGAGAGCCAGGTTTGATTCCCCACTCCTCCACCTGAGTGGCAGAGGCTTATCTGGTGAACTAGATCTGTTTCCGCACTTCTACATTCCTGCTGGGTGACCTTGGGCTAGTCACAGTTCTTTGGAACTGTCTCACCCAACGTACCTCACAAGGTGTCTGCTGTGGGGAGAGGAAGGGAAAGGAGTTTGTAAGCCACCTTGAGTCTCCTTACAGGAGAGAAGGGTGGGGTATAAATCCAAACTCTTCTTCTCTTCCTGTTCTGAAAAGGGGGATAAGAATAAAGTATACGGAATATTAAATAAATCGGTTTTAATCACCATGGCTTTGAGTCTGATGTAAAGGTAATGATTTTTAGGCTGTTTTGATTCTTGTTGAGGAAGGGTGAAACAAGTGAAAATTGGCATTATAAGAGAAGAAGATGGAGATTCCTGCATGCTCGGTCTCCTTTCAAACTTCATCCCATTCCACTGCATAACAATGGTGGGGCCAGGATAAACACCTATTGTCTGACACTGATGTTGTGCAACGTCAGTCCTTTAATAACAAGGCCACAAAACTGTAGTTATTTCACAGTGCACACAGTGGACCTGACATGCATGACAGAGACCTGGGTGAAGGAGGGTGAGGCAGTCACCCTGAAAGAACTGGTCTACCCAGGTTTCTCATTCCTTCATCAATTGTGGACAAAGGGCCAGGGGTGGTGGGGGTGGTGTGATACCCATACAGGAGTTATTCTCTTTCAGAACACTCCTCAAGCTGGCCACACACTGGATTTGATCTTTGATATTGTGGTAAATGTTCTGCTCTCTGTTGATAGAGTGGCATGGTGAGATCACGTTCCCCTGAAGATCCATCTGGGTCTCCCTATTCTTCCTTGCATAGATGGCAAGTGTATGGACTTATGGATCTAATTGGCTTCCAGAATGCTCTGTGGGGTCCCTTTCCACCTGGCATCTTACTAGATTTGCTGGTAGGAGATTGGCACAGCTGTCTTTCGGAAGTCATCAACAAGACTACACCCTGATGTCCTCTTTGCCCCCACATAAGCCTAACTCTTCGATGTACCATGGAGTTGCGGATAATGGCATGGGAGCTTAGACTGCTAAAGAGTTTGGTGGCATACTCATGGCAAAGGGGCAAAAGCATCACACCGGATGTTAATAAAATCCTATGAGGTGGCCTTGAAGATTTTCAGCAGCTTCCATTGCAACTGCACGCTCATGCTCAGCACAATTATTTTATAAAAAATCTTTTATAAAAAACATTTGTTAAAATGCAGCAATAGACTTTTCCCCCCAAAGGATTTCTATGCATACCTAACAGCGGCAGCTTCTGTCTCACCAAGGGCTGCAACTCAACTCTAAGGCCTGGAATCTCCGCCTTCCCTTCACCTCCACCACCTATAGCAGCAGCCTAATCAGAGAAAAGGTGCATGTTCGCTGCAGAATGAGTTATCTCTCCTGGGGAACTGAGCCTCTCTCACCTTCTAACAGCAGCCAAAGTGGGGGCAGGGGGGCATGCTGAAGAACACGTCATCTCTTCTATGCAACTGAAACTCTCCCAACTCCCTCACCTCCAAGCAGCAGCCTAATTGGGGCAAGAGCATGTGCATACTACAGAACAAGCCATCTCTTCTGGGCAATGAAGCCTTCCCCACCTCCTGCTGGTGCCCTCTCTGACCGTTTCCGGGGCGCCTGTGCCCCTCACCCCCTAGAGCTGGCCCTGCTTCTTCAAGAGGTTGAACATTTCAGCAGCCAATTTTTTCTTGTGACATAAAGTAAATTGAATGGGATTGGAACTAAGTAGGATTGAGATAATTGCTACGCAGGTAGAATGGTAATACTTGGGCTGAATGTTAAACCATCGGAGTTGCTGCTGCATCCCTAATTCTATACTATAATAGAAAAACTATTACTATAATAGAAAACATAGTTTTTTTTATTGAGGAGCAATGGCTTTTGTTCATTACATCGTAAGACGCCTCACATGCCCTTCAATCTCTCCACAACATTCAGGTAGTCTTCACATTTATTGTTTCACCAATAGCCAGCGTGTTGTAGCTGTTAAGAGTTGCAGACTCTGATCTGGAGAAGCAAGTTTGATTCCCCACTCTTCCGCGTGAAGTCTGCTGGGTGACCTTGGGCTAGTCACATCTCTCTCAGCCCCACCGGCCTCACAAGAGGCCTGTTGTGTGTGTGGCGGGGGGGGGGGGGAGGTGATTATAAGCTGCTACGAGATTCTTTATGGAAGCAAAAAAACCCACAGGTACAAAACCCAACTCTTCTTTTAAATATTGATAATTGATGAATTGTTTAATTAACTCAAAGGCAGGTGCTTCACTGATCCAAAGTGTGTAGATTTTACACTGAGAGGTTAGTCCAAGAGTTGTAAGCTTCAGACCCAAACTATACATGATGCTGACTATCTACGACTTGTTCCCCTGATTTATATTTTAGTTGCAAAAAGCAGCCAATGGAGAGGATAGGGAGTTAGGAGCCTTTTAGGCAGTTTTTAGCCAGTTAGGAGCCTTTTGGGGTTGAGAGCATTTGGGGATTGAGAGCATTTGGGACTCTTTAGTTTGGAGAGGAGACGTCTGAGGGGGGATATGATTGAAGTCTATAAAATTATGCATGGGGTAGAAAATGTTGACAGAGACATTTTTTTCTCTTTCTCACAATACTAGAACCAGGGGGCATACACTGAAAATGCTGGGGGGAAGAATTAGGACTAATAAAAGGAAACACTTCTTCTGCAGCGCATGATTGGTGTTTGGAATATGCTGCCACAGGAGGCAGTGATGGCCACTAACCTGGATAGCTTTAAAAGGGGCTTGGACAGATTTATGGAGGAGAAGTTGATCTATGGCTACCAATCTTGATCCTCCTTGATCTGAGATTGCAAATGCCTTAACAGACCAGGTGCTCGGGAGCAACAGCCGCAGAAGGCCATTGCTTTCACATCCTGCATGTGAGATCCCAAAGGCACCTGGTGTGCCACTGCGAGTAGCAGAGTGCTGGACTAGATGGACTCTGGTCTGATCCAGCTGGCTTGTTCTTATGTTCTTGTGTTCTTATGGGATGGAGACTGGGGAAACTATGAAATCAGGGTAGGCGTGTGCCATCCAGGTCAGGGAAAGATATGTTGAGGAAGAAGTGGGGGGGAGGGGGAGCAGAGAGCGGGGAGGGGAGGGGAGAAGCTGTGGGATCCAACTTCAAGCTGTCCCTTTCTGCCAAACCTCTCTTCTGGGTCTTTGTCACAGGCAAGCACTGCTGTATGACAGAGAGAAGCGGTTTATGTCTTAGTATAGTGTTTATTTTCTAAGTTCAGAATATGTGGAGGCTCATACCTACTTGAAGTTGTACTGACTGCAGTTAGAAGCTTGTTATCTTTTTCCCTAGCTATTTTCCACATGGAGAATTATATCAAGTTCTCACTCACCAAGAAAAGCACTCTAAATATGGTCTGTGATGCCTTTCTTATCATTATTCCCACTGCTCCAAAGTTAGAAAAATAACACAACAAAGTGCATTATAAACAAACAAACAGTGCATTTCAAATAAATGTTTTGAGCCTGAGTCCTGGCAGCATTCAGACACTGTGAAATATTTAACAGGTTTGTTCAGAACCAAGTTCCACTAAGGTGGCATTCACAAAAGGGTATGCTGGCTTTTGAGTTCCACATAATTCTTTCTCATGTGAGATATTGAGCAAAAGAAATCAGTTAGCAAGGGCCCTGACTCTTGCCAATTTCACATGATAGAATGAATACACTTGCATTCATCTGTTACATCCGCTTGTAAGAAGAACCTAACATGCAATCACTTTACAAAAGAAACTGGGGGCCAATAGCTGGAAATATCTGTGGTTTCAATCACACATTTGCCGAATGTGCATTGAATGTACCATGAGAATTACTCAACAGATGAATAAGGAAAGATCAAGCATACACAGTACACGGATTGTACTTTCATTCACTATAACTTGTGAACAAGACTTCCATAATGTAGCTTAATGGACAGGAATAGAGTTCTGTCCCTTAAATAGAGAGGAGGAGGAGGAGGAGTAGGAGGAGTTTGGATTTATATCCCCCTTTCTCTCCTCTAGGAGAATCAAAGGGGCTTGCAAACCCCTTTCTCTTTCCCCCCTCACAACAAACACCCTGTGAGGTAGGTGGGGCTGAGAGAGCTCCGAAGCACTGTGACTAGCCCAAGGTCACCCAACTGGCTTGTGATGGAGTGCACAGGCTAATCTGAATTCCTCAGATAAGCCTCCGCAGCTCAAGCAGCAGAGCAGGGAATCAAACCTGGTTCCTCCAGATTAGAGTACACCTGCTGTTAACCACTACACCACTGCTGCTTCCCTTAAGAGTGGGAAATTAACTGGGCTGTGCTTGCCATGTATCAAAGCCCTGACCTTTCAAAACTGAGATGAGAGATCAGGTGCTGGAAGCAAAGCATGGTTTCAAGCTTGCCTCCCTAGGTTGCTAAGGCCACCGAATGGAGGCATCACCTTCCATATAATTAAGCACATGAAATAATTGCTGGGTCATCGCGAGGGAGGGTTTATGGCTGCAGAATAAATCCTACCTTGTTATCTCCCTCTGGCCCTCACATAAGATGCTCATTCTGTGACCATCTCCCCAGAATGCATGGTGAAATACCCTAGTGAGATCCCTACCCCTTTCCGAAACCCAGCCCTCTTCCGACTCCCACTTTAAATCTCCAGAAATTTCCTAACTCAAAGCTGGCAATCCTGCTTGGGAACCTTTCTACTTTAGCATCACAGTTTTGTTAAATTTCCCATAAAGCTGAAGTAAATATGTAGCTGAAGAGCAGGTAGTGTTGTCAACTCTGCCTTGGAAAATTCCTGGTGATTTGAGGAAGGTTCCTGGGGCAAGTGGGATTTGGAGGGATGGAGCTCAGCCGATGCCAGATTCCAGTCTCTGGAGTTCCCATTTTATCCAGGGGATACTAACTTTCGGAGTCTGGAGATCTAATGTAATTCCAGAATTGCTCCAGGAAGCTGGCAACCCTAAGAGCAGGGGAGATTTTGCTTTTTCCACCCAGGCCATGTTTCCTGCTTAAGAAATGTTAGGTAAGGGTGGAATAGGGGATTAATAGTTTATGCAGTGCATGTGATTTGGCCACCAAATCACAGCTGATTTATTCAACCCTGCTGGGTTTCAAGGCAATAGAGATTCAGAGTTGGTTTGCCACTGCCTGACTCTGCGAGGCTGAGCGAGTTCTGAAAGAACTGTGACCGGCCCAAGATCACCCAGTAGGCTTCAAGTGGAGGAAGGCACACTAGTGCTTTAATACGGCCCCAGCTTCCTACCACAAGGGCCGTTAGACGTGATCAAATGTGTCTCCATATAAAAAAGGCAGAAGAAAGACACCATTAATATCTTAGGAAACTAATGACTCCGAAGACACTATTCCCATTATGGAATGTTTCAGTGTAACGTAGGGGTGAACCCACTAATGATAATTTTAGAAAGTGAGAGAGAGAGAGAGAAGAAGACAGACAAACAGACCAAGTAGTTGAAACCCAAGAATTCCCAAAAATTGCAAGTGCAAAAGAGGAGTTTGGATATATACCCCACTTTTCTCTACCACAAGAAGTCTCAAAGCGGCTTACAAACTCCCCTTCCTTTCCTCTCCCCACAACAGACACCTTGTGAGGCAGGTGGGACTGAAGGACTCTTGAGGGAACTATGACTAGCCCAAGGTCACCCAACAAGCATCATGTGGAACAGAGGGGACTCAAACCCAGTTCTCCAGATTAAGAGTCCAGTGCTCCTAATCACTGCACCATACTGGCTAACAAACAATCCAACATAAGCATAAAGTTGCTCAGAAGTTCATTGATTCAGGTACTTCTTAACATTGTAAATGATCTTTTCTGAACAATCCCTATGGAAGGGCAGTAAATTACTCTGGTTCGGATGATCCTTGCTTGGGGAATAACATCAGCAGAAAAAAAGATAATATCTGTGTGCTCCGTGAACAAATCGATGCTAATGTTCCCAAACACTGGACCTTTCAAAAGAAATAAGGGCCGAATGCAACAGACTTTGCTACTACTGCTTTATAATGATTATTTAGTAGCACTGAAAGAGGTCAGAGAGCAACATAATAAAGAGACTGATAGACACTATTAACAATAATGATAATACCTTAATGGTATATGTGTACCATAAAGCAACAACATTCTGCTGCAGTCTGGCTGAAAACCAGATTGGATTTATATGTAACAAGATGGGCAACTGCAAGGCAGAGCAAGGGAGGGGGGGGGATCTGATTACCCGCAATCTCTCTCTTTCCTCCTATTTGCCATCATCTTCTCGCCTCCCCCGGCTTGCCATTATTCTCTGCCCCCACCCTCCATCGGCAGTCATTTCCCATGGCCCTCTGTTGTCCTTGAACTCCATCTCCTGGCTACTTCCATCACCCCATGACAAATTTCCAGACAGGTGGTTAAGGCATGCTTTGTGGCTCCCGTAGCATCTTACAATGACAGTGAAACTCCAGCCAGAGTTTTACAATATCTGGACAGATGTCACAACCAGAGGCGTAGCTCCAAGGGGGCGTGGTGGGGGCGTGGCGGGGGCATTCCAGGGCGTGGTGGCAGGGCCAGAGGATGCACCAGTGCACTGAGCACTTTCCCCCCTTGCTACACCTCTGGTCACAACTAATTGTGTGGGGGGAGGGGGATTTCCATTCTAAAGCTGCCTTATATTGACCCAGAAGACTGGCCTTTTAATGGCTCTCCAGGGTTTTAGGGTCTTTCACATCACCTACTGTTCTCTCTGATCTGAACGATCCAGGCTAGACTGATCTTGTCAGATCTCAGAAGCCAAGCATGGTCGGTCCCGGCTAGTACTTGGATGGGAGACCACAAAAGAATACCAAGGTCACTATGCAGAGGAGGGCAATGGCAAATTATCTTCATTAGTCTCTTGCCTTGAAAACCCTATTGGTTTGCCATACGTCAGCTGTGACTTGATGGTGAAGACACATGCCCCATTTGTTCCTTTTTAGGATGGAAAAGTTGGGCCTTGGAGCCTTCTATATGCAACCTGGAGCCTTCTATATGCAAAGGAGATAATCTATCATTGAATGTCTTCCATGCCCCCTCCTTTACAATGTACTTCGCTGGTAGGATTAAACACCAGTAAGCTACTGCTATTTGGATGACAAGTATGAATGCCCCTACAGTGCCTTGGCTTGCCAGCTTAAGATACCCAAAGAGACAGGCTGCTTCATTCTACTGTTGGGGCCTGAAGGATAGAATACAGCCAATGATGATCTGGATGTGCTGTTTTCCTTGAATATAGGCAGATTTTAATTCCCACACCCTTTTTTTGCTTGTATTAAGGTGAGACAATAGTGGAAAAATACATAAAGGAACTAAAAGCTTAGGGATAAGAGATGCTGTAGCTGGTTTAAAGATGGGCTAGATCAGGGGTGTCTAACTCTGGCGCTTCAGATGTATAAAGGGGAGCATGTTTTTCTTGCCTGGCCCAGTAAGAGCTTTTGCTCTTGATCAAAGAGTCTTGTTTTAATTTCCCTTAATATTTTTTGAGGCTCGAGCATAAGAAGGGCCTCCAGTGATAAACCAAGAGTGGTGAGCTTGCCAATAATTGTCCTCTATCATTCAGAAACTTGGAGATCTGGTAAGGGACTATAGAATAGACTACTGGACTCAGTGCGAAAACTTAGTTAATCAGAACTTAAAGGTAAGTAGCCATGCCCTGGTTATTAAGAGATGCAAATCAGCCTCCTTATTATTAGTCTTCTGGACTGTCCTTCCCTAAGTGGACTCAGGGCAGCCTACAGAGAAGCATTCGTAACATAACAACAAAAGGTATAAAACCTATAAAACGATAACATTTCTGGTTTAAATTAAGGTTCTATCCCTCATAAAAGCATTAAGGACTGTCCTTATTGTTGTTATTTTGCTGATACTGTTACATTATATGCTAATGTGTCATTTTACTGATAAATTTTGTGTGATGGTATACTTTGTAATGTACGATATTGTGATTTGTTATTTTGCTGACTTTATCCCCCATGTCTATTAATTTTTTGTATATTGTGATGCTTATTGATGTTTGCTAGTATTTATATTGCTGATATTGATATTGTTACTTATGCTATTGTTGTGCGCCGCCCTGAGCCCTTCGGGGGAGGGCTGGATAGAAATTGAATAAACTAACTAACTAGCTAATTAAGGTATAAGAAAACACTTGGTGAACAATGCTGTCCTAAGGAGAGCTAACATGAATGGGCAGACTAGAATAACTCTCCTTAGGATTGCACTCAAAGTCTCACGTAAAAATGGAGTTGAAGGACTAAACTGCACGTGAGGGCTCATAATGAGATCCCAAGAATGTTCTTTCAGCTACAAAAAAACAACCCGGGGTGTGGCATCCCTGTGAGAACTCCTCCCCACAGTTCCCTGCATAGTTCAGAATTCTTTACTCCACATTGTAAAGTTGTGCATTTCCCTACCCCAGTGGCAGCAAACGTGAATGGAGAAATGCAAAACGTGAAGATGTTACACCATGAGGGTTAAGTTTGATTCTTCAAATTATGGGGCAGAACTGAATGCAAAAGAAGCCAGCTTTGATGATAGGCCCCATGTCTCCATATGAGCACAGTGGTTCCCTAAGCCTTGTCTAAATCTCTCAAGCACCAGTTTACCATTGACCATTGGGTAAGGATGTCATAAGAACATAAGAACAAGCCTGCTGGATCAGACCAGAGTCCATCTAGTCCAGCATTCTGCTACTCGCAGTGGCCCACCAGGTGCCTTTGGGAGCTAACATGCAGGATGTGAAAGCAATGGCCTTCTGCTGCTGCTGCTGCTGCTGCTCCCGAGCACCTGGTCTGCTAAGGCATTTGCAATCTCAGAACAAGGAGGATCAAGATGGGTAGCTATAGATCGACTTCTCCATAAATCTGTCCAAGCCCCTTTTAAAGCTATCCAGGTTAGTGGCCATCACCACCTCCTGAGCAGGGTATTCCAAACACTATGTCATTAGTGTTCGCAAAACCACATTTGTTCACCTGGGTTACAATCCTAGTAACACTCTCCTTACAGTAAACCTCACTGAATAGAAGGGGGCTTGCTTCTGAGTAGATCTGCTAAGGACCGCTTCCCTGCTCAGCCAGTGGCAGTGACAGGCTTTGTTATCTGTCTGTTCTTTTTGACTGCCTTGTCTGTTTTGGAGTCTTACACATTTCTAGCCCCTGGGTTAAATTGCATTGTCACATTTTTGGTATGGCCTGTGTATCTTCAGCATTGTTCCATTATCGCTCAGTAAAAATTCATCTTACGGCTGCGATACAATCAGGAACCGAGTGTGTTCTTGGGCACCTTAGGGAATATCCACATGTACAAGACAGAAAAATCTTATGTGGTGCAGAAAGAGAAAGTCCGAATAAAACTTGGCATATGTAGGATCACAAAGGTAGAGTCAAAAGCTCCAAGAAGGCATCTCTGGAGTCTGTGCAATTTAATGCTGGATCCCCTCACCACACAGACACATCCCCTGAATATAGTTGTGTCAGATTCAGAATGCAAGCTCTCAGGGAAAACACTGTAATTTTGACTTGCCAACTCCAGGCCGGGAAATTCCTGAAAATTTGGAGGTGGAGACTAAGGAGAAGGGAGGGACTTCACTGCAGAGGTGTAGCAAGGGGGGAAAGCACCCAGTGCAACTGGTGCGTCCTCCGTCCTGCCCCGGAACGCCCCTGCCACACCCCCGCCATGCCCTCACCACACCCCACAGGGGCGCGCGCCCAGTGCATCGCCCCTCCATTCCCTTGGAGCTACGCCTCTGCCTCACTGGGGTATACTGCCACAGACTCCGCCCTCCAGAGCAGCCATTTTCCTCTGGGGGAATTGACCTCTTTAGTCTGGAGTCAGTTGTAAATCCAGGAGATCTCCAGGCCGATCTGGAGGTTGCCAGTCGATAACGGCCCCCACATCTGGAGGTTGCCAGTCCTCATGATCTGTTTGCCATTACAGACCTCCAAAGAGGCTTTTGAGAAACCCCAGAACTTTAAGGATAGAGTATGAAAACCAGTACCCTTCTGTATTACCATCAGTTCAACATTGCCTCTAGTTACTTATTTTTGATGCAGTTTTCTTACCTGTGCTTCAAAATCAAAGTCCAAAACATACATAAAAACAAAAATTCACCATATGATAAAGTACTTATTTCACATAGACTTCCAGTTTGCCCCTCGTTATCGTCCTATCATTCATCTTTCCCAACATGCTGGAGGTAGTGTTTTCTTTTTAAGGGAGTGATCAAGATGAAATTGTCCTAGCCTCTGACCTAGAGTGCCCACTGCTCCTTTTCCAAAATGTTCTGCCACTGGCCTTTTGTTTTTTCTAACGTATTTGTTTGTTAGCAACAGAACTGCCATGGAAAAGGGCTCAGGGTAGAACTGCTGGCCGGCACACTGTTATTGTAACTGCACATTCTCTCAGAGGCTATGCAACAGCGGTATTAGTTGCTTGATGGCCTTGGGATGCAGATGGAAACAAGCCATTCTGTACATTAAGAATGACCTTTAAAATCAGCAAGGCCAATCTAAGGAACAAGGAGGTCTTTGACTGAATAAGCATCGTAATCCTTGGTCTCGACACTGTAAATTGTGCCGTTTGAGTAATCATCATGTCAGGCACCAGTCATGAAAATGCTCCTGTCTTAGAAAGGGGAACTGTTTCATCTGCCATGTTGATCTCTGGCATGCTGCCAGTGCTTGTGCTATCTTGCACAATGCCCACTTCCATATGCCGCTCTGTATAAGCACAAGTGCTTTCATTCTTACTTTCTGTATTCACTTACTTTTTCTGCATCTCTGTATTCACTTACTGTATTTATTTACTTACTGTATTCTTACCTACTTACACTCTGTATAAGCACAAGTGCTTTCATGCCTATCTGGGTGCCCAGGGTTCTGTAGCAGCATATGTTTCTTTGGATTTATCGCCTAGAATTGCCGCTGGGTCACACATTTGGTCCTCTTGGCACCTACTCTTCCTCAGACCTCGCTCTAGGCTATTGCTGGTGTATGAGATCTAAAGAACGAATCCATTCCATATTATTCCCCTGTGCGCATGACACATTCACATTTCTTTATGCAAAACATTTCTCATACTTTTATTCGGATGCAGAAAATGATAACTAAAGGTACAAGGCCAGGTCTCAGATAACTACAACTTCGTGTCTGTCTGTCTGTCTGTCTGTCTGTCTGTCTGTCTGTCTGTCTGTCTGACTGACTCTACAGAACCAGCTCACTAGTCACGTGAGCATGTTTCACAGTGCATCCTCATACCACATGGCTGCACTCAGAGGTGGGATTCAGCCAGTTCGCACCACTTCTGCAGAACCAGTTGTTAACATGGTGTTTGTAAACAACCAGTTGTTAAATTATTTGAATCCCACCACTGGCTGCACTTCAGAAATGTTTGAGGCACAGTGCGTGATGTACAAAGCTACCAGGCCTTTATGACCAGTAATATTTATATTGTTCTCTTGTTTAATGAAATGAGATCTAGGAGGGCAACAGGGCTTTGAATGGAGTGGCTCCCATGTTACAGAAGGTTCTGGCCAGGGACATCCTTTCCCTACCTTGGCAGTATGCTCAGGGGCACACACTTGACCATTACTCTGGGAGATGCATGTGCACATCCACCCATCCCTCTTCTCCCCAGAGCCTTGGTCTACATTACTTCTTTTGTGGTTGTTTTGTTTTTCATTTTGGAAGTCATTTTGCATGCTGGTTTTCTGTAGAAAAGTGACTAAGAAATATAAATAATAATGAGGGCCAACGCAGTGTGTAGGTTTCAGTTCCCCAGAACAGCCTCCAAAGAGGTTATCCTTTCACTGTTACATGTAGTGATTATTACATATTCTGTTAACACTCAATTCCTAATTAACCTGCATTTAATATGCCACTGGATATGACATTTAGAATGAATATGCATGTTCTCTCCTGCTACATTATGATCATTTGAAAACTGCAGCGTAGGAACAGCTTCGGAATATATCAGAGCTGTCAGAAAATGATCCACTTGATGATCTAGCCCAGAGGTGTCCAACTCTGGTGCTTCAGATGTTCATGGACTTCAGATGTTAATGGACTACAATTCCCATCATTCCGGTGGTTGGCAAGATGGCTATGTCTCTACTGCAGCTATCCGATCCTAAGCACCAATGGGCCCTCACCAGGGCCGGGTGTAATGTGTTTTCCCCATCTCTTCTTGCAGGGCCGGTTTGGCAATTCTCCCTTATCGGATAGAGTGTGTCCATATTGTCCAACGCTTATCGAAACACTTGACCCTATTTTGCTCAGCTGCCCAAAATACAAGCTTTTAAGGGATGCTTTATTACTAGGATCCATATGTGACTGTTCTCCAAAAGAAATCATTGTAAAACTACTGAATAGTAAAGATCCTGTGGTGCTAGGGAAAACAGCCCAGTTTCTATTGCAGGTCCTGATGGTAAGAGATGTCTAACCTATTTTGTCTTGATTTGTTTGTGTTTTCCCCGCTGTGACTTTTTCTGGTATTCCTGCCTAACAAAGATTGTTGTTAGTGTTATTGTTAAATAAATAATAAATGAAACCTAGGGGCTCTTGGGATGCAGAGTTACAAGCTTCTCAGTGTGCTCCCTGCCACTCGTGCAGAATTGTTCAACAGGCACAGCCCTGACTTTGAATAACTGTCTGTAAAATGGCACCACAGGTAAAGTCAGGCAGCCCATCAAAGGGATTAACAGATGACTGGCCTCTGTAGTGAGAAGTGCATGTGCCAGTCTGCACCAGGAAGATGTTTCTGACCCCTGAAACACAAGCCATTAAGGGTGAGGTGGTTGCTCTGAAATAGCCACGTTGATTTTTAATGCCAGTCCCTGCAGAGCATGCCCATGTTGAGTAACCAGAGACAAGAGAGAGAGAGAGAGGGAGGGAGGAAAGAAGGAACTAGTGCAATATTACAGTGACATTAGCCCGTGTTCTCCTTTGCTTTGTGACATGACAGCTAGCAGGCTGTACTCTGGAACGGTGCATCTGGGCTGATTATCTCTCGCTCCCAGCAAGAGCAAATATTGGATTTGCTGCTCTATCTTTCTTGGTAGCAGATGGGGAGAACCAGGATAGCCGTAACCCTCTTCCCATCCCATTACCTGGTACAAGGGAAAGGGGGGAAAGTGGAATTTAGCAGCATGGCTCCGAGCCGCTAACTAGCTGCACTCTAAACCCTTTTTTCTCCCCTTGGAGGTGTGCGTGTTTGATGAAAAGCTTAGCCAGGCGCTCACAGAGGTATAGCTATTGGGATCCAGGGAGAAGAGCTGGAAGTCTTTTCTCATCTCTTGCTCATTGTCTTGCAGGGTTTGTTTTTTTCAGTTTGGGCCTGAGGGAGGACATCTTGATTTAGTTTGTCTGTAAATTTACCAGCGCCTCCCAAGTTAAAAAGTGAATAGAATCACGTAACCAATGCAGGACGGCAAAATGCAGACTGAACCTCGTGCATGTCGTCGATGGAAATATGAGCTATTCAGATGGGGGAAAAATGAAGGCTGAAATATGTTTAAGAACTGGTTGTGGTGGGTTTTCCGGGCTGTGTGGCCATGGTCTGGTAGATCTTGTTCCCAACTTTTCACCTGCATCTGTGGTTGGTATCTTCAGAGATGTATCACAGAGGGAAGTCTGTTACACATTGTGCCCAGACTTCCCTCTGTGTAACAGACTTCCCTCTGTGACACACCTCTGAAGATGCCAGCCACAGATGCAGGCAAAACGTTAGGGACAAGATCTGCCAGACCACGGCCACACAGCCCAGAAAACCCACCACAACCAGTTGAATCTGGCCGTGAAAGCCTTCAACAATATGTTTAAGAACTTTGCTGAAATGACAGTTCATAGCATTGTCAGGGTGCCCGTGTTGCACGTCAATTGTGTGGGACCCAAGCATTTTTCCTTGTTGCATGGATGTTGAATAGCATAGCATGTGCTTGGTTAATGTGTTACTATGATTGGGGTGATAATAACACATGCTTGGACAGAATTACAAAATAGGAATGAAAAATCAATTAATATATTAAAGGTAAATATTAATATATTTCTATTGATATATTTATAATCACTTGTATTGATAATGAATATATTAAAGGTAGTGGCCTACAAGCATCAGGTCATTACTGGCCCATGGGGTGATCTTACATCACAACGTTTACTAGGTAGACTATGTTTAGAGAGTGGTTTGCCATTGCCTTCCCCAGACATCTACACTTTACCCCCAGCTGTGACTTGATGGCACTTGACACACACAAGTAGCATTAAGTTATAGAATATTGGAATTTCAGCACGGAGTACATAAAAATGTCTTATAGTCCAATCCACAGGGGGAGGGAGTAGAATGGTGGCAGGGGATGTGCCTTCACGCTGCCTCCAAAGAGGCAATTGGTGGAGTGGGTCCCAGGGGAGAAGGAGAAACTCCTTTCTGCCCTGAGAAAACCCATAGTGGAAAATGAATTATGCTACCTTTTTGGGTGGCGTAAGTCTGTGCTGTTGAAGGGGAGTATTCCCAGGCCGAAAGTCCTTTGAGAGTTGATTAAAGTCAGCTCCGCCCCTGGAACACCCTCAAAGCACGTCCAGTGGTGGGATTCAAATAATTTAACAACCAGTTCTGAAAGGACTCAATGGTGGGATTACAACCAGCTCTTCGAACTAGACAAACAATTAGTTACCGGTTCTACCAAATTGGTGCGAATAGGCTGAATCCCACCACTGAGCACATCCCTCTACCCTGACGTAAGCATTTGTGGTGGTGGATAGCTGCCACAGGAGCCAAGTTCTGGGTTTGGGTGCTGTGGCGGATGACTGCACAGTATTCGTGGCGCAGACACTGGCACAACCTTTCTGCCATTTCCAATACAGCTTCAGACCACTCATCCACCCCACATTTTTGGATTGCACAGTTAAAGATGGCAAATGGCAAGCAGATGCTACCCTGCTTGGAGGCTTTGTGAGGGCAGCAGGCCAGGCAGAATGGTGCCACTGAAGTTTTTTATTGGCTTTATGCCTTCAAATGATCACAATAAAGCAAATGCAGCCACTGAATATGGGTGCCGGGGCTGAAGAAAGTTAGAGATCTGATATTGGACTGCAGCAGCCAGTAGTTTGTTGCACATTAACTTCTGGTCCTGAAAAGTCTTCGTAGTGTGTTTTTCATTTGAGCAGCTGTAGTCTTAAATATACACATCTTAAGCCTGTGCCAGGTCCCCCTGTTGTGTTTGTACATGTGCTTGTGATTGTTGTGTGGGGATGCGCAGAACTATCACATTTGTTATCAAGGTCCTTTAAAGAGACTCAGGGCAGCCTACCTGGGGTTCCCTAGTGACTCCCCAAGGCCACTCAAGTGAGCCAGAACTGGAAGGCTTGCTCCAGGCATAAAATTCCTAGTTACAGTTCCTATCACGTTAAGAAGAAGATGCGTACAGAAAGGTGGTTATTGCCTTCCAGCAAAGAAACATCCCACTCCACTTCATCAAGTGCCACTGCCGTTAAATAAGGATTCGTATGTATACCATTGAGAATACAAATCCTGGGGGGCTTGCATCACTTGGATATATTCTTACCCTAAAATCTGTCAGCCGTTTCCCCATTTCTAGCCATGCAGAAACTTCTCAGGGTCAAGTAACGGGGTCAAGGAAGGCACTTTGCTCGGGGACGTCACATGTCCCTGGGCTCACACCATCTAATCACGTGTATGTGTGTGTGTGTGGGGGGGGTGCTGGGCCTGGTTCACGCTCACCGACTCTGAGCGGTAGACCTGGGCGTCATTGCCAGCTCCAGGCGGTAGACCTGGGTGCCTTGCTGGCTTCAGGTGGTAGACCTGGGCACCATTACCAACCTGATGCTCTTCCATGAGATCAGCAGACGGCTCAATCTCTCCCCCCCACCCCCAAGGGGATGGGGCAGAAAACTCAGATTTTGCCCTGGGCTCCATTTTCCCTATATGTACCTCTGACTTTGCTGATGCTCAGAAATACTAGAACCTGTTCCATGATTGAGCCTTGAAGCTACCGTGGTACAGTGATTAGAGTGTTGCACTAGGATCTTGGATGCCCAGGTTCAAAGCTTTAGTCTGCCAGGGTCCTTTCTGGTTGACCCTGGGTCAGTTGCACCTTCTCAGTCTTACCTACCTCACAGAGTGGTAGTTTCGTGGATAAAGTGGAAATGGCACCAACCGTGTTGTAAACTGCTTCAGGTCCCCATGGGGAAGAAATGGGGAGTACAGCGGTCTCAATTAACCTGCAGGCCAGTTCCAGGGTTTATATCGGGCAGCATATTAAACACCTTGTTAAAGGAGCCAGAAAGTTTTGACCAGAATAGCAGCAGCCCCAAAAGGCAGCAGAAGAAACTTTGCCAGTCCTTATATGTTTAAGAGGGTTTGTAACCCTGATGGATTGTGCTCAGGTTAATTCTAGGCTCATCATCTCTATTTCAATCTGTGCTGGATGTTCTACACTTACAGCTGCTGAGGAATGGACCAACTCACCTACCACCACCTTCCTTCTTCAGGGGCCAATTAAAGACATCCCAAAGGATTTAATGCCGGGCTTCATCCAGGCTCTCTGGCAGGCAACCAATTCTGCTGCTCCCAATGGTAATTGCTTAAAATGAACCTTTGCGGTACGTGTTTCCTAAGGAGGTTCTTGGCTGACTGAGAGATTGATTTTGAGTGTGTTGATCTGTGTGCCAATAATTTCCTGCCTCTGTAGTAAACCCTGTCAATCTTTTTTTCTAAAAAAAAAAGTCACATCAATTTCCTCATCCTCCATTTTTGCAATTTTGAGCTGGATATAGATTTTAAAACAGTGGTGTCTGGTCCTGTGCTACTTCCCACTCGCCTAGGGTAGGAAGCAGTTGCCCTTGTTTAAGACACTGAAGGACACAGCATTATACACTTTCGAAGAATGAAACTGAGCCCAGGATTACCAGAGGTCAGCCACAGAGCTTGGTTGCATGGTGGGATACTGCCTGGCAACTTTTGATATTGACTCTCAGCAAGCTTGTAGGTTGGGGCACAGAGTATAAGAAATTACGAAGTGCCCTGTTGGATCAGACCCCGTATCCATCTAGCCCCTTATCCATGTAGCCCAGTGTTGCACACTGGCCAACCAGCATCTCTGAGGGTTGAACAAACACAACATAGACCTTTTCCGCACAAGTCATATTTCCACGGTGATAATGAAACTTTTCCTCTGTGATGTTCTGCACTGTTACTCCCTCGTTCGATTGTGGAAATCTTTTCAGCCACCTTTTTCTCTCCTGTTTCTGAAAACCCTTTTATGGTGATGTTTCTGCCTGAAACCGCAGAAGGCCGTTGCTTTCACATCCTGCATGTGAGCTCCCAAAGGCACCTGGTGGGCCACTGCGAGTAGCAGAGAGCTGGACTAGATGGACTCTGGTCTGATCCAGCTGGCTTGTTCTTATGTTCTTATGAAACATTTCCGAGCTGGCTTTCCTCACAGTGCAATCATATTGAAACATTCTTTCCCGCCAAAACAGTGGGTCATTTTTCATGATCCGATGCATCGCCACACCTCCTCTTTGGTGGTTGTTGTGGGCTTTCTGGGCTGTGTGGCTGTGGTCTGGTAGATCTTGTTCCTAACGTTTCACATACATCTGGGGCTGTCATCTTTAGAGGTTTATCACAGAGAGAAGTACACACTCCTCTCTGTGACACACCTCTGAAGATGCCAGCCACAGATGCAGGCGAAACGTTAGGAACAAGATCTACCAGACCATGGCCACACAGCCTGGAAACCCCATAACAACCAGTTGAGTCCGGCCGTGAAAGCCTTCTCCTCTTTGGTGCTTGCTCCGCTATTTTTTGGGGTCTCCAACCTTAGTCCTCTTCCCGTCTCCTCTTAATTTTCCATTTTCATGTATTCCTCACCCTCTGTTTTTATAAATCATTGAATCAGCTAAGCTATGTAGCATTGCTGCAGCACATACATGGAAAAATTGGGGAAAAAATTACAGTGACCAGAAAACAATGTTTTGAGGAGGGGAGTGCAGACAAACATTGAAGTAAATGATGGGATTGAAAACACCTTCAAAATGGGGTAAGTGCTGTGTGTGGAAAAGGCCATAGACATCAAAGCCTCCCCCTGATACTGCATCCCAGCACTGATATTCAGAGGTTTGCTATTTGTAACTGTGAAAGTTTCCTTTACTCAGTACAGCTAGTAGCAACTGATGGAACAGCCCCATGAACTGATACAACCCCTCCTTTTTTAAAAGTTAACTTATACATATATAAACATTTAAGAGAAAAGTACTGGAAAGGAAAGAAGTACTGCTGTACATAAATTCTTAGATTTGAATGAATATTCTATATATATTATATGTAACACCCACACAAGGCAAACACTGAAGTTCCCACCAGTCTGGAAAACATTTTGAATACAGTTCAAATACAAAATCCTATCTTAATCTCCTAGTCTATAGCAAGTAACAGATGAAAACAAAAAAAATCTATACATAATAGCTGCTGCCGCCTCTTGATCTACCCTATATTTATATTTTGTTCTATTTAAAAATTCTTCCTTCAAATGTACCTAAAGATGGTTTCTTTTACCAATTCACTGAGTTTCCTATTATTCCAACATGCAACAAAGGGCACCATATCTCAATTATATGCTCCTCTTTTTCCTTAGCCTTCACTTTTTTCTGATAAAGAAGTGATTTTATGCACAAATGCTGCATTCCATACATTCTGAGACCACACAACAATGGTTTAATCCTCTTTTAAACTAACCTGTTCTCATGGACATCCGCTTGCAATGAATTCCACAACGTAATTACTCATTGACTGAAGAAGTATTTCTTTTTGTCCATATGGCATCTATTGTCCATCAAGTTCATTGGGTGCTTCAGAATTTCAGTATGATACGAGAGTATTGTTATATTTTTATTTATATTTTAATTTATTTCTTGCATTTAATATACCCGCCCCATTCCCTAAGGGCTCTGGGCTGTGTACAAGTTAAACACCAAAACAGAATCAATAAACCCCAATAAAATAATAAATTACATCTCAGTTAAAATCATTTTAAAATATCCAATAACTCCAAAACATCACAGATCCAGATATCAGTAGCCCAGCTCAGCGGCGATCAATTCCAGATGTAATTCAAAAGGTGGAATAGAATACAGAGGGCGAAATACAAGGATGCAATACAGAGGACGGAATATGTCTCCATTCTGCCTTCCCCCATGCATAATTGTATAAGCTTCTTTCCCGGCCCCTATCCCTTTATGCACCTGATGTGGAAGGGGAAGGTGGTGTTTTTAACAATGGGCAACAAGAGGCATCAATAAAGTTGCTGAGGTCATCCGTGCTGATGCACAAGTGGCTAGTGGGAACTCCTGTGAGCACAGGGTGATGATGTTTCTTGCTGGCACTGGGCCCTACTAACTGCTCAGTAGTTCCCTGCCTACACTGTTCTGCAGCTCTCCCCCTTCAGCAGAACAAAATGGTAGAGGCTGGGATACTCCATGTGCCCCCAGACCTTGAACTGAGGATGATATGTCCACTACACACTTAAACTGGCTGGACAGCCATTCCGTATTCCCAGGGAATGGCCTAGTTCAGTGCACGACAGAGCTAGAGTTCCCTGTAGATGAGTCTCAGTACCTTCACCAAACCACACGCTGGATGCTTTAGGGGAAGGCAGGGTATCAACTGATGGAGATTTGTAGCGCACTGAAGAAGAGGCTCTATTTCCAGGCAATTTCAAGCCTTCCTTTTACAAGCCTCCCGCTTACACAGGCAATACACATATGGATAACAGTTCTAATAGCATTTCCTGAGACGCTTCTAAATGAAGATGCCAGAGACAGAAGTGGGGGCCTTCCGCAGGCAAAGCGTGCGCTCTTCCACTGAGCTGTGGCCCCAGCTCCTTTTGAAACATGATGGAAATATTCAAAGAGAGGAGGAGATGTTGACTAAGGCCCCTGAGCAGCAGCCTATTGTTAGAATTCCAGCTCCCTGCCTGCTGAGATTAATTCAGAAATGTCATGACAGAAATGCTAAAAAATATATATGAAAAAGAGAGAGGCATGCACCGGGATTTTTGTTTTAAAAAAGCCCAACTTTCTTTTCCAACTCCTGCATCTCCTAAATAAATATAAGTCTTTTTTTCTTCATTACCATAGGCAAATGTTTCACATTTACAGAGTGACATTTCCGATTAAGTGTGAGGTAGAATGCGTGCGCGCGGGGGGGTGGTGGGGGTTCTTGAGTCTTTCCCTCAGTTAAGTTTCTTGCCTGCACATCAGGAGCAGTGACTCAGAAGTCAATTCATTGGGGTCATGAAGGGAAGTCAGGATTTGGCCATCACTTCAAGCCATTCCTCCCATTCTCTATCTGTGCGTCTTTTCAGGGAAGGCAAAATATGAGAGGATCCAGCAAAGGAGCTGCCTAGCTGGGCCACCGCTGGGCACCCCTCGACCCTGCCCTGCCAGCCTGCTCCTTCAGCTGGCGGAGGCTCTGCCAGCCAAAGGAGCAGCCTGGTGGAGCTGGGCCAAGAGGCAGCCTGCGGCAGGCTCCCGCTAGCTAAGGTAAGTGGGTGGGGGGCACCTGGAGCAGGTGTTGCCTCGGGCGCCATTTCCTCCTCCCCCCCACCTCTGGGATCCAGGGATGTCCTTCCTCAGAAATGTCAGGATGAAAGAGGAAGAGAGACAGAGAGCCTCACTTCTTTCCTTGCCTTCCATCACTGAGAAGGCATAGCAGCATCACCCTTTTAATGCAGCTGCCTTCTTCTTGAAAGATGTATTAGTAGGAAAGTAATAGGAGAGAGGGAATGTGGCTGAAACCCGTCTCTTTTCCCCCTCTCCCCATTAATAGGGTGACACAAGATACAAGTTGTACAGACCACTGGTGCTGCAGTGGTTAGGAGCAGCATGGTGTAGTGCATAGGTATCAAACTCGTGGCCCTCCAGATGTTATGGACTACAGTTCCCATCATCCCCTGCCAGCGGCATGCTGGTAGGGCATGATGGGAACTGTAGTCCATAACATCTGGAGGGCTGCGAATTTGACACCTGTGGTTTAGTGGTTAAGAGTGGTAGACTCCAATGTGGAGAACCAGGTTTGATTCCCCTCTCCTCCACATGAACAGCAGGCTCTTAAATGGTGAACTGGATTTGAGATTCCTAACAGGAGAGAAAAGTGGGCTATAAATCCAAACCTTTTCCTTCTTATCTTCTAACAAAGATCAGGTTTTTGTGCTACATCAAAGAACAAGGGCACGGTTTTAAATAAATGCTCCTTGTGTGATCACTACTAAACAATCATGTGCAAAGGTATTGGGGTATGTAGCAGCAGGCCAGCCACTATATAGTGACACAACTAAATGCTTCTGGTTTGTTCTATAAACTTGCATCAGCATCAAAGGCACTTAATGATACCCCTTGCTACTATCAAGTGTAGAGATGTACTAGTGAAATGTTCCCCTAGTTGATTGACCCATTAAGCAGGGGAGGAATCAAGTTCTGTGATCTTAGTGAGCTTTCTGAAATCCATACACAGTCAATATTCAGGCCGGTCATTCACTGCCTGTTTCATTTTCTGCACAACCACAAAGTGTGGCTGAGAATTACCTTGGCCACAGTTGCTCCCTGGGAGTGAGCAGGGAGAGGGGTAGGGTTGGTGCCAGCATCCAGTCCAGCAGGTGGAGCCATTCTTCTGCTAGAACAAGCACGTGATGTAGGGGGAGGGGCCACACCCTTATAAGAGCAGGCTGGGCCTTCCCGTGCCTCTCTTCCGCTCAAGCTATGACGGCTTCTCCCACCTACCCTCCCTCCCTCGTTTTTCGACCTTGTGGTGTTGCTTTATTGTTCGTTGGGTTTTGTTGTTATTTACATTTCATCTGTCCCAGCCTGGCGGGTTGCGCAATCTATTCAGGGGAGGAACAGCCTGCGTGCTGGACTTCCCCTTTCAGTGGGGGCCTCCTGAAGAGGCCTGCAGGGTGGTAGCGAGCATGTGTACCGCATACCCAGGTAGCGGCTGTAGCTGGCTTGTGCCTTCTGGCAGCAAAGGAGTTCATCCAGAAGCCAGCATCCAGATGGCTCCCACGAACTTGTTGCTTCGGGTGTTGATCCCCCCCCCCCCCCATGCGTTGGGCTGGGGGAAGGTTATTACTGAGGGACAGTAGACGTACCGCCCAGTGCCGGATCCATCCCCTATGCTTCGCCTCTGCTTCCTTCAGCCAGCATACCAATAAACAGGCTGTGGCCAAATTTTATTCCACACAAGGTGGTGGCCTGTGTTGTCTTTCCGCATCTTCGAGATCATTCTCCCCTCCTCAGGCGGCAACAGGAGCACCCAATTGCTATAAGACTCTTTAATAATTCCCGACTTTAGCATTTGCTGGATCTCTTTAGCCACAACTTCTCTCATAGGCCCATTTAACAGATAAGGATCTGCTTTAACAGGCAGGTGATTGCCAGTGTCAATATGATGTGAAATTAAGTTGGTTTTACCCGGCACACTGCTGAACATTGATTGGAAACACATCAATACATCTCTGAGCTCCCCCTGGTGCTGAGTGGTCAGGCTGGCTAATATTTGTACTTCACTGACACAACTCTCCTCCCCATTTTCTGGAGCTAATTCAGGAAAATCACAGTCCTCCTCCTGGCTGGCTCTTACAGAGAGAACAACTTCAGTTGTGTCCCCGGAGAGCGTCAGCCTATTAGAATGCAGGGCTAGTGGCTTTTTATTAGAGTTCTTTCACTAGATAATTATCATGAGGCAATAGTTGCTACATTTCAAAAGGACCTTGCCAAGCTGCTGCTAACTTAGCCACGTGTTCAGATGCCAAAGCAAGAACTTTGCCACTGACTGGGAAATATCTAGACCTGGTTTGAGCTTCATAACACAGTTTTTCGCTCTTGCCGGGCCTCCTGCAGATTAATGCCAGCTGCCTCTGACCCTTTCAAGAATGTGGTGGAGATTGCTTAGGTATTCAGCCACATTTTGCAGGCAGTCTTTAGACAACGCGCCTTCCCAATCAGTTTTTTAACAGATCCGAAGGACCTCTGACATTTCTGTTAAAAATAAGTTTGTTAGGAGAGTAGCCCCATCTCTCTTGAGGGAAATCTCGAAATGCAAACATGAGATGAGATAAAGCCACCTCCTAATCTTTAGGCTGTCAACAGCATAAGCTTCCGGCATTTCCCCCAGAATATGGATCATTCTTTCTGTAAGCCTATTAGCTGACTGGTGATGAGCAGGTGCTGTGCTTCTGCAAGTTCACACAGCTTAACCATTAGCTTAGAAACAAAGTTACTTTTCTATCTAGGGCCACGACATTAGGCCATCCAAAGAGACTTCAACAATTCCACAATAGCTTAAGCCACACTCTGAGCAGTAATGCTGCACAAAGCAAACCCCACTGGAAAGTGAGTAGAATAGCCCATTAACAATAAAATACACTGGGTGTTGTGGGGTTTCTGGGCTGTATGGCTATGTTCCAGTAGCATTTTCTCCTGACATTTCGCCTGCATCTGTGGATGGCAAAGTGTCAGGAGAAAATGCTACTGGGACACGGCCATACAGCCCGGAAACCTCACAACACCCCAGTGATTCTGGCCGTGAAAGCCATCGGCAATACAAAAAGATATATTGTTTTCCCACTCTAGAAGTTGGCAAACCCTCCGAAATATTGGCCCCTACCCAATCAAACAGTTGGGTGACCACTGGGAAAAGAGGCAGCAAAACCTTAGTTTTACTTTGTGGATAGCCCACCCTCTGACACACATAGCAAGTTTTACAAAAGTTTTACACAGTTTTATGGCTCAATTCTATGGTGGGGGCTGAATCATATTGTGGCGCCGGTGCAAGGCTGAACTGACCCTTTTGTTCGCTCTACCAGTGCAAGGGGCATCCCCACTGGCAGAGGGGGAAAAGATGCTGGCTGCTGGCCATCCCTTAGGTCTACTGCAGTGACACCCCATTGGACACCAGTATGGGGGTTGGGCAAGGCATTCTTGGGGACAGAGCCAACGTGAGTCAACTTCCACCAAGTGTTCACAGGCAGTTGCGCTGCAACCAAGGGCTTGGACATACACCATCCTTTTGGTGGTGTAAGTCCATTTAGCCCTTTTGTTGCCAGACAGCCCTATGGGGGTGGAGGAGGCCTATTTTTAGGGCAGCCAGGTCTCTGCCTATCCTGCCAACCTTGGAGGTAGCCTAATAATGCAGGGCAAGGTGGATGCCATTCCTGCATTGACTTAGAGTTACCACTAAAGCAGAAACTTATCTGGGCAATGGTTTCCTGCTAACATTCACTGGCAAATAGCCACTGCCCCTTTTCCTAAAGCAATCAGGAAAGGACAAAACTTTTAGTCTTGAAAAGCCAGTTCCCACCATGACCATGGCTCACCTGTCCCCGTGAGACAAAGGGAATGCTAAATAATTTCATCTGGAGTTCCTGCCAGCTGTTCTTCTAAGCGCTAATCTCATCTTCTCATTTCCTTACTAAAGACAACCTTCATTTATACTGGCATTATCCCAGAGCTACTCACTGGATCATTCTGCTTCCAGATCAGGTAATTATTACCTTTATTCCCCCCAAATCTCATTCTTTTCCAGACCTATACCCTCAGCACTATCTATATTCTAGGACTGTGTGACTTCTCTGTGTGAATTCTTTTTGTGACTGTATGATTATTTGTGTGACTGTATGATTATTTTTACGTTTTCTTAATAAAAGTTGCTAAACTTTTACTCTGGATTCCTGTGGATTCCTTGTGAAAACCACCTCTATAAACGTTGATGGAAAAGATCTTGTAAAGTTATGCAGCCTCTCTTTAAGCATAGTCTGCCCTCACTAATTCCTCCACTCCAAAAGAGGCAGATCCCAGCATTTTGAGTAACACTATGTAGGGCTTTCCAGTGTTAGGGTTTTTCGTGTGTGGCTTTTTCAGCCTCTCTGGGCCACCAGAAGGTCTTCTGAAGGTTCCAAGCCTCCATCCCCAGCTGCCTAGGACTATGGATTGGGGTGCCTGTGATGTTAGACCAGTAAAAATCCCTTTGAACTTTGGCTAAGGGAAGCTTTATGCCCAAATTACCAGCAAGCGGTGTACCATGTGCAGCCATGTGTAGTTCTGGGGAACTAAAAGCTGCTTAACAGGATGCCATTCATGAGATACTCCCTTGACAAAGTATACAGGGTTAATTTAAGTCATTTTGTTGCACCCCTTTGAGGTACATTCCACTATGGCTGCCAAAATTTACCATTGCCCCCACCAGCCAAAGATTCCACCTCTCCCTCCCATATTATCCTGCTCCTAGCCAAATAGTGTAGCAAAACAAATCACTTGGCATGCTACCACCATGAACATATCGTAATAAAGGAATCAGCCTGTGGAAGGCATAACGCATCTTAGAATAAAGCGAGGAGTCTCAAAATTGGCCACTAGCCTCAGGATGATTGTAGGATTGCCAGGGCCAAAAATGAAAGGCGTGGAGATATCCTTGCCCATGTTATCTTGAGACAGCCCTGCCCCTCATGCTATTTGCAACTGAAGCTAAACCTAATTTGTTCTAAATCTAATTTTGCCTACAGTTCACCAAAAAAGGATGATAGCTACTGCTGTTGCTTAATCAAATATTGCGGGAACCCTTTGGCAGGTGGAAGAACTGATCATTCAGTATTCAAACTACTGTTAAATATTGCAAGCACAGTGATCAGGGCAGCCCCTTTTTATCTATACTTGTCATCCTAACAGCGTAAAAGAATCAGGAACAGTTTTCCTCCCTCTTTCCAGGCAAACTGTGCCTGCAAAAAAAAAAACACCCCTTCTTCCACATCTGCTCCAATAGCCTGCACCTCTCTATATTACTCTCTACAGCCATGAGTCTAATTTTGTAATGTTATATTTACATACATATATATGGATACACCTTTCACATCTGAAGTGGGTACTGGTTCACAAAAACTTCGTGTGACAATAATGATTTAGTAAGTAAATAAGTTTTGAAAAAACTATTTCAGTCTTCCCTTGTAACTTGACTTAGCACAAAAGCAATGGCAAACTGAGTTGAATAGTAGTGCTAAATAAGAAGCACTGGGACCCATGGGACTGATTTTGCTGCCTAGAGATCTTGGTATCAGACGTGGTATAAATATTTTTAAATAAATACAGATTGCATCATTAGTCATCTATCAAAAATATACTTCACAATAGGCTATTAGATCTCTGATCATTGTCAATGATAATGGCAGCACTCAAAGCAAAGGCTTTTTCCTCAGTAAAGAAAAGGACTTTCCTCACTGAGGACTGGTGGTTTGGAATTCTTAACCTGGCTGATAAGAGTTCTTGGAAACAGGACTGGGATTATGCCTCCTGTTATGAGAGGCCATTGTATGTCAGGTCTTCGTCCTGGGTACCTGAGAGAGCACATTCGCCCATATATTCCTACCTGGATGCTGAGATTGAAGGGGGAGGAGGCCCACCTGGCTGTCCACCCCTTCAGAGGTGAGAAAGTGAGGGTGACTCAGAGGGCCTTCTCTACAGTGGCCCCTACACTGTGGAATGCCCTCCCTCCAGAGGTTCTTGGAGTTTTGGTGCCAGGTGAAGACCGTCCTCTTTGTCCAGGCATTTGGCAGACTCCCTCTGCTGGGCAGGGGGGCAGCCCTGAGGTTTCCATACATCCCTTCCTTTTTTGTGGGTGGGTGAGGGTGATTTTCGATTGTCTTGGGGGTTTTAGGTTGGGGTTTTATTGTGATTTTATTGTTGGGGAGTTTTACTGTTGTGATTTTATTGTCATATGGTTTTTATTGTAATCCACCCTGAGATTGTGGTAGAGCTTGGGGAATAAATGTAAATGAACAGAATGGAATGGAATGGAATAGAATAGAATTCTCAGATTCATTAAAATACAAAGGGTTCCGTGCCTACACACAGAAAGATCCTCAAAGGAATTTTTGAGATGTCAGATCCTGCACAGGGCATATTCATTTGCTTGAAATACAACCCACTCTTCCTGCAAATATACAAGATAATGTTGGGAATGCATGATATGTCCCTTTTCCTACCTGCTGGTATAGTGCTCCATTATCAGATCATCTGAGCTGGAACTGATTGTATATGAACATCAAAATGAAATGCAATTTTTGTTGTTAAAAAAAACTGAAACAGTTTCCATTTTGGAAGATTTAAATTAGATCGCAACTCGTTTTGACTTCTTTCATTGCTAGCATCTATCTAATTTAATCTATTAATTGTTGGGGAAGAATCCCTTCCCAGATAAAGAATTTCATTGATTTTTGCAAATGGATTCAACAGATTGTTGCCCTTGCAGACTCACTAGGCCCCCTTTAATCTTTCAGCGGGTGTCTCCAAAATTCCCATCTCACTAATGAGTATTGAGAGAGAAATATTGCAAACGGTGCCTGAATCTACAGCCGTGGCTTTTATCTCTGCAAGTTAAAAAGATGTCAAGGCGATTGCCTGCCCACTCAAATATGCCTCTGCTAGTCACGCCAGACAAGCCAAAGGTCCCCTGTCAGAACTGAAAATTAAAAAGTTCCAAAGAAATTGCTGCTTTAAGATGTTGTTGAGGTATGATAAAATACATTTGGTGCTTAATTTGTTTTCAGAAGATGCTTCGGGGGTCAAGCAAGTGTGGAAATTATGTCTCTTGCCTCAGAATTAGAGCTGAAAGGCATTTTCCCCCAGATGTTGATTATTCTCCAAACACTCTCTATTTGTGAATTGGTCACATTTTCACAAAATATTTGACACCTGCATCTCACACCATATGACTCAACCTGCTTGAGTCAACACCTTTCTGGCCATAAAGAATGGGGAAGCTTGAAAATATGAGAAAAGGTAGTAGCCAGCATCATGAAATGGATGCCAGGGGGTACAGCCAGTGGTGGGATCCAAAAATTTTAGTAACAGGTTCCCATGGTGGTGGGATTCGAACTGTGGCGTAGCACCAGTGGGGCTGGGCGGGGCACGACAGGGGCGTGGACGGGCGTTCCGGGGGCGGGGCATTTCTGGGCAGGGCTGGGGCAAGGATGCAGCCGCTGTGCTGGTCCTTGGGCGGGAAACAAATGCACGCAGGTGCAGGCTGCCACGCACGCCAGTGCACCTCCTGCTAGCCTGCTTCAAGTTCTGCGCGCTACTGCTGAGAGGAGGGGCGTAACTAAGGCAAAAATCACGTAGCAAAATCACCAATTAGTAACCCCCTCTCGGCACACACAAATAATTAGTAACCTACTCTCAGGAACCTGTGAGAACCGGCTGGATCCCACCTCTGGGTACAACCAATCACAAAATGGCTGCCACAGGGGAAAGAGCCAATCTCAAAATACTGGAAGGTTCAAATTAAGCATCCCCTTATGATGGAAGTAGCTGCTTCTGAATGTGTGCTGGAGATCTTCCACCATTACAACAGATCTGACACTGATGGTTGTGGGTTGGCTATTATTGCGATGTGTCCAAGGTGGATTATGCTACTACACGTGTAGTGTAAACAAACCCACATCAACCCACTGACTCAAACAGTTGGTATAGTTGAGATTATGTTATCCTCCTCAAAGCTTTTTATGCTACAAACAAGATCCTCTGGGGACCAGACAATACAATGTATTGGAGCTGAGCAGAGCTGAACTATCAACAACTCAGTTTGCTTGGTAGCCTCGAGCTCTTTAGACACAGAGATTGGATTGCATAAGTCAGCCTGAAGCCATTCTAAAACAGGAACTGAGAGGCATCCATCTCTCTGCGTAAGAAGGTGAGTGACCATAAACACACACACACACTGTGGTACCCATGGCGACAGCAGCAATACCCAGAATTCTTTGTTTCTGTCATCATGTGATGTCATAGCGTAGGCAAACCTAATTTTTAGAATTTCCCCCTGTACCTGAAATAAGTTTTTGGAAAGTCTCTCTGGCAGCAGCTCCTTTGAATTCATTGTCTTCATACAGAAAGACAGACCTCACCCCAACCACCACCTAATTTAGAACAAAAAAATATATGTGATACATCTTTTCAGTCTACTGAACGCATCTAATAATGAAGTAACCCACCACTTAAATCAGCTCATATCCTATTGCTTCTCTAAACTGAAGGGTGATGCACCAACCGTGCTCTCTGGGCCAGAATCACAATAATTGCAAAACAGTCTTCTACTCACGTGCAGGAAGTCGATGTCTGTGGGAGGGAAACCTACCACTTCAATGACTTCTTAATTGGTTGGATGACTCAGTACCGAGCTAGGTTATAACTGTATCAGGGATACGCTTCCTATAGCAATTAATGGTGCATAAGAGTTCTCTAAGGCGGCAGCGGCGGGGGGGGGGGGCATTAAAACTGGCAGGCTTTACATGGAATGAATCTTGAGGCTAGAATATTGAGAACTGGCAGGCAGGCGAAATGGCGTGTAGAGATGCTGCATTGATCGGAAAGGTTTCCAAGATATTGTCGCTTTGCTGATGCAGATAAATAGTCCAGACCCTTCTTGTGTCTTGTTCTGTCAAATTGACTTTTCATCAGAGGGGGGGAAATGACCAGCAGCCGTGCATACAAATTTTCGTGCAAACTGATTTTTTTGGAGAGGGGCGGGTTGTGACCAGATGCAGAAACTCCTGCCCCACCCCTGCAATTGCTTAGACATGAAAATGTCATTATGGAATGCTCCAGAGGTGCGTTTAAATGTAGAAAGACAGCATCTGCATTCTAAGGAGCATCTCAGAGATCGTTCTGCAAAACAAGATTTGCTGAGATCAACCCTTCTGGAGTCAACCAGCAGTTCAAGTCTCAGGGCTTGTGTCAAGCCAGAGGGCACAGTCACGGGCTGTATTTGCACATGCTGTGATCAAGCTGAGCACGGGGTTGGCTCAAGCCAGAAGACCTCTGTATGATAGGCAGATGTGCAGGATCCTGAAACACAGACTGCACAAAGGGGTGCCCCACACCTGCAGTTGTTTCTGATGGTGACAACGGGAATTTGCTACATGGCGTAGGGATGTTTGCCTGCAACCTCTCTTTGTTCTGCCCGTCTGGACCAAGTACTGTTCCCTCTCTATTCCAGACTCAATACACAGTTGGAAACATGACATCCCAGTGAATCCAGTCTTGATCCTCTTGGCATATTTGTTCTGCTTTCAGGACTTGTTAAATATTGACTGATAGATTTATTTCCCCTCTGCAGCTTCAGCCCCGATATCTGGAAATCAAACGGTTCTCTCTTCCGCATCAGCTACAACTTTACCTTGGACTCGGTGCCCAGGATTCTCCTCTTCTCCAGCTGCTGCGGGCATGACAGTCCTGACAGTAGCAACTAACTCTTTGTATGTCAAGAAACTAAGCAGTCTCGACGGGCCTCAGACCCAAGGCAGAGGAAGTCGATTCGAGACTGAGCTGGGCTTGGCAGCTTGCATCTAATAAATGAGTCTCAGGACCCTTGTTTTCCGATCACCAGCGGAGCGCTTTCCCTTGCAGGATCCGATTTAAACAAAAGGCTGCGGATATTTGAAGGGTGCTCTGATCTCGTCAGGTGTCCATTCATCATTTAATGAAATACCAAATCCCTCACGTGGAAGAGACCCCAGAATAACGACTGGGTAAGTAGCCGAGCAGTAACGAGGCCAGTGTGGCATGTGCTCCCTTCTGGAGCAGCAGTAGCGTGGAGTAGTAGTTAAGAGCAGGTGCATTCTAATCTGGAGGAACCAGGTTTGAATCCCCGCTCTGCTGCCTGAGCTGTGGAGGCTTATCTGGGGAATTCGGATTAGCCTGTGCACTCCCACACATGCCAGCTGGGTGACCTTGGGCTAGTCACAGCTCTACAGAGCTCTCTCAGGCCCACCTACCTCAAAGGGTGTTTGTTGTGAGGGGGGAAGGGAAAGGAGATTGTAAGCCCCTTTGAGTCTCCTACAGGAGAGAAAGGGGGAATATAAATCCAAACTCCTCCTCCTCCTCCACAGTGCCCAATTATGGGGGAAGGGGATCGCTACTGGACCCATTCATTCCCAGAGAATGGCAAGGGGCTTGTAGTTAGAACTGACTCAAGTGGTCGGCTGCTAGGTAATAGATTGGTAGTTACTGTGTAATTAAATGACAATGACACATGATTGCTAAGCAATAGCAATCCAAGCAAGCTCCAATTACATGGAAGCAGCATTTTTTGCAATGCTGTGGGAGAGGAAACAGTGGCTGCCCTTTTCTGCTTTGAGACTTCCATCCCCGGAGCGTGTTCCCCCTGGAACTGGGTGACTTTACTTGTGGCTTCCTGTTGCAAGTCCTCCTGGATTTACTCGGGCTGCTGGCCACTTCCCATTTCACCTGTGGCAATTTGGAGTGACAATTACCACGGGAAGATCCACTCCTTTATTGCTGATGCTCCAGGGTGTTTTGAAGAAGGCAGCTCGAATGGCTTGACAGGTAAATCAATCAGCTCCTGTCCTCCTGAGTATCAAGAGGTCAGCTGAGCGTCCCTTTTAGAAGCAATGTCACCCATGAGCCTTTACTTGGTGCAAGACATTATGAGATAGCTATTACTTCTCACCCTGGGAAGAAGGAAGGAAGAAAACCAGCTGTTTTCTTCCCACTGAAGAAGCACCTGTGACAGGACAGACGAGAGATACGTTACTTCTAATGTTTCTGCAAAAACAAGTGACTGCTCTTTGAAAGACAGGTATGAATAGGTACTTTCAACGCCTTGCTGTGCAATCCTAGGCATGCCTAATTAGACCTGTTCGATAGGGCTTCCTTCCAGGTATGTTGGCTCTCTTGCCTGGCATATGCAAAGAGGTGGTTCTCAGTTCTTCCATGCTGGCATCAGGAGGACAACAAAAAAAACCTAGTAGCTGAAGACCCGCATGTGCTGATTTGCTGATCTGCTTTAATGTATGCCAATTTTAAATCTCTGGGGGTTTTTGCTAGCATATTGGTGCTGCAATAATGAGAAAACATCTCAATGAACTAAATGGTCAGAGGAAAAACAAAAGCTGTGGCTGATTTAAAAGAAGGTCAGGTACACATGACAGCTAGCGTTGAGTAGAGGTTAAGGTGTCAGAGTAGGACCTGGGAAACCCTAGTTCAGATCCTCATCCACATCATGGAAGTTTGCTGGGTGACCCTGAGCCCGTCACATACTCCCAGCCCCGGCCCTAGCAAGTATTTGGATGGGAGACCTCCAAGGAGTGCCAGGGTCATGATCCAGAGGAAGGCAATGGCAAACCACCTCCAAATATATCTTGCCTTGAAAACCCTACAGGGTTGCTATAAGTTAGATGTATCTTAACAGCAAAAAAAAAATTGGTACCCCATATTAATTTCAGGGGTCTGTGGCTTTCCCCAATACTAAAAGGTTTTCTGCTAGCCCCTTCATGAAGTTCCTAAACTACAATTTCCCTGTGATGATACTGTAGAAGATAACCTTTGTGTTCATTCTGTATGCTTATTAGGAGCTAACTGTTAAAAGAATATTGAACAATCACTCCTCTTTCTAATAGTGAAGGGTTAACATCCATGCCAACAGCCAAATCTGTACAAACCAGCCAGCCACGACAACAATCTGAGAATTCACCTCCTTGATGCTCCTTCTGCTTTATACCAGAATTTGTTAATTTCTAGGATTTTGACCCCTTTGTTTTAATTGATTTGATACTTTCCTCAAGAAAATGGGATTTTCCTGCTCTCAGTAAATTGACTTTTCAATGTTTCCTACAGGTATACAGCATAACGGTTAGACTGTAGTTAGTATTTTGCCAGAGTTTCTGTAATGATGGAGTTTCTGTAATGATATGTGCATGTTGGTTTCTTTGGCTTCCTACAATGAAAATATATGAAACTCACTGGGAATTATTCATGAAATTATTATTGAATCCAACCAAGCTTTGAAATATGATTTTAAACTAAGCATGTGATCCCAGGCCTTGTTGTCTTGGATTCTGCCATGCATGTTAACAGGACAGAATGAAGCCCGTGAGATGCACATTCGCAGCTTTGTTCTGGAGTTGCCAGACTACAACCTAGACAGCCACGTAGCAGAAGATTTGATAGCAGCTACAACTTCCCCGCACCCCTTCTCTCCAACCTGCTAGTGCAACTGGGACTTGGGTAAATGAGTCAATTGGGGGCAGGGGAAAAGGATGAGCAGAAGGATCAGGACAAGAATGGGATGGAGGGGAGATTTCTCACTGCACCCATTATGTTATAAGTAAAGTTAGGGACTCTGTTTTTCATCACAGTAACTCTGACATTTGTGTGGCTCAAATCAGTTTATGATCTCTGCCACTGCATTTATGTTCTGTGGGCCCAATGAGACGTACGGTGACTAACCCATAGATCTGCCATCTGCTTGTCTCTGTTGGGTAACCCCCTTGCCCTCAGCCCCAATTCCTTTCTTGTGAAACTAAAGAATTGGGGGGTGGGGGGTGGGATGGACTCTATAGAACCAGAGGGCATACACTGAAAATGCTGGGGGAAAGAATTAGGACTAATAAAAGGAAACACTTCTTCACGCAACGTGTGATTGGTGTTTGGAATATGCTGCCACAGGAGGTGGTGATGGCCACTGACCTGGATAGCTTTAAAAGGGGCTTGGACAGATTTATGGAGGAGAAGTCGATCTATGGCTACCAATCTTGATCCTCTTTGATCTGAGATTGCAAATGCCTTAACAGACCAGGTGATCGGGAGCAACAGCCGCAGAAGGCCATTGCTTTCACATCCTGCATGTGAGCTCCCAAAGGCACCTGGTGGGCCACTGCGAGTAGCAGAGAGCTGGACTAGATGGACTCTAGTCTGATCCAGCTGGCTTGTTCTTATGTTCTTATAGTACCAGTCTAGAAATTTCCCCATGCTTCTATGGTCTTTATCACAGATATTAGGGGAAATTCCTAGAGCATCACCTAGTAGTGACATCCTATCCTCCTCAAAATCCACTCTTCCTAGGCATTACCCTCAAAATCAAACGGCATTTGCTGAGACTGTGCTGGCAACCCTATAGAAATGAGGCCCTGTCAACACAGCAGAAATGAAACGTTCAATTCGGAAGGGAAAAATCAACAACGGAGTAGTGAATTCCCAGTTTTTAAGCAGAGTTACAAACAGGTTTCTGTAGTCAGAAGAAAGAGATGATATGCTGTTTGTGTATGAACAAGAATTTCAGCAGTGCCAGTCTGTATCAGCTGCTGCTGCTTCCTATGGTGCACTTTGCACTCCTGTTCAGTACAAATGAGCATTAGACAAAAGTTCTTGATGTATTGCCTTGAACTGTATGAATCTGCCTGGGATCTGTGCTCAGCTGTTGTATGGGCTCATGCTGGTGATGCAGCAGTTTTCTGCTGCATTGTGGCTCAAAACCAAAAAAAAAAAAAAGGAAAAAAATCCGCATCATGTGTGATTCTTTAGGAGGAGGTGGCAGGGTCGACACCTTCTGACTTGGCTGCCACCCACGAGAAGATTCAGAGCAACATTTAAACATAGAGTGTAGGAGTAGACCTAGAGACGTAAATAAGGGAATGGATCTCTACTTGGTTTCTGATTGGATTTGGGAAATGTGACAGTCTTCTCCCTGAACTGGTCCTGCTTAAAGCAGCAGCAAATATTTTCTTTTATGGTGTAAAATGACAAGAGGCACCAGCTGGGGTTGGTGATGCAGACTGTCAACTTGGCAATGCAAGGGCACAACTGTGAGCTACTAATGTGACACTCATTGCTAGAATTGCTCTGTTCAGGGACCCCTTTATGGAGGAAGGTAGGAACGATAGCCCCCTGTCTCAGGGCATTTTTAGCAGTTCTCCTGACTATGGCAAATTCCTTGGCCCGGTATGGCCCCTTCTCCCTTTAAGAACAGCCTTTGTCAAATGCCATATCTGAGGTTGGTTAAGCTCTTGGCCTTGTGCTGAGATCTTTTAATGCCCTGCTATTTTATGCACTGTTGTTCACGGCAACCTCTGGATGCTGCTTCTACGCTATTTTATTTATGCCTTTTTAAAACTCCATTTTAATGTCATTCAAACACAACGGATGCACAAATCACCCTGAAAAAATATGCACATTTTTACAAGGGAAAAATCGGCACAAGGAACCAGAACATGGTCTCAGAATTAAAAACAACAACAATAGCCAACTGATTCGGTTCTCACAAAGGGGAGGGAGTAAACTGAAGTGGAAATGTCTGCACTGAACCCCAACGCTTGTCAAGTTTGCTCTTATCTCTAGAATTAGAGAGTTGGAAGAGACCCCAAGGGCCATCAAGTCCAACCCCCTGCAAAGCAGGAACACACAATCACAATCACACCTTTACCTGAATATAGCCCACCTGCCCCTACTATTTTACCCCTTTCAGACAGACGTGCTACAGCTGCATTCGGTAACTCCACAAACATAGTGGCTACCAGGTCTTTGGATGTTTAGACACATCAACACATTTCTTACTAAGCTAAACACACACACACACATGCACACATATTCCTAATAATTCCTAAGAGAATAAATATCTACTTAATGCAAATAACTCCCTGGGCAGATGTGAAGAGCTGAAAATGAACTTTGCAGCTCCTTCTGGGGAAGTTTTTTTTTTTAATGCCAATTAGGAAGAATAAGAGCCCAGCTGCCCCATCGTGCTTTATGCCTATCCACTCATACTGAAATCAAAGGCAGGTATAACAGGGGATGGTTTTCCTGTTTTTTTAATTGCTGGAAATCATGTTTTCATTACTTGTACAGAATCACATTGGGGATTTGAAGTGACTAGAGTTGCCAACTACCTGGAGATTTTAAAAAAATCTGTCTCTTTAGCAAAAGCTTACTGGGATATTGTTTAGCAGGGGAAGTTGCCATAAAAAGCTACATGCCATAAAAAGCCACAGCTACCTATTCCCACCCATTAAGGATTTATTAAAGGGGCAGGACCAATAAGCCCATAGGTCACAATGTTTTGCGCACCAATTAGAGTCAGAAT
This sequence comes from Sphaerodactylus townsendi, assembly GCF_021028975.2. Taxonomy (NCBI): domain Eukaryota; kingdom Metazoa; phylum Chordata; class Lepidosauria; order Squamata; family Sphaerodactylidae; genus Sphaerodactylus; species Sphaerodactylus townsendi. The sequence continues at coordinate 26,167,881 of NC_059429.1, forward strand.
TTGAAGCTTCCTGGCTGCTCTTTCTTCTCCATGTTCCAGCTTGTTCCATTATTGCTGAGCTGTCAAGAATCACCCTTTCCCCTGCTGGCAATGCAGCCTTGTTGAAGCACATGAGATATGGGCATTTTAAGCCCCGCTCCTATGGGGACTCCCAGCTGGAATTCACAGAAGACCTGTTAAAACTCCTGTTATGCATCAAAGAGACAAGGCTCCCCAGGAATGTGAATCTGTGGTGGGGATAGCTCTTACAACAGCTGATCACAGATTCTAGACAGATTCACACAGGCCGAGGCTCACCCACAAAAACTGGCACACAAGGGAAATGGCCCTTGATTTGCTGCTATGGAACTGATTCAGTTAAAGGCTTTGCCATCTAGATATGAACGTGCCTTATCTTCAGTCAGACCATTTGCTCATCAAGGTCAATATCGTCTACACCACCGGTGTCAAACTTGCGGCCCTCCAGATGTTCATGAACTACAATTCCCATCAGCCCTTGCCAGTATAGTCAATGCTCATGTTGGGAGGGACTGATGGGAATTGTAGTTCATGAACATCTGGAGGGCCGCAAGTTTGACATCCCTGGTCTACACTGACAGCAAAGGGTGCACAGATGGCCTATAAGTGCATGAATGGCCTATGACAAAGAGTGTCTCATCTGTTTTGCTCCCAGTGGCATCATGGGCCCTCCTTCCCCTAACTGCTGTCGACAGCAGGACTCTAGGTGTAATGAAAGAGGACCCCAAGTGTTCTGTGAATGGTACGTGGAGGACAGAGGTTCCGGGGAACAGCCAGGAATGTCAGGTGCAGCAGCTAGGAAGCAAAGAATGCAGTATCTCAGATCACTTTGGGGAATTGGAAAAGTTACGTGATCTGTTTTCACGCAGTTTGAGTTGGTGCTTGCTCAGGTTTGAGAGGCAGAGGGGACCTTTGGCTGGTGTTGGGGGGAGCCTCGTAGGAGCTCTTGGCAGCTTTGGGAACCACGGTAGAAAAACGAAACCAGCAGCTGTCACTTGTCCAACACTTCGGTTTCTTGGGTCCTTGTTTTATAATGTGCGCAGAAGCAAATATTATACCAGTGTGATGGGCTGTAGGCAGGAGATCGCATGTATTGGCGTGCAGGTGTGTAGATGTATGCATGTGCGGGGGACCCAGAGTTTTGAGCCAGTGTGATATGGTGGTTAGAGTGCTGGACTGGAAGGGGAATAGCCCAGGTTTGAATCCCTACTCTGCCATGGAAGTTACTTTTGGGCCAGTCACACCCACTCAGCCTCACCCACCTCACAGGGTTGTTGTAAGGATAAATTGGGGAACAATGTAAGTCACAAAGAAATGAGAAAAATAGGCTATAAGCAAAGTAAAAAAACCATTTTATCTCCTAATTTAGAAGTAGGGAGGATAATTCCAGGTTGCAATTTGGTGCTGTCGGATGTGCTAGCGTATGATTGTTCGCATACACACAGAGACAGCTGGTCTTATAGGTGTTGATCCTGAATGTTACAGGGTTACCCAATTCCAGTGAAAATCTCAACATATTCTTTTGTCCTTACCAGGCTATGGTAATGTCGTGGTTAGAATGCTGAACTTGTGTTTCAAATCCCCACTGATCTCAAAGTGTGTCTTGTGACGATGGGCCAGTTCTGGATTTTCAGTCTAACTTACCTTACAGAACTGTTGCGAAAATAAAAAGGAAAAGGGAAACTGTGTACTATCCATAGCTCTTTGGAGGAAGGGCAATGGGTAAAAATGCCTCAGACACAGAGATCGTGGCTGTCAATCCAAGACCTAGCACATTAAGCATTTAGAATCTTTATATTTTAATTCCCCTGTTTTTGTTATTACATCTGTTTCCATAATGCCTCCCCCAATATGTATTTGGAAACTGCCAATTAGGTTTGGCAGAAGAACAGATTCACACGGCCTCTATTTAAAGCTTCACATCTTCCTCAACAACTAGTTTATTCTCAGAGGCAGGGGAGGGGTTCTCCAGCCCTCTGCTCATCCTCCCACCCAAGCTGTTTTGCTAACACCTAGGGTACAGTGTTGAAGGCTTTTCTTTCCAAGAAACCATTTAACTTCTCAGTTAGGTAGTACCGGTATTTAATTCCTGCCTCCTCACCCCCACCCCACTTCACACTGAAGTTAGCTGCAAAAACTTAATTCTTCTTGAATATGCTGCCAAATCAAAAGATCACAGGAGAACTCCATTCTCAGAGCCACTTGCTTAAAGATCTTCTCTATCCAGAGGGGGGGGGGGGCACACTGGGGCTGATTATGCACTTGTGGCCTGCCCCGCAGCCAGCTTACCTTCTTAAATATTCATGTTTTTCCCTCCGCTGTACTTGAGGGCAGATATAGAAGACTTCCTCTGTCTAGAAGATTGTGTTTGCCCTTGCGGGGCTGGGAGTATTGAGACAACAGACCATATCCTTCTCGATTGCAAACTGTGTAGCAATATTAGAGAAGTCTTGACAAAGAAAATCTTTGAACAATTTAGAGGGAGGGATAGAAATATTCTTCTATCACTTATCCTCGCTGACAAGGATCACAAAATGACTCGTAAGGTTGCTAAATTTGGAAGGGCGATATATAACACTAAGAAAGCTGCTGGGAATAACACTTAAGGGCTGGAATTTTGATACATATACAAATATATATATTCAAGACTATTATGATAAGTGGAGATGAGTTTTAATTTAAAGGAAATTTTAAAACAAATTTATAGTATATGTGTTTTAGTAGGAAATAATTAGTATGAGATTAAGTTATGATGGGAATGTGATAATATTGTGTACATGGATATTATGACAGTACTTTTGTATTGCCCATCTAAGGAATTGAATCTTGAGGTTATTTTTTATGTAACTGTATATTTTATTGTGTAACAGCTGAAGGTACATCAGATTTGTATATAGTTATTTTATGGACAAAATGATGTAGAAACTTTTAAGGGCTGGTCTTTGACTGTAATAAAAATTCTATTCCACCTTCTTTTTGGGTTTTGTTTTCTGTTATGCACTCTTTTTAGCCACTTCTGAATTCACTGTGCCCCAGGTCTGGGACTTTAGAAACCTAGTAAAACTCAAATTTTCTTGTCCTTCCTCTTTTCCCGCAAAGGAAATCAGGAAGCATCAAACTTGCTTCAGGTTTCCTGGCTCCTCCCTGCCTTCCCTGGCCACAGCATAATACTTCGGAATGGGCTTTTTGTCTTGTTTTTCTTAAACACTGAAGATCTGATAGACTCTGTAATCCCCCCACCCCAGCCGCCGCCCCACTTCTAGATCCAGGGGCGTAACGAGGCAGCCCTGGGCAAACTGTAGCCCTGGGCAAAACCTGAGTTGGATGCCCCCCCCCGCCATGGGCGGCCACTCCACCACGACCAAATTTTTTTTGCACCAGGACATTGGGGCCTGCAGGGGGTGTATTTTTAGACATATCAGCACCACAATTTCAGCATATCATCAGGGGACTGTCTTTATGTTACTCCCCAAGTTTGGTGAGGTTTGGTTCAAGGAGTCCAAAGTTATGGACTCCCAAAGGGGTGCCCTATCCCCCATTGTTTCCAATGGGAGCTAATAGGAGATGGGGGCTACAGTTTTCTGCATTGCTGTCAATGGCGGTTGCAGGCTGGGGGGGGGGGCACATTTCTGAAGGCACAGTCTCAAAGCTTTCAGGGTTTCATCAGGAGACTGCCCTGATGATACCCCCCAAGTTTGGTGCAGTTTGGTTCAGGGGGGCCAAAGTTATGGACCCCAAAAAACTGTAGCCTTCATCTCCTATTAGCTCCCATTGGAAACAATGGGGGATAGGGGCACCCCCTTTGGGAGTCCATAACTTTGGACTCCCTGAACTAAACCTTACCAAACTTGGGGGGTAGCATAAGGACAGTCTCCTGATGATACGCTGAAATTTTGGTGCCGCTAGCCTAAAAACTGCGCCCCCTGCAGGCCAAAAATGGAAAACGACTAAAAATACCCAAAAACGAACCCAGCATTTTGATGCCCCCCACAAGGTGATGCCCTGGGCAGCTGCCCACCTTGCCCAATGGGCATTACGCCAGTGTCTAGATCGATCTCTGCCCTATGTAAACTCCAGGAGAAATTGAGAAAGCTGATCCGATGGACTCTGCAATCCACCCTCTGGGGAGAAACAAAGGCTCATTCCACACATGCAGAATAATGCACTTTCAAACTGCTTTCAATGCTCTTTGAAGCTGCGCGGAATGGCAAAATCCACTTGCAAACAGTTGTGAAAGTGGTTTGAAAACGCATTATTTTGCGTGTGCGGAAGGGGCCAATGGTGGCAGAAGGAAAGGGAACTATCTGTGAATAGAACCGAGAGCCTTTGGAAAAAAGGGGGGGCAGAGGAGCTCAGGAGGCATCTCCTTTGGGTCTGCAGAGAGTGCCCATTCCAAAACAGCTGCCTCCATCATAGGATGATATTTAGCTTGGAACCTCCCAACATTTTGTGGTTGTCCACATACACCGATAACAGCCATTTTGCATACTACCTATTTGTAAAATTCCACAAGTGCCAAAATGCTCCTCAATTTTTTTCCAGGGCAAGTAAGAGCTTGAAGATGCTCATAGACCTAGCCTTGCTGTTTAAAAATCGTGTTTGGGTGTACTGGACAAGAGTGCCTTCTATCAACTTCACCTGGTTTGCCAACTCTCTCTTGTCTTAGACCAGTGGTGGCGAACCTTTGGCACTCCAGATGTTATGGACTACAGCCCTTTCCCCACTCACCTTTGCCCGAGGGTTGCTGCAGGCAATTCCTGGCTCGCGCCCTGGCTTCCCCACGACCCCGCACTCTGCGCGGGGTCGTCAAAAGGCACCATTTCAAAAGGCGCCAGGAATTCCGCACGTCAAGGGGGCGGGAGAGAGGCAGCGTCGAGGCGGCTGCGTTCTCACCGCCCCTGAAGTGGGGAAGGCAGCTGGACCCTGCGCTACTTGAGGAGAGTAGCGCGGGGCTTAAGGAAAGTGAGGAAAGGGCCTACAATTCCCATCAGCTCCTGCCAGCATGACCAATTGGCCATGCTGGAAAGGGCTGATGGGAATTGTAGTCCATAACATCTGGAGTGCCAAAGGTTTGCCACCACAGTCTTAGACTCAGTTGGTCCACTTTTTTGGAAACCTCATAGTTGGATTACTGTAATGCGCTCTGTATTGGGCTGCCCTTGAAGACACATAACTGCTGTTGGTTCAGATTGTGGCAGTTCGATTATTATTAGGGGCTAGCAGATGGAAAGGTATTTTCTTAAAACAGAACAAACAAGAAAGCAAACAAAACTTAATCCTATAACACTAGAATCAAGAACCTGAAAGGTCAAGAAAATGTAGACAGGGCTGTTAATTTATATCGGCTACTATCCCCAGGATATATACTGTGGAAACAAAGAAGGGGAACAAAACTTAACCCTATAACATTAGAATTAAGTATCCGAAAGGTCAAGAAAATGTAAATGGACCTGTTAATTTATATCAGTTACTAACACCAGGATATATACTGTGGAAACAAAGGAGAACAAAAATTAACCCTATAACACTAGAGGCAGCATGGGATAAACTTGCGGTAGAGGAAAATAGGGGTATGCAGAGGTCACTTGCTATAATTGGCAGAACCTAGTTTGTCCGTCTTTCCTTCAGCAGGTACGTGATGTCATTTTGCACTGTGCCGTTGATGCATAAAGAGTCTAAATGTTGTCCAAGACCAAGGTAGAAAACACAATATCCTTAACAAGCATAGGATCTAGCAGCTTCCAGTGTTTGGAATACTGCAGTCCTGTGCATATCTATACAGAAGTAAACTTTACTGAACTAAATGTGATTTACTTGCAAGGAGACATGCTTACATTTAGTGGCGTAGTGCCCAGGGGACAGGTGTCTTGTCCTGGGCGCACGCCAGTGCGGGGATGTGGGGGGCGGCATTCCGAGGTGTTCCAGCACAGTTCCCCCTTGCTACAGCTCTACTTACATTACTCCCTAACAATACAGTCCTGGGAGGAGTTAGTCCAGTCTATGCCTATTGAAGTTAATGGAACTTAGACTGGAATAACTCTGCACAGGATTGCACTGTGTAATGGATAACATCTTGAATCTACTTGTTTCCAGAGGAGAATAAGTATTTTCTGTCATCTAAATAAGATAAATGAGCCTCTAGAATTTGAAGAGTTAATGGAATCCAAATCTCCTGAATCCAGGTTGAGCCTCATAAACAATTGGCTGGTTTTTAGTCTGTGGATAACCCAGCGTGAAAGACAGAAAGTAATTCCTTCTTGCAGAGATGCGCTTCCCAGCTTAGCAGAGGCGGCCCTCTTACTTGATCCCTGCTAACCTTCTTCATACTTTGCAGGATCCGGTGTTCTCCCGTCCATTAAGCAGTCATTCTGAGTTGGGTTTTTAGCTGTCCCCACAGAGCATGGCAAAGCAGTAAACAGAGAAGAAAACACACATAACCTCCATCAGTCGAAGTGCTTCTTCTTCTGTGCAATAGGTTTAACCCAGTGTCAGCCTTTGCTAAATGGGAAGGAAGAGAGACAAGGTATCTCAGCACCTGGCTGCTGCTTGCATTAATTGGCTGGTTGCTGAGCCATTCATCTGGCTGGGACCGCATGGCTGTTGTGTGCAGAGGCAAGAGTCCAAGGCTGGTGGCAGCCCATGTGAGAAGTTGCAGGGACAAGGTCATTTGCATTTGTTTGCGTGATACAACCATGCCTAAGTTTTAACAGGGCATTTGCTAGCAGGGACTGCAAAAATCGATTTTCCCATATTGGAGGACTACACAAACAGCAAAATGGATGCATTTCCCTAGAGTTATTTGTCTTTCCCTGAAGTTCCCAGTTCTTGACCAGGGGAGTATGCTGCCTGGAGAAAATGAGGCCTACCTACTGAAGAAAGCACAATCTTCTCTCAGGTATGCACTCCCCAGCCATGATTTAAAGTACACCTTGATGAAATAGAAACATATAGCTTTAGATTGCTGATCTCCAATGGGCTTCTCTCCGCAGCTTAATCCTCCAACCAAAGTTGACCCCATCATGGTGAACTCCAGTCTTCCTAGCTCTTTTCTAGGCTGCTAAGCTGTACTGATTGACCCTAGTTCAGTGATAGCTAACCTTTTCGAGACTGAGTGCCCAAATTGCAACCCAAAACCCACTTATTTATCACAAAGTGCCAACACGGCAATTTAACCTGAATACTGACGTTTTAGTTTAGAAAAATGGTTGGCTCCGAGGCGTGCGTTACTCGGGAGGAAGCTTGGTGGTAATCGGTGACTTTGCTTTGAAGCAACCATGCAACTCTTCCAATGGGTGAATCACGACCCTAGGAGGGTTTACTCAGAAGCAAGCCCCACTGCCAGCAACCGAGCTTACTCCCAGGTAAAGGATTGCGCTTTAGTTCTTTGCATGAAAATCAGTGGAGTTTAACAGCGCTTAACAGGATTACCTACACTGCTTCCCCAAAACTAGGTCTTAGGTTTAATGCTAATAATCAAGCCCAACGGCCCAGGCCATCCTCGATGTAGGGGGGGGGGGCTCTGTTTGCATGTGCCCACAGAGAGGGCTCTGAGTGCCACCTCTGGCACCGTGCCATAGGTTTGCCACCACTGCCCCAGTTAATCATCTAATCACTATAACATGGGCCACCGTGTTCCTTGTTGAGTTAATTCATGCACTGTGGGCAGGGGGAGGGGGAGGGAGGCAATCATTTAGGATCAAATCCTTTAGGATTTGCTGGCATAATTACAATGCTTCCCCTGTACACCTTAATGTTTAGTCTAGTGTTTTCCAAATTTTTAACACCTGAAAGACCATTTCTTCAGAATTAAAATCAAAGCCACCCAATTGGGGTTTATGGCTCTAAATATTGACTTTCATTGTATTTAAGAATAAGAACGACTCAGTCTGAGATCAGCATATTATGTTTCTTTTTGTATCACTGATTTGGGCTTACTGTCTGATTTGGCTGGAGGCTCTCTGAGACTGGAGGCTCTTTGAGAACAGACTCATGCAGAGATGCAACTCATAGGCCCTTTCCCCACCTACCATTTGCTGCGCGCAACTGCCTCCAAATAGCACGTGGTCCAGTGGTGCTCCCCACGAGTCCGGGCGGCGACAACGCAGCCGCCCCGACTCTGCGCTCTAACATCCCTTCAGCGTGCGTCATTTCTGACGCTGAAGAAATGGCAGAGCGCGGGGCAGTGGGGAACACGACCCCGGGGCGGAAATTGCTCGCGCTCAGAGTAGTGCGCTGCAAAACATAAGTGGGGAAAGGCCCATAGTCTCTGTCAGTGGTGAGCACTTTTGCTCTATCTCTTTTCAGAATGACTGAATTACCTAATCATGATGCATTCAAATATCTGTCATCTTCAGTGAAGGTTAATGGAACTGTAGTTAGGTAATGTGTTGAAAATTCTCTCAGAGATTCCTCAGTGTTCCTTGGGGTTAAATCAGGCAAGTACTAAGAGTTAACATAAAATTTAAAAAAACAACCCCTTTTCATGTGATCCTGATGTGAATCAGTCCCTCACCCTGTGTTTGAAAAATAAGTTTAAATAATAACTTGGAGATTTGAATACAGAACACATATCTGATTTGGATCTCACAGAAAGGCAGTTCCCAGGTTTCCTCAGGAAGAGAGAATCAATGACCACTAGACCACTTCAGCTTGTGAGGAGGCTTAAAATAGTCTTCTTGCAGTGTACCTCCATGAGCTGTCTCCATCTGGGCAAACACAGATAGCCATTCACCATGTGGTAACTTTACAATGGTTTCTTGTTACCCCTGAGGGAACTTGCTGTCTGGATTGTCCTGCCAAAGACTGCCATTTAAAGGAGGTTAGGAAGCTTTGGGATTGGCTGTCCAGTGAGGTAGGAAGGCAGGGAGTTCCCCCCTTTGGCAGTCTTCAATCAGCAGCTGGAAGAACACTTGTCAAGTTTGGTGATATCCTCACTGGGGATTAATCCTGGGATAGTCACCTGAAATATCCAGGTTCCCTCAAGATCTCCTCACAGCCGAACTTCAGAACACAGATCAGTCCCTCACGCTTCCCCCCCCCCCACATTTCTCACACTCCCCCCACCCCCTTATCACAGGATTTTCCTGGACCTGCTTGCATATGCACCTTTTTGAAAAAACACTCTAGTGGGAGCTAATAGGAGATGGGGGCTACACATTTGAGAGTCCATAACTTTGGCCCCCATGAACCAAACTTCACCAAACCTGGGTGGTATCATCAGGAGAGTTTCCTACTGATACCACCCAGGTTTTGTGAAGTTTGGTCCAGGGGGTCCAAAGATGGACTCCCAAAGGGGGTGCCTCATCCCCCATTGTTTCCACTATCCCCACATAAACTGGAAAAATGCATGTTCAGGTCATAGTAAGGAGAGAACATTCCTGGATATGCTAAATGACTGTAGCTTAGAGCAGATGGTTGTAGAACCAACCAGGGGAGATGTGATCCTAGATCTAATTCTATGTGGGACCCAGGACCTGGTGCGGGAAGTCAGTGTTGTTGAGCCGATAGGGAACAGCGACCACAATGCTGTCAGATTCAGTATCTCTGCATGCGAACAAGTGACAACTACTAATGTAGTTATATTTGCCTTCAGAAAGGGAAATTTCTCAAAGATGAGGGGGATAGTGCGCAGGAAGCTGAAAGGGAAAATCAAGAGAGTCAAAAATGTCCAAGGTGCTTGGAGGTTATTTAAAAACACAGTCTTAAAAGCTCAGCTGGAATGTGTTCCGCAGGTTAGGAAAGGCAGCGCCCAGTCCAAAGCCACCATGGTTAACAAGGGAGGTTGAAAAAAAGATGTCTTTTAGAAGAAGGAAGTCCAGCTTAACTGGTGAAGAATACCAGAGATTACACAAATACTGGCAAAAGAGAAGCGAGTGAGCTGTAAGGGAGGCAAAAAAGGATTATGAGGAACGCATGGCTGCGAACATCAAGACTAGCAACAAACAGTTCTTCAAGTACATCAAAAGCAGGAAGCCAGCTAGGGAGCGGTAGGTCCGTTAGACGATGAAGGAACAAAAGGTGTGCTAAAAGGTGACAGGGAGATTGCAGAGAAGCTGAATGAATTCTTTGCATCTGTCTTCACCCAAGAGGAGGTGAGGAAAATTCCTGCACCTGAACCAAGCTTCTTAGGAGGTGAATCCGAGGAACTAGCGAAGTTAGTGGTAGACAAGGAAGAAGTTCTGGCAGCCATTGATAAACTAAATGCTACCAAATCCCCTGGCCCAGATTGCATTCATCCAAGAGTTCTTAAAGAGCTCAAGCATGAAATTGCTGATGTTCTCACATTAATATGCAACTTATCCCTGAAATCAGGCTCCATCCCTGAAGACTGGAAGATGGCCAATGTCACACCAATCTTTAAGAAAGGGTCTAGGGGGACCTGAAATTACAGGCCAGTCAGTTTGACATCTGTTCCTGGTAAATTAGTAGAATCTATCATTAAAGATAAAATTATTAAACATGTAGAAAAGCAAGACCTGCTGAGGAAGAGTCAGCATGGCTTTTGTAGAGGCAAGTCCTGTCTTACTAACTTACTAGAGTTCTTTGAGGGTGTAAACAGACATGTGGATAAGGGGGAACCAGTGGACATTGTCTACTTGGATTTCCAAAAGGCTTTTGACAAAGTTCCTCACCAGAGACTGTTGAGAAAACTCAGCAATGAAGGAATAAGAGGGGAAGTCCTCCTATGGATTAAAAACTGGTTGAGAAACAGGAAACAAAGGGTGGGTATAAATGGGAAGTTCTCACAATGGAGAGATGTAGGGAGTGGTGTCCCCCAAGGATCCGTTTTGGGACCAGTGCTCTTTAACTTATTCATAAATGACCTGGAAGTAGGGGTGGGTAGTGTGGTGGCCAAGTTTGCAGATGATACCAAATTATGTAGGGTGGTAAGAACCACAAAGGATTGCGAAGAGCTCCAAACGGACCTTGATAAATTAGGTGAGTGGGCTAAGAAATGGCAAATGCAGTTCAATGTAGAGAAATGTAAAGTGATGCAGGTAGGAGCAAAAAATCCAAACTTCGCATACACGCTACAGGGGTCAGTGCTATCAGTCACAGACCAGGAAAGGGATTTGGGCGTCTTAGTTGATAGTTCCATGGGAATGTCAACTCAATGCATGGCAGCGAAAGGCAAACTCTATGCTGGGGATCATTAGAAAAGGAATTGAGAATAAAACTGCAAAGATTGTCATGCCCTTTATAAAGTCACAGCGACCGCGACTGAGTACTGTGTTCAGTTCTGGTCGCCACATCTCAAAAGGATATCGAAGAGATAGAAAAAGTGCAGAGAAGGGCAACGAGGATGATTGATGATTGAGCACCTCCTTTATGAGGAGAGGCTGCAGCGTTTGGGACTCTTTAGTTTGGAGAGGAGGCGTCTGAGGGGGGATATGATTGAAGTCTATAAAATTATGCATGGGGTAGAAAATGTTGACAGAGAGAAATTTTTCTCTCTTTCTCACAATACTAGAACCAGGCATACATTGAAAATGCTGGGGAAGAATTAGATCTCAATAAGGAAACACTTCACTAGCGTGTGATTGGTGTTTGGAATATGCTGCCACAGGAGGTGGTGATGGCCACTAACCTGGATAGCTTTAAAAAGGGCTTGGACAGATTTATGGAGGAGAAGTCAATCTATGGCTACCAATCTTGATCCTCCTTGATCTCAGATTGCTAATGCCTTAGCAGACCAGGTGCTCAGGAGCAGCAGCAGCAGAAGGCCATTGCTTTCACATCCTGCATGTGAGCTCCCAAAGGCACCTGGTGGGCCACTGCGAGTAGCAGAATGCTGGACTAGATGGACTCTGGTCTGATCCAGCAGGCTAGTTCTTATGTTCTTATGTTCTTATGTCCAATGGGAGCTAATAGGAGATGGGGCCACACATTTGAGGGTCCATAACTTTGGCCCCCATGAGCCAAACTTCACCAAACATGGGTGGTATAATCAGGAGGGTCTCCTAAAGATACTCTGAAATTTTGGTGCTGCTAACTTAACAATTGCACCTCTGACAGCAGGCACCCCCCACAAGGGGCAGGCCTAGACGTCTTCACTAGAAACATGCTGCAGTGAGGATGTTGGAACCTGGATGAAAAGGTGCCGATTCTTTTGAAACTTGGTTGTATCTAGATTAAATTTGCAGTGGGAATTTGGCCAAGGATGCTCTAGGCTTATCCTGCCTTGAGCAGGGGATTGGATGGTCTGCATAGCCCCTTCCAACTCCATGGTTCAAAGTGGCAAGAAATGTTTTATTATTCATTCATTTTTTGATGAATCATGAAAGAGTGATGAAACCTCCATGCTGGAGATGTATGCCAACATGGTGCAATGGCCAGAGTGTTGGAGTAGGATCTGAGAGACTCAGGTTCAAATCCCCACTCTGCTACAGAAGGTCACCAGGTGACCTTGGGCCAGTCATACTCACTCAGCCTTGCTTATGTCACAGGGTTGTTCTAAGGGTAAAACAGAATCCTGTATGCTGCTCCAAGCTCCATGGAGGAAGAGCAGAATAAAAATGTACTACACAAATGCAGCACAGTAAAGACGAGTGGGTCCCCTTCATCCTATTCATCACATATGAGCACGAAATGTACATATTTTTATTTAAATCCCAGTTGGGAATTAATCTTCAAATGGGGAAGATGAATGACATCGAGATTTTGTGCCAGAACTCTAAGAGCCATTTGTCCCAATATCAAAGAAGCTGAGTGTTCAGCTGAGGAACTTTGAGCAGTGATGCAGCCAGGATTGAGGTAGGAGGCTGGCAAGATGATAGCCTGTCTAATTGCATTTAATTAAATACTCTGTAACCCAAATTATTTAATTACTGGGGCTTCCTGCAGTAGCTGAGCTGACTTAATGAGGGAGGTCATAAAACTTCGGAAGGGGACAGAGTGCACTACAAATCCTGTATGAAGGAAAGGAGGGAAAGGCAGGGGAGCAGCAGCCACAGTCTTGAAGATACCTTGATACTGTAGTGTGGGATTTAAACTGTAAGCCTGTCATGGCTCAATGGTACACAATTGCTTGGCGTCCAGTAAAAGGCGGATATGAAAAACCACTATCTGCGACTCTACAAATCTGCCACCAGGCATTGTAGCTGATACCTAACACAACGTACATGTCAGAGCAGCTTAAATAAGGGACAGTGGTTGAATGGGTGAGAATTTGTCTTGCATTTCAAAGGTCCCGCATTCATTCCCCAGCATCACCAATTAGAAGAATCACAGAGCAAATATTGACGAAGATTGTTCTCTACATGACACCATGGAGCACTATTATTAGTGAGACTAGATAAGATGGATGTGTGAAGAAAGTGTACCATATACTCGCGTATAAGTCTATTTTTTCAGCACAGCCCCCCTCGACTTATATGTGAGTGAGGGTCCCACTTAATTCTTGTGTGGCGTTCCCCCTCTCCCGTCTTCGCTCTTTCCTGCCTTCTTCTCTGCCTCCCCCCTTTCAGCCACTTTCTCAGCCTCCCTCTCTGCTTTGCTCTGCCTTCTCCTCTGCCTACCCCCTTTCAGCTGCTTTCTCAGCCTCCCTCTCTGCTTCGCTCTCCTCTGCCTTCTCCTCTGCCTCCCCTCTTTCAGCTGCTTTCTCAGCCTCCCTCTCTGCTTCGCTCTCCTCTGCCTTCTCCTCTGCCTCCCCCCTTTCAGCTGCTTTCTCAGCCTCCCTCTCTGCTTCGCTCTCCTCTGCCTTCTCCTCTGCCTCCCCCCTTTCAGCTGCTTTCTCAGCCTCCCTCTCTGCTTTACTCTCCTCTGCCTTCTTCTCTGCCTTCCCCCTTTCAGCCGCTTTCTCTGCCTCTGCCTTCTTCTCAGCAGCGGCCGGCCCCTGGCTCTCAGCAGGTGACAGCCAGTCAACCTGGGTGAGCTGGACAGCTGCGGGATGGAGAGGTTGGTGGCAGAGACTTTGGGGTTAGTGAGATGGGGGGTCAGTGGCAGAGACCCCCAAATAGCGCCCAACCACATCTACTTTTATTTTTGAAATTTACCAGTAGCTGCTGCATTTCCCACCCTAGACTTATACTCGAGTCAATAAGTTTTCCCAGTTTTTTGTGGTAAAATTAGGTGCCTCGACTTATATTTGGGATCTCAACACAGATCACCACGTAAGCCAACTCAGCAATCGCTTGAGCATGTCCAGTCCTCATTTCTCCACAGGAATGACAGGAAGCACTTCTTGGCTGGTCTCTGGATATTAACAATTGCTAGGACAGTCTTGAATTATTAGAAGTTTTTTTACAACAAGCTTTAGGTGGTGCGATACTGAAACTGCTGATTGTCTTTCACAAACATTTTTAATTGAGCTTGCCAATGCTTTTCTTTTCAATTATGTTCCAGTTCTCCTTGTGAAAATGTTTGCTGTCAAATTGCCCTCACTGTCCCTCACTCTGAAGCATTCTCACTGGTCCTGACAGCAGCGAAAAAATGAATCTGATTGGCTCAAGCATCATCAGTCCGAAGAGTGATTGAATTCCAAGAGTACGAAATGTCTTGCAAGAATTCAGGAAGCCTTGTAAGGTATGCATGGATTGCTATGTTTGCAGTTTTTCAAGTGCGGGGGGCGGGGGGAGTAAAATGATCTTCCCCAGATACCAGGTGGAGGCAGAAGCAGGGATAACCAGCAATATTGATGGATGAAGAAGGGTGCCATTTTATGGCTCCAACACAGGAAGTTGGATGTCTTGAGCTGACAATGGTTACATTATTATACGTGAGGAAAGAACAGGAAAGAATGTAGATAGGCCTTGAGCATCAAAAGCAGGGGTCAGTGGAAAGGGACAGGGTATTTTAGAGGTGAAAAAGTCTTTTCCTTTGAGCTTTTGAAACCATCAATCAAGCCACCCTCTAGCATCACCTCCTGCTTCTTTTACCTTTTAACAAATGCTTTACCCAATACCATGTAGACCAAAAACTTGCCCTTTCTCAAAAATGAAAGGCAAGATTCTCAGCCAACAAATACCATGGAAACTAGACACTTCCGTTTACCACTTTATCACAGCCATGCAGAAAAATCCATGGTCCTTCTCGCATTGTAGTTAACCTAAACAGGAACATTATTGAATGCTTATCCCTCCTGACAAATAGTTATAATCTGCATATAAACACTACTGTCTATGCTAAGTGAATAATAACAAAAACTGAATGAATGACACTGAAGAAAGCATGCCTACGCGATTTTAAAAACTCTACTTATGCATCAATCAATCAGTAACCAGCACAGGGTCAGGAAAGGGCTTCATGTGTAGGACACTGATGGCCTAACGCACAGAACAATGGATTTCTACCCATCTTTAAACCTGTCAGATCTAAAACTAGCCAGGCATTTGACGGAAGCGTGAGCGGGATGCACAATTATTCTATCCCTACGACATGCTGCAACTGGTTGTTACTAACAACCCACGCAGCTCCCCAACAATCCATAATTATTGAACAGCCCCTTATTAAACATCTATTAATCATTTATCTGCTTTTGCCAAGCTCTTTATAAATGGGAACTTAATATGGTATAATTAGCGAACCTTGTTCACATTTAGTTCAAAATCTCCATCATCTGGTCTCATCTCTCAGTTTACAAACTTTTGCTTATGTTTCATTTCAACTTTTACAGACTGTTGGCCATATTACAGGAAATTTAAAGGTTTTGTGTGGGTGGCTAAGTTTTTCTGTTGTTTGTTCCAGAGGACTTTTCAGCCTCCTTTGCTTGAAACAGCTGAAGAACAAAGCCAGCACAGTAGCACTCCGTTGGCATGCAAGCCCGTGGCAAGAGAGGGGAGTCAGTTTCTGAGATGTGTCCTACTAGTCACCTCTCTATTGGTGTCCTAGACAGTTCAGACTAAGATGGATGCCAAATTTTAACTTTGATACTAAAAGAGAGGGCTCTGCTTTCAACATTCCTCTACAACCCGCTCCCTAATCAGCTATGTTTAGAAGCAAACAACGCCTTTCTTGAAGCCTCAGTCATTGCAATCTGGATAGCAAAAGCCATAGCCCTGGGAAAACACACCTGTACCTAGCCCACAAAGGATATGCCAACGCTACTCAGTCTTGACACAATTAGCTTTCCTGATTCCTTACTTCCCTATCCGAATTAATCACAGCCCTTCCTGTCCGACTACCAGAGAGTTATCAAACCTTACTCTGAATTGGAATACCCTGATTTGTACATTCATCAGCTCTGCCGAAAATATATTCAAAAACTAGACTCCCCAGCTGTGACTAATCTGTCATTTTCAACTGCATTGTTGTCGCCTGAGAATGAAACTCCACTTTGTCCAGGAAGATTGCCTTTAGAATTGCCAGAGGGTCAAAAATTCCTATATCTAGTCTGCCTAAACTAGGGCTCCTTGCCCAGTTGTCTCTGCCTTTGGTTTGGCTCCAACCACATCTCTCTATCTGCATCCAATGCAGGTGCTGGATCCTGCTACCTTAGACCTCCTTCTTCTGGAACCAGTAAAGATCGCCTTTCCCTGCAACAACTTCTACTATTCCCATCTATCCTTCACATCTATCTGTACATATCCCAGGCTCTTTGAAACTCTGTATCTGTGTGCATGTGCTTTGAACAACTGTGTGTGCACCTTTTATTATTTTGGTTTTTTAATAAAATTGTTAAACTTCACTTAAATTCTGGTATCCTGAGAATTTCTGAAGGGGGAAACTCCTGGAAAAATTGGTAGAGATCCCAAAGCACAGCTTCTCGCACTGCAAGGTCTGTCTCCACTAATTCTATAACCTAAAACGGGATAGGCACCCACCTCCCCAATTCGGGTAACAACACAGAAGCGGAAAAACAGTTGTCCAGATTATTCTAGGTTCCAGACAAGACAGTGTTCCCCATCTCAAGAAGACATAATTCCAGTTTGGAGACCACCTTTGGACTAGGTGGGATTAGGCCCCAGTTTTCATTGCAGAAGTCATTGAGCAGTTGAGACTCTGTGACCAATCCCTCACTAACCATAATTTGCCTCCCAACCAGAATCAGGAGCCTGCTGAGTTGTCAAATAATAAACAAGGGAAAGGGAAGGAAGGACCGGGGAAGAATGCAAGCCTGCAGCATGTTGCTGATAGCCAAACCACAATGTCTGAGTTGAGACTGTGGGCTTTTCTAGTTTCTATACACAATGGGAATGTGTGTATGCACTGGCCCCAAGTCCTCTCATCCAGGTGCCAGAGGGCATAAAAGGTGACGAGCAGCATTGCTACAGGGACTATGTTGTGCACAATTGGCGGCAGTAAAAAAACTGAGGGGTGCAATTTTTTGTGTGTCCCCTGAGTTACAAGATGGCAGATTTTTTTGCTTCATCCACTATGCTTGGATGCATGTGGCCTGTTACTCGAATGAAGTTATAATTTTGGGCTAAATGTCTTGTCACTCTGTATATGGTTGTTGTGACTGAGGAAGACCAAGGTTGAAAGTGTTGAACTCACCCAGGTCAATACTACCACTAACTGATATTTCTACCAACTGTTGTTTGTATGTGGCCTTTCGCTTTAAGAGGAATCCAGCTGAACATCTGGCAACTGGAATCCGTCCAACTCATGCTATTTTTTTGGATTTCCCTAAAGGGATATCATTCATACAGATACTTGGAGTTCTAAGTGTATATTTTGGGACCCCCTTGCTGTTTGTAATGTGTTATCCGCGTTGTGTAATTTTCTTTATTGCTGGTATTTTGGCTTTTTCATGCAGACTTTTAAATTATTTCCATTAAAGGTGTAGTTTTAACGCTGTTCTTTGAGCCAGACAAGAGGTTTTCATTTTGCAGTATCTATACTATTTCTGGCTCATCATGTATACTGAGATTTTTTTATTCAGCCCAGTTCCCATTCTAACAAAATATTTACTTGCTGCAACTGCATGCTAGTTTCAGGCCATAGGAAGTGATTGCTGCTCATAACAGTTGAGACATTTTATATTTTGGGGGTAGGGGAGAATAAAGAGGCACAGAGACACTATGTGTATTTAAAAGAGTGATAGAGATAAATTCTAACCATGTGAAAAGAGGGGCTGTGTGAATTCCCCACTCTTCAAAAAATTCTACTAGTTTTATCAAAATTCTTTTAGCTTTTTTCAGTATTCCTTAGAAGCTTTACCTGATCGGGAAATCAAAATTCACTTCAAATGTTGCTTTTGGAAGAATTGTGTGGCAAGTGTAATGTGAAATAAAATGCATTTGTTTCTGTCTGTCATAAAGTTTGGATGGAGAACTGTATAATAATTTAGCACAGGACATGGAGAAAGCACATAACAAAGTTAATTGAAAAGACCAGACAAAAGACCAGACAAAAGGCAGAATGAAATCATGGGATGGGTAATTCTCAAGTGGGCCTCCAAAGTGGGGAGATGGGGAAACTTTTTGATGATTCATCTAATAGCAGTGGCCAAAGACCCTTGACTGGAAATTTGGGTCATTCATTTACTATGCAGTTGCTCTGGGGAATTCTCTGCCAGCAAAAATAGCAACAGCCAGTGTTATAATAACCGTGCTTTGAATTAGCAAGAATCATACATTAACAGCATTGAAGTCAAGGAGGTATAGAAGAAGAAGAAGGAGGAGGAGGAGGAGGAGGAGGAGGAGGGGAGGGGGAGGGGTGTGTCATGCACTGGGCGCATGCCGGTGGGGGCAGAAAATCACCCTGTCCCCTTCCCCCCTCACCCTGCCTCGCCTCGTCTCGCCAGGCCCTGCCCCACCAGCCTGGCCCATTTTCAGCCAGCAGAAAGCTATTTTCAGCTAGCTGAAAAGGTAAGTGGGGTAGGGTGTGGGAGCGGGGCCGGGCTGGGCCTGGGTCGTGGGGGGCAGGGTCACGGGGGGGGGATGCCTGGGTGCCATTTTGCCCCCTAAGCCCTTGCCAGGCAGTCCATTCACACCCAAAGATCATGAGCAAAATACATGTTCAATAACAGAACATAATTCCTACAAAGCATAGGCAATTGGGAATAATCAGTAAACAGGTAGCTGTGTACAGAATACTGACAAGAAACATAGAAAGGTGCCTTCCTATCTAATCCTGCACTTATAAAAGAGCCTCTACATTCTCCTGGGAATGGATCGAAGATGGAGCATTTTGGCACAGTCTAAGAGAGCCTGTCTGTGATATCAGACACAATTACAACCCAGGCTAGCAGTTTTATTTATTTCCCTGCAGCCTTGGAATTCCATTAAGAACAAGTGTCCCCAATTTCTTTGAGCCTGCAAGACACCTTTGGAATTTTGAGAAGAAGGAAAGTGTGGATTTACACCCCATTTTTCTCAACTGTAAGGAGACTTAAAGGGGCTTACAAACTCCTTTCTCTTCCTCTCCCCACAACAGACACCTTGTGAGGTAAACGGGGCTGAGAAATGTATTGTCGAAGGCTTTCACGGCTGAAATCACTGGGGTGCTGTGTGGTTTCCGGGCTGTATGGCCGGGTTGTAGCAACATTTTCTCCTGACATTTTGCCTGCATCTGTGGCTGGCATCTTCAGAGGATCTGATAGTTGGAAAGGAAAGCAAGTGGAGTATATATACCTTGTGAGTAAAGGACAATAGGTGAGGGCATCTGAATAGGAGTGGCCTGGCAAGTGAGTAACAATGAAGTGTAGCATGTGAGTAACAATGGAGATAGCAAGGTCAATAGGTGAGGCATCTGAATAGAAGTAGTGTGGCCTTTGTTCCTTTTGATTGTCTATAGTCATCCTGTGTCTGTGTGGAGCTGATTAGTCACTGTCTTGACTCTAGTGTTTTTCAGAACTGGCAGCCAAATTCTGTTCATTTCCATGGTTTCTTCCTTTCTGTTGAAATTGTCCATGTGCTTGTGGATTTCAGTGGCTTCTCTGTGAAGCCTGACGTAGTGGTTGTCAGAGTGGTCCAGAATTTCTGTGTTTTCAAATAATATTCTGTGTCCAGGTTAGTTTATCATGTGTTCTGCTATTGCTGATTTTTCTGGCTGAAGTAGTCTGCAGTGCCTTTTGTGTTCTTTGATTTGTGTCTGAACGCTGAGCTTGGTGGTTCCTATGTAGACTTGTCCACAGCTACATGGTATGCGGTAAGACTCCTGCAGTAGCTAGAGGATCCCTCTTATCCAGTTCACCACAATCCGCTGTTCATGTGGAGGAATGAAGACTCAAACCTGGTTCTCCAGATTAGAGTCCACCTGTACTTAACCACTATACAAGGCTGGCTGACATTTGGTAAAAACTATTCCAAAATGGCTGCTACAGGATGTGGATTTAAACCTAAAATGCCACCATAAGAAGCAAAGCGAAATAGAATACCTCCCTTCTCACACCTTCTGGGAACGAGGAAATCCTGAAGAGGGAATGGAACCCATGTTGACTAATGAAAGTCTAATCCTCCAATGGAAAATTCTTTCATTTGAACAAGGGCAGCCAAAAAACAAGCCTTGATTTATACTGGCTCCAACCACTTTCTGAAAAGCTTGGTGGGCATTAAAGAAAGTGCTGGTGGGTGCCATGGAACCTATGGGCTTCATGTTGGGGACCCCTGAATTAGGATTTAAGGGTGCAAAATTTTCTCCCAAGCTTGCTCTTGACCAATCACTTGAAAAGTCAGGGTAATGGATATTAAAGTGCCAAGAGAGGAAACTGGTTTCCATCTATCATGGCTCTTGGCAGCTAGGCCAAATGATGCAATAAGTCAGCGATTCAGTTTCTGTTCCCAGCTCAATTGATCACCAGAACCTGTCCCTCTCTTCCTGGGAAGTAATTTTAAGATTCAACTCTCCCAATTCCCATAGACAAGACAGTGTTATTGTAAGGCCTTTAGCCAACATGAATCTCAGTAGAATGATAGTACCAATTCAGTCAAAAGCAGCTTCAGGTATTTGTGAATGTTCCAACACAGGGGTTGGCAACCTTTACCACCCAAAGAGCCATTTGGACCTGCTTTCTATGGCCACAAAGATCTATTGAGCCAGAGAGGCGGCTCCACACGGAGCCGCCTCCAGTTTGGCCCCTCCACTCACCTTTCCTTCCCGCGCTGGGAGGCGGAGGCGCTGGGCAAAGAAACCCCCTCTGCCTGACGGAACCCCTCCACTCAACTTTCCTTCCAGCGCTGCTCTGGAGGGCTGGAGGGACACGCCCACACTAACCTCCAACCTCCAGGCCATGCGGAGCCACAGTATAAGGCTGAAAGAGCCGCAGGCGGCTCTGGAGCCATGGGTTGCAGACCCCTGTTCTAACAAATAAGCTTGCAACTCACCAGCCAAATATGGTAGCCCACCGGAAGCTTGATAAATCTCTTGTTTCTGTGATCTGAGACTGAAAGCTTGGAGATCGATCCAGTTTCCTACCAAGCCACCCATGTGACAGCACAGTGAGGAGGGAACTGATGTACTGAAGGGACTCAGCTTCCGCCCAGTCACTAGCAGTATTAAACTGGTATGCCTTCCTTGTCTCATGCCATCACCAGCCATATCAAACGCCATTTATGCATGTTTGGACCCCTTAGCATTGAGCAAACATTCCCTTCAGGCTGTATCCTGGCTACATGCATGTTTCCCCCTCTTCAGAACTCACCATGCTCTCAGATCTGAGAATGCCTACAGTTTCTGAAAGCTCTCAAAATGTGACATTTCAGGGAAAGCGAACAGGAAGCAAAGGGAATCAACATGCCTTTCGATTTCTGCAGGTTTCTTCGGTCCTCCCGGTTTTCACAGCCCACCCAGCCGCAGTTCCTCCTGACAGGACTGAACAAGGAAGTGGGGGACAGGCCTAATGGCGAATTGGCTGTGGGCACGGGAGAAACCTGTAAAACAGAAAACCGTGGCAAAAACTCACTGTGAAGCACACAGCCATGAGATAAGCACCACATGCATCAAAGCCCAGAGTCAAACCCTGCAGCACTGCCCAGCCAACAGTGTTGCGAGTCAAGGAGGTGATAGCTGTATGCTATTTAGGGCTAGGGGAAAAAATCTTGAAATGACTGATGGATATGATGAATACTGAGAGATCACACAAATTCACAGTTGGTAGTCTGTGCTAGGCTTGGTAGGTACCTTTGCGCACACTTGCGTTAAGAGGAACATTCAGGGTATTATCCAGCTTGAGCCGCTATCCACAGATTACTAATGGATGAGCAAGAAACCAACAGGGAAAGCATACAGAGTACTACGGGGGCTACCATTTAAAGTAGAATTACATGGTAGCTTTGGAGATCCCTGCCTGGGTAAGACATCTGAGGGACATTGAGGGAAGCTAATTTCTTGAAAATAAATTTCGCTGAGTGATTGTGTGTGTATATCTACACACTCACACGTGTCTACCAGGAATACACAAAAAAGAAACCAGCAAGGGGAAACAGTGAGTCTATTGTGGAGGCACAGCCAGTTCCTTTGACACACTTCCTTATCCGTAAACACTTGATTGCAAGTAAAGTTCTGCTGAAGCAAGGGAGACCGAAAATTTATTTATGAAGTTATAGACTTCCTTGAATGGTCCCAGAGAGCCACATTTGAAGGGCAGAGGAAGAGGAGGAGGAAAATGCTACTGGAAAAGCTCCAAATTTTATTTATGTATTTATTTACTCTTTCTATATAAATACTCTTGCCTGTCTCACTGAGACTCGAGATTGCACAGTGTAAAGTGAATATAATTAACAAGAAGGGACATCCAACAAACTGTGCAATAGAATTTGGATAGCAGAAAATCTGTTGGAATGGATATTCATTATATATGGAAGGCTGGATTTTATATTAACCCATTCCAGGACTGCTTAAGTATTTTTAAAATAACTGTTTAAAAAATATAGATTTTCTGTAACAAAATTATATTTATTACATTTAATCAGAACATCCTAATCAGGTCTATAATCTGTGTGTGTGTGCGTGTGTGTGTGTGTGTGTGTGTATGTGTATGTGTACACACACACACACACACACAGAGAGAGGTATATATATATGACATGTAGTAAAAAAGTTTTTAGAGGCCAAAGCACACATATTCCATTGACTATAGAGTTTCATGTGGCTATCTGAAAGTGACTTATTGGATATCCTTATGTTTATCAAAATTCTGTTCAATAATTTTTTCAACATAAGGGGAAGATGCTATATTGAGGCACTATCTTTTATTCAAAGGTATGTTTTATTTTTTATTTTATATATGAAGCATAACATTTTGTTCATTTTGGCTTGTTTTTTCTCAGCGTTTTGGTTACCGAATCAAGACGTGAAGCAAAGCATAACCATTAACATGAGATGTTTAATGATGCGGGAAGAAAACAGTAGAATCCTACTATTTTGCAACAGACAGTATAATCTATAGAGTCAATAGTCTGTACTGTCTGTTGCAAAATAATAGGATAGTAGACAGTAGTCCATAGTCATAAGAACATAAGAACATAAGAACAAGCCAGCTGGATCAGACCAAAGTCCATCTAGTCCAGCTCTCTGCTACTCGCAGTGGCCCACCAGGTGCCTTTGGGAGCTCACATGTAGGATGTGAACGCAATGGCCTTCTGCGGCTGTTGCTCCCAATCACCTGGTCTGTTAAGGCATTTGCAATCTCAGATCAAGGAGGATCAAGATTGGTAGCCATAAATCGACTTCTCCTCCATAAATCTGTCCAAGCCCCTTTTAAAGCTATCCAGGTTAGTGGCCATCACCACCTCCTGTGGCAGCATATTCCAAACACCAATCACACGTTGCGTGAAGAAGTGTTTCCTTTTATTAGTCCTAATTCTTCCCCCCAGCATTTTCAATGAATGCCCCCTGGTTCTAGTATTGTGAGGAAGAGAGAAAAATTTCTCTCTGTCAACATTTTCTACCCCATGCATAATTTTGTAGACTTCAATCATATCCCCCCTCAGCCGCCTCCTCTCCAAACTAAAGAGTCCCAAACGCTGCAGCCTCTCCTCATAGGGAAGGTGCTCCAGTCCCTCAATCATCCTTGTTGCCCTTCTCTGCACTTTTTCTATCTCCTCAATATCCTTTTTGAGATGCGGCGACCAGAACTGGACTGAGTACTCCAAGTGCAGTCGCACCCTGCTTTATATAAGGGCATGACAATCTTTGCAGTTTTATTCTCAATTCCTTTCCTAATTATCCCCAGAATAGAGTTTGCCTTTTACAGCTGCCATGCATTGAGTTGACATTCCCATGGAACTATCAACTAAGGCGCCTAAATCCCTTTCCTGGTCTGTGACTGATAGCACTGCCCCCTGTAGCGTGTATGTGAAGTTTGGATTTTTTGCCCCTATGTGCATCACTTTGCATGTTGCTACATTGAACTGCATTTGCCATTTCGGAGCCCACTGAGCTACTGTATCAAGATCCGCTTGGGCTCTTACGCCAATCCTTGTGGGTCTCACCACCGCCTACATAATTTGGTATCATCTACCAAACTTGGCCCACCAGCTACCCACCCCTACTTCCAGGTCATTTATGAATAGGTTAAAGAGCACTGGTCCCAAAACGGATCCTTAGGGACACCACTCCCGACATCTCTCCCATTGTGAGAACTTCCCATTTACACCCACTCTTTGTTTCCTGTTTCTCAACCAGTTTTTAATCCATGGAAGGACTTCCCCTCTTATTCCTTCATTGCTGAGTTTTCACCCTCAACAGTCTCTGGTGAGGGAACTTTTGTCCAAGCTGCTTTTGGAAATCCAAAGAAGACAATGTCCACCAGGGTTTCACCACTGTCCCACATGCCACCTGTTTACACCCTCAAAGGAACTCTAGTAAGTTTTGGCAAGTTTCAGGATTTGCCTCTGCAAAAGCCATGCTGACTCTTTCTCAGCAGGTCTTGCTTTTCTACATGTTTTATAATTTTATCTTTAATGATAGATTCTACTAATTTACCAGGAACAGATGTCAAACTGACTGGCCTGTAATTTCCCGGGTCTCCCCTAGATCCTTTCTTAAAGATTGGTGTGACATTGGCCATCTTCCAGTCTTCAGGGATGGAGCCTGATTTCAGGGATAAGTTGAAGTCCCTAATCCTGAACTGAAGCATATTTCTGAATCACTATTATACGGTTGTCTTGGTGGAGCACAGGGGGAGTGAGATCAAAAAATGACATCAAAATAAAGTACTCCCTTTCTTCTGACTGATGCCAAGGGGCTAGAGGTTTTCCCCACCCTTCTCCTCACTCCCGGTAACCTTAGCATCTTCTTCCACTAACAACTCCTACCTACATAGTACATTTATAGCCCCTTCTTCAGGGCAGCCTGCATTTTTCTCCCCTCAGCTGTTTCATCCTCACAACAATACAGCGGCTTTGTGGGAGGTGGAGTTAGAGTTGAGGTTAGGAAAGAGAGTATTGAAACTAGCTCGATGAATGACCAAACAAGGTTTATGAGACATGAGCAGGGGATTTGAACACGACTGTGTCTTCAGGGTTGCAGGTCCACAGCTCCCGTAGAGGTCGAGGTATTGGTTCTCAACACCTGGCTGGTTCTGCGGTGACCCACTTTTGGAGGGAGTGGAACCGACCTTCACGAGGGGTGGCCCTAGAGACTCCTCTGCATCAGTCATTTCTCCATCTGCTAGAAGCATGGATAAATGTTAGGGTTGGGGGTTACCACAACACGAGGAACTGTATTAAAGGGTCACGGCATTAGGAAGGTTGAGAACCACTGCTCTAAGCACTTCACATACTGTCTCTCTCATGACTAGTTTTTCCCCTTAGCTTCTGTCTCCCTCTCCAACGTGATACAGAAGACCTGGAAAGAGCAGGTATAATCTGAACGGTTTTGCCTAAAGGAAATATATGTATAATGCAGCATATTGTGGTGCACAGTGTTGACTTGAGGATCCCCCACTTTGAGAACCGAACACTCTCAAAACAACCCTTCTTTCATCCCAATTACCCATCATCCTCTCACAATCCACTTCCCGCAAGTGACAAGTGAAAGGAACTGCACTGAGATTATGCTTCTGCCAAATAGAAAGATGCCTTAAAAGCAGGCGATTGCGAACGTGCCGTCAGATGCTCCAGGCGTTAATCCTGCTGGATTGATCAACGGTGCCCTCACTCGTGGGAGATCAAGATATGTCAGTTTCGTGCAATGCGTACGATGGCTATTGAGCCTATACTGATCTATCCTCTCTCTCTCTCTCTCTCTCCTTTTCATTCTGCTATTCTTGAGCATCTCTCTCTCTCTCTCTCTCTCTCTCTCTCTCCTCACTTCCTGCCTGTCTCATTTCCCTGTCGATGCTGTTCATTTGTCCCATCTCAGCCATTTATATGCCAGCTGCTCATTATCTGGCTGGTCCATCTCTTGCGTAAGTCAGCAAATCTTAAACTTGGCATGACAGTGCTCGTGCACGGAAGTTCAGGGGGCAGAAGGGATTATCCACTGGTGGTGCATACCCAGCTGGTTCTCTGGCCAAGATACTTGAGCCACTGCTCGGGGTGCACTATGGGATATATATGTCTGATGCACAGCTTGTTTCCAGGAATCACTGGTACAGGGGCATGAATGGTGTCCCTTTCTGGGCCCATACTTCTGGGTGTGAGGAGTGGGGTGGGGAAGAAGTTGATGGCTGCTTCCTATACATTGACAGCAGACATGAAAGGCAAATTGGGTAGATTTTTTCCCCAAGAAGAAAATAACAGGGAAGGAAAGGATTAATGGTCCAGTCCAGATGGGTGTGTGTGTGTTGGCAGCGGGGTGTGGGGGTTTGCCTTTTTCTTTCTCCTTGTGCTGCCGGAAAGCCCTCCGGATCGAGAAGCTCTGAATTGAGCTGCGCATGTCTCCCTCCCCTCCTGCCATTCTCCTCCTTGATAAAGTAATCCCACGAGCTGTATTTGCTAAAGGAAAATAAAGCCATTTAAAGCAAACATGAAAAAATCCATAGTATGTAGTTGAGTCCCGGGAAGGAGATCTATAATTCTGATTTGCAATGGCCTTCCGAACAATTATTTCAGATCCGAGGAATTACCAAATCCAAAGAAGATAGCCTTCGTGAAGAAGCAGTAGAGCCCATTTTTTTTCTCAGAAGACTGAGGTCCCTGTTCCCTTTGCACAAAATTAGATTCCGAATTAATGTCGATACATATCAGTTTTTTAAATAAAATCTGTTTTGGGTGATGTTCCTGATACTTTTTGTCACGGTCCATTTAATGGTTTTAATTACATGTAAGCCTTGGTGAGGTGACATAAATTTAGGAAAGAAACAAATATATTTTCCTCTTGAAAAGTCTTATTTCTTTCCAGAAAGCAGCATGACAATTCGAATCTTCTGATCCACTAATGCTTGATGGCTACCTGGAGTTGCATTGTGGGGCCCTTTCTCAAATGTCAAAATCCTATCAAAAAGTTGTTTGGCAAGGAAGCAGGAAAAGAGGTTGAATCTAGGCATTCTTGCAGTTTTATTTCTTAGATTCAGTATCTGGGGGTACCCATGTATTTTTCAGACCACCTTTTTTTGGGTTTTGTGGGGTTTTCATGCTGTACGGCCGTGTTCCAGTAGCATTTTCTCCTGACGGTTCACCTGAATCTGTGGCTGGCATCTTCAGAGGATGCCAGTCACAGATGCAGGCGAAAAACGATCAGGAGGCTTGCAGGAAACAACCGTCCCATCGAAATACAACACCAGTGATCGAACGTGAAAGCCTGTGACAATACATCTTCTTTTCATGTTTAAAAATACATGAAACTGGTTTACACAGAGATCCATGGTCTGCAAGATCAGCATTTTTACTCTGACTGGCAGCGTCTTTTCTGGTCTCAGAGGTTCTTTCACATCTCCTGTTATTTGACCCCTTTTCATGGAGATGCCGGGGATTGACCCTGGGACCTTCTGAGAGAAAAGCAGATGCTCTACCTCTAAGCAATATATATATAGCTTTCTATTGAGTCAGACCATTGTTCTGTCAAGATCTGTACTGTCTTTCCTGGCTGGCAGCAGCTCTCTAGGGTCTCCGGTATGTTATCTACTACCAGAGCCTTTTAGCTGGAGATGCTGGGACCTGGGACTTTTTTCATGCAAAACAGATGTCTACCGTATTGTCGAAGGCTTTCACGGCCAGAATCACTGGGGTGCTGTGTGGTTTCCGGGCTGTATGGCCATGTTCAAGTAGCATTCTCTCCTGATGTTTCGCCTGCATCTGTGGCTGGCATCTTCAGAGGATCTGATAGTAGGAAAGCAAGTGGAGTGTCCAGGGTGAGGGAAAGAACCATTGTCTGTTAACAAGTAAAGGGTGCAATTAGCAAGCTAGATTTACATGTGTTAAGTGCGATCCACCCATTAACTGTAACAATGAAGATAGCAAGGTCAATAGGTGAGGTCATCTGAATAGAAGTAGCCTGGCCTTTGTTCCCTTTGATTGTTTACTGCCTATAGTCATCCTGTCTGTACTCAGATGCTCTACCACTGAGAGACCACACCTGCCCACAGCTGTGTTGAGTGTGTGTGAAGAGATTGTGAGGGCCTCATCCCACAGGGATGACCTTCCTCTGATAGTTCAGCTTTTCTTTTTTCTTTTTAAAGTGTTTCTCTCGAGGCTCTTTCCTTACAAAAGTACAAGGGAAAATGTGTGATAACAATTTTCTGCCCAATCATGTACATAAACCTGTTCCTACAGGCCAATGTTCCAACAAATCACTGCAAAGGCCTGAAATATCAAGCCTTTAGCTAACGCTAAGATGATGTATGAATGTTTTAGTAAATGGATTACCATTGATTAATAGGTGGGTGTACCACCTATTTTTAAAATGTTATTGGATTAGATCCAACCACTGGTGGAAGCAGATCGATCCCTGTCTTTCCCTAGCAATCCCTTTTTGATCCTTTCCCACCCAATAACCTGCACCAGGGATTGAGGGGATCTCATGGACAAAAAGCCATGGATGATTTTGGTGGCTTAATGAAGTGAGGAACTGAGGAAGACCCCCTGTCCTCCCATTAGAATCCTGGAAAGAACCAAGCCATTAGAATTAATCTTGAAACAATAATTAGACATCTGGGGCTACTTGGACATAGGCTTTTGCTGTGGTGCATTGATTTGAAATGCTCCCATCGCCCACAGTATTTCAGACTATACAACATACTGTAATTCATGAGAACATCTCAGAGGGGG
This sequence comes from Sphaerodactylus townsendi, assembly GCF_021028975.2. Classification (NCBI taxonomy): domain Eukaryota; kingdom Metazoa; phylum Chordata; class Lepidosauria; order Squamata; family Sphaerodactylidae; genus Sphaerodactylus; species Sphaerodactylus townsendi. Next base: position 26,196,932 of record NC_059429.1, read on the forward strand.
CATGGATCTCTTGTGATAATAATAAAGCCCTTAGACTTGGGCAAAAAAAAAAGGTCTTATTTAGCACGCCAGGGAGCCCTTCCTGCTCTTAGTGACTCACCCCCTTGGATAAATGCTGTAATTGTTGCTCAGTCATAGAGGATGAATTATAAAGACTTGTAAAGAGAGAGTCAAACTATGCCTTGCTTGGCAGCGAGAAACCAGAGCACAGTGCTTTTGAGTGTGATTTTATGACACAGAAACAAGAAGGATGAAATCACTTTGGGTGGCAGGATCAAAGCAGGGCTGACACCTGGAAAATGATTGGCTGTTCTCACTGGCTCTTTTCAGACAGCTTTCTCTTATGAGGAGTGTAGCCTTCGTCTTGAATTTGCATACATTGGGAATATGCAAATAACCAACTGCCAGGCTACAACTGCAGAACAAACGACAGGCCCAAATAAGGGACTATAAAAAGACTCCTTTGGATAAGACTTGCCAGCTGTTCATAGTTTATCAAAACCCTCCATGGGCTTTGATCAAAATACATGTTGAGCAATTGCAATTGGGATTACAAACTGATGCTCAGCTCAAAAGGAGGGTCTGTATTGCAAAATCATTTCCTCTATGTGGGAAATAAGACAGAGTTCTATTTTGGGAATATTTTGGGAAGAGCACTATCGGGGATCAGGGATTAAATTGTTTCCCTCCTTGGAAGCATCTACTGCACCCTGAAAGGAAGTAATTCCCCAAGTTCACATATTACAAAGTACACAGGTTGGGTGTCTATCAGACATGTAACACAACTGCACGTGAATTGTCAGTTCTCAATTTCTGTTATGTGCGATGCTCAATTAGAAGCAGGATTGTGGTGGATCTGCATGCAAGGGGGAAGGCCAAAGCCTTGATTTTCATTGTGCACTGCACACACAGCAGGATTCAGCTGAACTCACAGTTCAGGTGTGACTGTGTTTGACACAGGATTGGAAAATAAACCCAACCTGTGAACTGAAAAATCTTTACAAAGAGATCAGAAAGACGCTGGTTGTGCTGTAGTTCATCTCCTTCAACAAAGCAGTGGCTATTTCAAAGCAATGGATCGGCAGCGTGATTCACGGCCCAATCCTCACCTCATTTTCTTGGTAAAACACTTGCCAGGAGTCAAGAGGGAGGATTGCTGTGTGCATGGTTCAGCAAAAAATGCAGCAAACACCCACTCCCCACCCCCAAGGACTTCTCTTCTTTCAGGAAGCGCCTCATTCCCTCCTTCCAAGACAGCAACTTGTGTATTGAAAACCTACAAAAATATAGCACAGTGCTATTATAAACCATCTCAGAAGGAGAACAATGGTGATACAGCAGAAGGCTTTGGAAATGTTCGTTTATTACAACCTGCACAACTGGCCTTGTCTTCGGCAACTCGGGGGGGGGGGGGGGCTGAATTATAATTAGGAACATGTTTTGTTCCAGTGTCAAGAGCCCCTTTAATTCTTTACAATTATCCAATCACGCATAAAGGGAGAGAGAGTACTGTGCACCATCCTCTCAATATGCATGATCTCCCTTTTGTATGAATGAGGGAATGTGTGTCTCTTACAACTTTAGTACAAGTGATCAGAGACACAGTGTGTGGTGTCACTTCTGGGGAAAACGCAAACATGATATTATGCCTCTCTAGGAATCACCAGAAAATGTATGATAAAACTATAGTTTCTGGCAGTTCCTAGGGGAGACTGATGTAACTTCCAGGTTTTCCCAGAAATGACATCACACCATCTGCCCCATAGTAACTGTGTTTTCTCTGAGCAGTGGCAAAAAAGGAGGACCTGGGTTGCTCCTGACTTCGATGCAGCTACAATGAAAAAATCAACAACAGAAATCAACACGACTGGATGAAAACCTTTTTCTGAGGATATAAAGGAGAGCCAGCATAAAGGATATGAAGGAGAGACTCTAATCTGAAGAACTGGGTTTGATTCCTCACTCCTCCACATGAAGCTTGCTGGGTGAGCTTGGGACAGTCACAGTTCTCTCAGAACTCTCTCAGCCCCCACTAAGGTAGGCAATGGTAACAACCTCCAAATGTCTCTTGCCTTGGAGACCCCATAGGTTAACTGTGACTCAGTGACATGTGAACATAAACACACAGAGGATATAAAGAGAAGTCTTGCACACAATGGTCCAGCTGTCCACAGATTCCGAACAGATCCCCCACCCCCCCAACTCTTTTTGCTTGAGTGCCACTAGCTGGAGATCCAGGGAAAGAACTTAGACTCTGTGACATCACAAAACTGTTTTATTAATTCCATCTCAAAAGTACCAGATGCAATCAAGGATACGCTTTGTGTCTTCCTATCACCAATCTGTATTTTATTAGAAGGGTTTCAAACAGGATTAGTGGGCTATCGGGTTGCCTGCTGACTGTCAGCTGGCTGGTGGGTAGAAGCAGGCCAGCAGAAGTGGGGAAGTGATATTTGAGCCCCGGCACAATGACCTAGGTTCTGGGTTGATGTGGAAATTCTGGCATCGCCTTGGAAGACGCTTATTACCACCCCCACCCCCGACTCTATGGTTTCCATAGAGTACCAAAACTATATATTTGAGGAACAGTGCTAAAGCATCCATGGTGTGATGCCAGTGCTTCCATGACATCATAGTGCTGGGTGTGGAGATCGTATACCCAGCCCTGCTCTGCTCCTGTGAGGCTTCTGCTGTAAGGAAGTTTCCTACCAGATGGAGGCAGCGGAGATTTCTTTAAATGGAACACAGTTAGTCTGTTTGGGGCGGGGGAAATGTTTATGAGGAATGTCAGTTTGTTCCAGTCAAAATGTTAGTAGTATGATAAATGGAGACATACAGTTTTGACAAATAAGGAATTTCATATCTATCAAATTAAGTATTAAAGAATTAGTAACTTCCCTTTGAATAAATCCAGTGTGCCTGAATTTTCTTGGTTATGTAACAGACTTCTGATATTGATGTTTATGTGTTTATTAACGAATTTGTTAGTATTTTTGATTAAGTATCATTATTTCATTGAGTAGCTGATTAGTGAATGGCTGCTGCCTTTGCTCCATTCTGACACTGCAGTGATGCATGCATTTTAGGTGATAAATAAATATCGCATTTACTTTCCAACAGAACATTCAGTTTCTGCAGGATTACAATGTATTTTGAATCAATGAAGAACTACATAAAAATGGTCTGTGTTAAATGCAGCCTGGTTTGCAGTATGTACTGGGCCTCAAATGAGTAGAGGAGTAGGAAAATAGGTTCCTGCATTCACACAGACAATATAACATGGCAGGTCCTAGAAATCTAGTGAGTTGTGATTAATTTTCATATGATTTTGGGGTTCAATCTGGGTGGGATAAACAGGGGGAAGCTTTGTCTGGAAGACAATAGTGGCACTCAGCAGTTCTTGCTCTGTATACGTAATTTTTCTCCTTCAAAAAAAAGATGGGAAAAGGCACCCAAAGAAATTGTACAAGGGTCTTCATGTAATCAGGAGAAGGTGTGAAGTGCCAGGTTCCCACTTTACAACACAGGAGCAGAACATTCCAAGATTTCACTATGTGAAATAAGCGCTGCGAACTGTGTCAAAAGGAAATTGTACAATTAAGGGGAGATCCCTTGCTGATTGGTAGAACAGCATATGCTTTGCATGCTAAAGGTCTCTGGGAAAGGCATCTTGGGTAGGAGGACTGGGAAAGAACTGACAGCCAGGAAGACTAGAGAGCCAAAATAAACAGGTCTGGATTAGATGGTTGGCCCAAAGGTCTGTCTTAATTCACAGCAGGCTCATATGTTCAAAATACTGTTAACCTAAAAGACAACATATATAGGTTAAAATGCCAAGGCAAGACTGTTATTGACCTACTCTAAACTCGCTTGGCAAATGATCCAGTTACCCTTAACTGAGGCCCCTTCCGTACATGCAGACTAATGCACTTTCAATCCACTTTCGCAACTATTCCGCACAGTAAAATCCAGCTGCAAAGTGCATTGAAAGTGCGGGGCGCCTGTCTTAATTAATTTATGAACTGGGTTGCTTAACCTATAGTTCTGTAGTAAACTGCTGCTTAGTTCTTAGGTTTTAATGATTTTAGTATTTTATGTTGTTGATTGCTGTCTATGTAACAGCCATGTTGGAAGCCGCCTTGAGCCCTTCGGGGATAGGCGGCCTATAAGTTTAATAAAATAATAATAATAATAATAATAATAATGTGCGGAAGGGGCCTGAGAGTTATTTGGCCAATTATCCATGCCCTGCTGGAATGTAAACTAACAAGAAACCAGATTAGCAAAAGGCTAAAATGGTAGAAACCAAGGAAGATGCTTCAGGGCAACCCATTCACTAGGCATCTCATTCCCAAAGCACTTGTCCAGGAAGTGTGGAAGAGTGCTGACCAGTCACTGCTCTCCTGCCTGGCCACCCAGCTGTGGCAGCCTCAATGGGCTGATGGCAGGTAGACTCCTCCTTCCTACCCTCCCTCCATCACAGGGGTAGAGCCTTGACCATTCTCCTCCCTCCTCCCCTCTGTGGCACCTCGCCACCTCACCTATGAAGTGTGGGAGAGGGTGGTGGCTTCTTGCTGTGCTGTGTGTGGTGAAAAGGGGAGGCACTGCTGTGCCCCATCACCAGGCCACCCCCTGCTGCCAGGGAAAGAGGAGAGCAGGCAGTGGCAGTTGGAAGTAGCAATATCAAATGTGCAAAGGAACTGAGAAGACCCATCGGGGGGCAAGCAAGTGGTCAGCTAGAGAGGGTTGTAAGGTTAGTGACTCCTCCGTCCTTCTGTGTCACCTCTTGTCTGTCCTTGCTAAGTATGATAGCTGTCACCTCCCTCCATTTCTAAGATGCTTCCATTCATGCAAATATATGTGTATAAATTGCACAGGTTTTTTGTGGGTTCAGCTGGTACTGCGTTCAGGACGAGAGGGAGGCTTGCCCACTCTACGTCCCCACCCCCTTTTCAACCTTCTTTCCACCCACTGTGCTGTGGAACCCAGTCGTCCCTTCTGGTAGGAATCTCCTGAAATTAAATGCACAGCCTTCAGCTCTAACATGGAGCTTCTTTTTTTCCCCTTTTCTTCTTTTGAGAGACTGATTTTAATCCAATTGTGATGAAGCCAAAGCATATCAGGCCTTTTGGAAATGAGATCAAGCAATGTTCTCTTATATCTCATGTTTTCCTAAGTGCAAAATTAAACCCATGATGGATGTTGTTATGGGCAAATGCACATTCCTTCCCAGAAAGCATCAGCCCTGCAGAGAAAGATGCCAGGGCAGGGTCATTAAGCAAGGATGAGCCAGCCGGAGCCAGGTCTGACAAAAGGTTTTAAGCATATGAAGAATGGCACTGCAGCTGCCTCCCGTTGTATTAAGAACTCTGGGCCAGTGGGCACTGTGTGCGCTTTCCTCCAACCTCCGCTTTCCAGCACAGCATAGTTAGCTCAGAAGGAAAACGGAGAAAGCCCCAAGAGGAAATCCTGGTGAATACTGCCTTGCCTCTCCAGAACTGCACATTTTTGCAGGAAGGGGCCACAATGTTCCTTTCCTTCGGGATATGTTTATAATTAATTTATAATATGGCAGTACATAAACTACCTTGTCTCTCTGTTGTGGTTATATTTGTGTTTTGTAATAAACCACAGAGGCGATATTAACACTTCAAATTTCTCCTTTGCTTTATGGAAAGGGATGTGTCCAGTGGTGGGATTCAAATAATTTAACAACCGGTTCTGGTGGTGGGATTCAAACACCATTTTAACAACCGGTTCTTCCGAAGTGGTGCGCACCTGCTGAATCCCACCACTGGATGTGTCCCTTTGGCATGCACACCTGGAACATGAGCCCTGTGTAGGCATTTGTAACAGTGACTATTCTTTGAGATGAAGCAATGGGCTGCCCAGGGGACAGTGTGGCCCAAAAATGTCCAATTGGCCCCAGTCCAGATCAGAATTTGTTTGCATCATTCCTGAACGCTTGAAAAAAAATGTTCAAGGTGTTTGTGCCCTGTATTATTTTTGCATGTGCCATCTTGCTTGCAATTCTTTGCCATGGCTGTTCCCTCCCTCTCCTCACTCAGGGCCCCAAACAAAATTTTGTTCCTGCCCCAAGAAAAATAAACTATAGTAAATATCTTCATCAGGCATGAGTTCTCCACAACCAGGAACTTTTCCTCTCCGGTTGTTGTTCTGTGTGTTTTCCAAAGGGGTGCCCCCCTGCAACTAAGAATGATTTGGTCAGTTCCATTCAGTTCTTAGTATGCAGCTGCATTGGCACCCTAAATAATACACTGAGTGCTATCCCAGTCGATTGAAAATGAAATCAGCCAAAGCTTACAGCAGCTAAGAAAGCCCTGGTCCACTTTATTTTCATGACACTGGGAAGCACTCTCTATATTGAGCAGGAAAACAGCTGTGAGACTTTGGAATTTGAAACAAAATTCACCAAAACTTTCTCAGGCTCCAATATGCACATCACATAATACAAAAAGGGGGAAAATGAAAGGGGAGGTCAAGATCCTGGCTGTGGACAAGAAGGTAAGAGGAAATTATGGAAGAATGCTAGAGTGTGATTGAGAGCCACGGACTTTGATCTAGAGAACTAGGTTTGATTCCCCACTCCTCCACATAAGCAGCAGACTCTAATCTGGAGAACCCGGTTTGATTCCCCACTCCTCCACACGAAGCCCGCTGGGTGACCTCACAGTTCTCTCAGAAGTCTCTCAGTCCCACCTACCTCACAAGGTGTCTGTTGTTTTGGGGAAAGTAGGGAAAGGAGTTTGTAAGTCGCTTTAAGACTTCTTACAGTTGAGAAAAATGGGGTGTAAATCCAGACACTTCTGTTTCTACAAACTCTGCAAGCACAAGGACAACATATGAAATCTAATGTAGGTGCTTTTATAATAGACACCCCAAGCTGACTTAGTGATCAACTAGGTGTGAAGCAGGTATCCAGTCAGCCATCATGCTGAACACTGCCACCACACAGATGCAAAAAGTTCTTGCAGTAATGCAGGCAAACCTTCAGAGTGATACAAAATGCTATCTTAGCGAATTACTTCAGTTATGGGCACGAGAGGGGTAAATTACTACTAGTCTATTGCAGAACATAAGAAATACCCAGCTGAACCAGATCAGTGGTCATCTAGTCTAGCATCCTGTCTCAAACAGCCAATCAATCAATCAATCAATCAATCAATCAATCTTTATTACAGTCATAGATCAGCATAAGGTAAATAAAATAAAACTGAAAGGATAAGACATATTAAAACAGTAAATATATAGATAACACCTTCTTTTTAAAAAACCTACTAGAAAAAGGAAATTGGGAACACAAAAAGGTATAAGAATATAAAAGAAATAGGATAAACGCATAAACACTAAAAAGGAAGAGTAGCCAACCAGTTGCCCTGAGGGACAACATATAAGGTATAGAGAAGGAGATCTGCCCCTAATATTGCTTCCTGGCACTCGTGTTCAGAGGTTTACTGCCTCTGCATGTGGAGGTTCCCTTTAGCCACCGAGGATCTCTTCTTCCTGAATATGAATCCTCTTTTAAAGTCTGCTGTGCTCATGACAGTCACTGTCCACTGGCAGCAAATTCCATAATTTAATCACTCATTGAGTTAAGAAGTACTTCTTTCTCTTTTGTCCTCCCGAACCGATAGCTCATCAACTTAACAGCCCCTCTTAGTTCTACTATTACAGGAGAGGCACAAAAGGTCCTTTCTCTCTATTTTCTCCACCCCAAGCATAATTTTATGAACCATGATTATCCCCCTTAGGGCTAAGCTACCCAAGACATTTTAATGAGTCAGATCCAGGACTCACTTTCCCTGCAGCCAAACAACAGCTGGGGGAACATCCTTTCTGAACACTGTGGTGGGGAGTGCTGATTCGTTTTGGGACTGAGGTACACGGACACCTTCATTGGACTGAACTTGTTAAAAAGCACCTGGTGCCGTCTGGCATTTTCTCTCTAAACTGAAAAGTCCCAGACTCTCTAAGCCTTTTGTCATAGGATAAGCGGTCCAGCTCCTGAATCTTCTGTACTTTCCAGCTCGGCAGTATTTCCATCCCCTGGCCTCTCCTTCTGACCTGCTACTATGATCAGGAGAACTCCAGCCAAATTTCCCTGTAAATACACAGCCAAGTCCATTGTTAAGTGATCTTTAGACTGTGTTAATGAAAGCTATGCTTTCTGATCTTCACATTATCAATTCTGCCAAGGAGGCAGAGCGGTGACTTCAGTTTCTAACTGCTTCTCCTTGCTTTGTGTAAGGATAGTGGAAGCCAAAGCATTCCATGAATGGGTAGGCAGAAGGAAGGGATAGATATTCCAGATCATGCCAATATCATTGAGAGAGGGAGGGGATTCCATACACACTGAACAGCACTCTGTTATTACATTTTTAAAGAACTGTTTTCAGCCAGAAATGAAAGTCCTGCTGTGCACTGTCACGGACACTTGGCTCTTTTTAAAAAAAACTCTGTTCCTTTGTACATGCTCAGAAGTTTTGAACCTGAGGTGACAGAAGTTCTGCTGGCCTTATTTGTTTATTTGTTAACAGGTGTGTTTGGGGCCTGTAAAGCAGAAGGACCAACCATTTATCCCCGTAGCCCAGAAAAATAATGCAACCAAAAAACACTTTAGTTTGGGCTATGGCTATACCACTATGAATGAACTGAACTAAGATACTAGACTAAAAGGAGGCTAACTCTGGCAGTGGTCAAGCAATTCACCTGGTACTACTCACCCCGTGCTTTTGTGCAGCTGCCAGAAGTCAAAGGTGGATTAGCCTCACATATACATGTACAAAAGGTGGGTGCCCTCAAGAGCCTGCCCACTGCCTAGTGCCTTGAGTGGATTCTCCCTCTAAAAAAACCCTCTAATGGACTGTACAACTCTGACTGAGCAGCTTTCCTTTTTTTTTGTTACTGTCAGAACAGATTTTTAGTAACGTGGGGAGGGTGTTTTACTCTCTAATTTTTCCCATCTTCACCATTAAATTAAATAGAAAGAAGTCCTTAGCCGCACATCCAGGGCACTTTTCAGTTAGGCAGAGAAGCAGCTCTGAAGGGATACCAAAATAACCCATTTGCTTTCTGTCAAGAAATAATAAATTGGCACCAGAGGCTTGTAATGTTAAACCGTGAAATTAAAAGGTTTTATTTACAGGAACCAAATGAAAGAGCTTTACTGGCAAAGGAATAAATGAATGAATATATATGTAAGAAACTGGTTTCTGAGAGGCCACTGTTTACAAGTTGTTTTAATACCTTTTTCTAATTGATACAAATTTCACACAGATCCTTGAACACTACTATCTCTAACACAGTCTTTCCACTAGAGAGAGAGTCTCTCTCACACCATGCTTCTCTCACACCATGCTTCTCATAGGAGGATGGTTGTTCTCCCCCAGGAAGATCCAATCCTCCCCCACTCTCGAAAGCTTCCCTGTTCCATATCTGAGTGGGGTTTTCCTTAGAGAAAACTACCAAGCCACCTATGTGATCAATCAGTGTTACTGTGTTATGGGGCACTTTTGCACATGAAGAATAATGCACTTTCAATCCACTTTCAATGCACTTTGCAGCTGGATTTTACTGTGTGGAATAGCAAAATCCACTTGCAAACAATTGTTAAAGTGCATTGAAAGTGCATTATTCTGCATGTGCTGAAGGGGCCATGGTTAACTCCAGGACCTTGGCACAGATTCTTCAACTGAAATCTGTCCTCCCTGGCATTTAATCAGAGAAGAACCGCTCACTTTGAACTGGCCCTCAGCTACCAAAGAACACAATTGCAACAGAACAACCATTCACTCTGACCCTATTTGGCGTCACTCAGACAGGGTGCTACCTGATTAGACATGACAGCATGCCCAGAATCAAGTCAGCTCAACAGGTCCCAATCCTTAATTCATGAAGAACTGTAAGCAGGTGAATTTCCAGTGAAGGCACTGAAAACAGGGTGAGGGGAGAAATCATGTTTTGGGGCTGATCAAGGAGAGTTCCCCTTAATCCCACCTCACATTGGCATTTTAAGGATGAAATGTAAAGGTGCTAAAGAACTGAAAAGTGCAACACAGATAATGGCCTTGCTTACTCCATCTTCATACCAAGACATCACATTTTTTTTCCTTCTGGGCATCTGGAGTATGCTAATTTCAAAATGTCCAGTTGGATGGTAAATATGGTATGTCACTATCACTGTTGCCCACAGTGGCCTGAGGTAAATGCCTCCCCCAACACAGCAATGGGGAGTGAAATACTTTTGTCAGAATCCCTTATAAATAAATATCCATATATCTCTTCAGAACCTGAGATTCTCATTACCCATTGGTACATTTGTGACATGGGGAATTGGCAAACCTTGGCTGCTCACCTCAGTAGGTTGGCTTCAAGCCAAATGGATTAACTAGATCCTTTGCTTAAATTCCCTTTGCATGTTAAATAGATACAGTATTTTTTTATTCACTCCTCCTGCTTTAATCTCCTGTGTGGTACAGCTCTGCTCTCTTAATCAGGCATGCCATCTCATCACAGAAGTAGTTGAATTTCGATTTTGGCTGGTAAAGAATACTGCAGAAGAATTTGTATAAATGGCTTGGAGACCTTTTAAGATGTGTGGTCCAATTATGAGTGCCATCTGCACTGCAGTGACCGTGAACAACTTCTGTTTACAAGTCTACTTCCTGGTAGTCACATCCCCAAAGTCTCTATGTGTGTGGGTGTGGGTGTGTATACATGCTGCAATAAGGTCTTAGAGCCCAGTGAATTAAAATAAATAAACAACAAGGACTGTTATCTGGCCTAGAAAATGAGTCATGAATCAGGAAATCCCTAGTTGAATTCTCACTTCTGCTATGAATTCACCAGCTGCTCCTAAAAATATTTATATCCCACTTTTTACAATTTGTTCCAAACAGCTTGCTCTAACAGAAACCTACAAAACCATTAAATCCAGACAACTCAAGACTGCAGAATAAAACAATGAACATAAGGAGAAACGAATCAACTCAATTTCAAAATTAAAAGCAGAGGCTTTATATGCGCAGTGTCCCAGGTTCAATCCTTGACTTTTCCAGTTAAAAGGGTCAGGTAGGAGGTCATATAAAGGACTTTGTCTGAGACCCCAGAATGAAAAAGAAGAAAAGAAGAGTTTGGATTTATTTCCTTCTGTAAGGAGTCTAAAAGCGACTTACAAACTCCTTCCCTTCCTCTCAGCAAATTCCTTTGGAGGTAGGTGGGGCTGAGCGTTTTGAAGAACTGACTAGCTCAAGATCACCTAGTTCACCAGATAAGAGTCTACCCACTCATGTGGAGGAGTGGGGAATCAAACCCAGTTCTCCAGGTTGGAGTCCTCCAGCTCTTAACCACTACACCACGTTGGCTCCCAGCTGTCTGTCAGAGGAGGCAATTACTGACTTTAATAAGGCAATATACTGAGACAGACTTTGCAATTAGTATTTAAAACATCAGTCAATTGGGTGATCAGTGATACCCAAGGTCACAATTGGGGACAATCCACAAACTGCCAGCTAAACCAAAAGGAGAAGGAATGGAAGACATCTGCATCTGACCATTCAATGTGGAAAAGAGTAACTGTACAGAGGAGAAAACCCTAACCCTAACCCCTGCCCCCCAAAGAACACCCTGTCATCCAAAGCTCTGTGGGTGGGAACACCTGGCGAGCATCTGAATAAGATTGTAATAGTTAGGCAAATGCATATTTAGGGAGATGTCCATCTACCCTGGACCCAGAATAATTAGGGTTTTAAAGGACAGAACTATCACATCAAACTATACCCGGTAATAAACCGTCATGGAAGCTTGCTGGGTGACACAAAACCAGTTACTCTCAGCCTAGCCTAAGGGGTTTCATGTTCTGAAGATGCAGGGGAGGCAGGGGAGAATGATATAAAAGTCCATTTGGGTCCTCAATGGGGAGAAAAGTGGGGTATACATATCAAAACAAAATCAAGTCTCCCTGTTTCTTTTGAGATATATCACCAGCCTGATTGACTATGGCAGTTTTGGCGGCAAAAGCATGAAACCCAGTGGAAATGGGTCCAACAATCAGTTTCATCTTGAGGCAAACTATTCTTTCTCTCTCTCTCTTAACCTCTATATAACCATCTTTTACTCTTCATACTTGAAATAAATCAATTTACAATTGAAAGCTACAACTCAGACATGAGTTTAATGGCCAACTCTGGACAAATCAATCTCTCAGCATCAGTAGTTCCTACCTGGTAAAATGGGAATGATAATGGCTCCCCTCACAAGGTTAAGGTGAGAGTGGATAAGTTAAGGGCCAGGGTGTAAAATCAGCATTGTAAAATGGCCGTGGAACTGCCATACCAAAAAATACCCTTGGGAAATGCCTGCTCATCACAAAACATCTATCCTCAGTAGTAGTTTTTATGGGCATCTCTGGACTCAATCTAGAACTATACATGTGGCAAAGAGGGTGGTATAATCCTGAGCTGGTAGAGTGAGCTGTACTACTTCAAGTGGGGAAAATGTATGAATTTACACAGAGAAATCTAGCATGTCAGGGAAAATGTTGCAATGCATCCCTTCTCTGTGACAACTAACTGGAGAGATGCCTACCCAAAAACTCCACAGAGCAACTGCCAGTCAGACAAGACATCTCAAGCCTGTTTGATCGTATGGGCACCTTTGGAATTCTAACACAGGGTGTTGAATGCAGAGGCGAAGCTACCAGGGGACGGGTGGGTTGCGAATTGCACCGGGCAGGTTCGTTTGCGGGTTTTTTGGTATTTTTAGTGTTTTTCAGTTTTTGGCCTGCAGGGGGCGCGGTTTTTAGGCTAGCAGCACCAAATTTTCAGAGATTTTTTGGGAGACTCTCCTGATGATACCATCCAATTTAGGCGAGGTTTGGTTCAGGGAGTCAAAGCTTTGGAGAATCTCGGCTCCCTAGTTTAAACACCATTGAAAATTATGCTTTTTGGTGGGGCGGGGATTCCAGTATCACAGCGGCTGCCTATGGGGTGGGGCGCAAAACTCAGATTTTGCACCAGGCTCCATTTTCCCTAGCTATGCCTCTGGCTGAATGAAACCACCAAATTGCTGCCGTGAGAGGAAAAGCCAGCCACAAAATGGCTGCAGCATTTCAAGCAGAAGCTCTATTTTATAGGTTGCCTTTTAAAGCGAACATACTGTTTAAAAATATGTTCCTGTATATACACAAGTTACTTTCAGTCACGCAGTAAAGATCCTTGTGCTGTGGTGGCAGCTGCCACTGAAGCAGCATTTTTAAAAATCTGCAGAGCCAATCAGATTTCCAGTGTCCAATCAGAAGCCATGCTTGGCAATGGCCTCATCATGTCCCACTCACTTTCTGTAAATACTTGGCAGATGTCAGGACAAATGTCAGTGAGTATCAGGGTGCCCCTGGGCACCATGTTGGGGCTTTTGGAGTAGACACTACTGACCCTGATGGACCAATGGTCTAATTCACTATAAGGCAGCTTCATGTATTCATGCATATTTTTCTACTTGCAGGGGATTGGGGGGGGTGGAGTGTTCATTCACATAACCCTACTCCTGCTATGGATTCCATGGAAATGTTAAAGCTCAATCTAAAGGGGAGGGATGGTAGAACAGCAGCTGGAAATGCTGCTGCCATGCTGCCTCCAAAGAGGCAATTAGTGGAGTGAGAGCCAGGGGAGAAAGAGAAAATCACTTCTTCCCCAGGAAAGCCCATAAGCACACAAGACTTACAACATATTTTTTGTGGCATACATCTGCAGGGCTGAAGGGGGGCATTCCCCTGGAATGCCCCTCTCCACACTGCTGCAGATTCCTGCAGCGCAGGGGAGATGGCGTGGAGGAACACTTCCTGGTTCCTGTGCCACAGAGCCATGTGGTGCCCCACCACTGGGGTAAGTCCCTCTGCACAGGTGCCTGTGCCACTTTGCCAGTGCAACTCTCCTGCTACTTCTAATGTGGCTTTAGCCCCCTTTAGATAGCAACCTTAATCACATAACTGAAGGGGGAAACGTTAAACAACTGTACTGTCAAGGTCCGAAAAGAAGCAGTACCTGATGACTGGTACTAAAAATGCACCAAAACCAAAAAACAGGGGACTTTCAAACACCATTGAACAATTCACCAGATACTCTAAACTCCTTCCCCCTACCCCTACCTCACTCCAGTTTCTAAGATGAGTCACACACATTCAAACCACCAGGACACATACAAATGCAACTGCAAATGAACTCCACCTGGACATTTGCAAATTTGAGCCACCCCCCCTCCCACCTGATTGGAGGACAAAGCAGACACCCAGCCACACAGTTCACTCCACACTAAACCACAGAGAGAATACGTCTTACCATGATATTCCTCCGATACCAGCCACAGATGTGGGTGAAATGTTTGGAATTAAAACCACCAGACCATGGCCACGCAGTCTGGAAAATACACAACAGTCAGTTTGAAAAAAATATTTCACACCAACCTTTTGTTCTGATCAGGTCCCGCAAAATCAGGCAACTTTGATTAAAAATTTCAAAAGGAAGAAGAATCATAGTTGGCTTGATGTACAAACGCTTGTGTATGCTAGAAAGGGGGGTTTAAGAATGGAGATGCAATTCCAGAGGTAGTCTGAACTGACCACAAGAAACAATTTCCTTGGCTAAAAAAAGTGTGTTTACTGCTCCAACATTTGATGGCTATTTCTTTACTACTAATTTACTGCAAGCTATAAATTCTACAACTTCAGAGATCCTGAAGGAAAACAGCAGGTACCCAGCCTTCATTTAGACAGCAAAATACAGGGCACGGCCTGAGTTTAGAGAACACTGCCTCTCAGGTCTCAGCTGTCTACAGTTTTGTGTTTGATGAATTCAACAAGAAATCTGCTATATAGAGCAGAATTTTAAATATTCAGCTATTTTTAATGTTTTTATATGGTTGTAACCTACCTTGAGTGCTGAGAGGCTCAGGAGAAAACTGGGCATTATCAATATTTTAAATAAATAATTATTGTTATCACCTTATTTAAGGCATAACAAGCACGTTTCTTGACCTCTCCATCATGGAGAACATGTGGACAGTGTCTGCAAAATAAATTATTGTTTAGCAGGCTTAGCTTGGTGTATAGATCATAGTGCTGGCTCACTGTTCCACGGTCTCCTCTCCTGTTCCTCCGTCTGAATACCTTGCCATCCTTCCTAATCCCCCAAGTTTCAAATTCTGCCAAAAACTCAAATGTCACACACAGGATGAGCAGCACAAAATGGAACGGGTTTGAGCAAAATGACAAATTTTGCATAAACCTGAATTTATTTGGAATGCATTTGTGATCTCAGTATTGTGATGCACAAGTGTGAAACACTTCCCACATTGCCAAACGGTGAGAAGCCTATCAGTAGCGCTCAACAAATTCAATGTCCTTTGATTGTCTTTGTAAATAGTAGTTTTATGCAAAAGTACACAAGCAGAGTATAACAAAAGCAAATAACACTCCTCCAACAAGTAGTACAGCTTTTAACTCTGCATCACCGTACCCTCTGAGGCTGAAACTGATTTTCAGGCTAACTAGAAACTCCCATTCCCTTTTCTCTAAAATTAAGAATGAAAAACTGGTGCCAAATCATAGAGTTGGAAGAGACCCCAAGGGCCATGAAGTCCACCCCCCTGCAATGCAGGAACACACAATCAAAGCACTCCCGACATATGTTCATCCAGTCTCTGTTTAAAAACCTCCAAAGAAGGAGACTCCACAACTCTCCGAGGCAGTGAATTCCACCGTCGAACAGCCCTGACGGTGAGGAAGTTCATCCTAATATTTCAGTGGAATCTCTTTTCCTGCATGAATCCATTACTCTGTTTCCTAGTCTCTGAGGCAGCAGAAAACAAGCTTGCTCCTTCTTCGACATGGCATCCCTTCAAATATTTAAACATCGCTATCATGTCCCCCCTTAAGCTTTGCTTCTCCAGACTAAATATCCCCAGCTCCCTAAGCCTCTCTTCATAGGACGTGGACTCCAGGCCTTTTACCATTTTGGTTGCCCTCCTCTGGACCCATTTCAGCTTGTCAATATCCTCCTTGAATAATAACTCATATGACCCCTCCAGGTATCCCTTTCCCAAACTCTGATGGGTGTTACATCCAAAGTTGGAGTGGGATTCAGGACTCAAACATGGCCACAATTATGACAATATATCTACAGCTATTAGCTATATGCATTACACACACACACTGCTGATCTGCTATTTATAAACCATCTGGGGGGAGTTTTCATCAGGAAAACACATCTTACACATATCTTACACACTTGCCTTCCAGTAAATTTGACTTTGTCTCTAGGTATATTGGTGAGGAGAATAAGGAAGTCTGGTTGGTAGCTAGTGCTCAGATGTTTTGGAGGCAGCAAACAGCCCTTTACCACTCAGATAGGTGCAGAGGAGTCAAGGGAGACGAATTGCATCCCTCCTTAAACAGTGAAAACGTCAATAATGCCCTGTTAGCAAAACACTTGGCCGGTGTATTTGCTTCTCCTTTTCCTTCTGAGATACGGTATAGGAGAACTGTCTACTGTGATTAAGTTGTTGAATCTGGACCTGCCCCCTCCCCCTCCAAGGCATTCTCCATATTTCCTTTCCTCACCAAGAAAAATGTTGTGTTTTTTATAAACCAATCGTATATTTGGAAGGCAGGTCTGCTGAATCCGTAAGACGTACTGCCAATCAAGGGTGAATGGCATTTCCGCTTTAATCAGACCCCACACGTTTAGTTCTCTCCCTGACATTTTCCCCTCCAAATCTCCCATGAAATGATCCTATAAAAGGTCAGTGTGTTACTTTAATTATTCTTTAAGAGACTCAGTCCCAGGATTTCATCTCTCTCTCCCTTTTCAGGTTCTCCATGTCCAGTTTATACAGGCAGAAGGATTAAGTGGTAACCTCTTTCACAGATTATTTCAGATGCAGTTACATGTTTGACTGACTCTGAATAGAAAAACCCTTCCTTTGCATAGAAATCAAAAAGCTTCCCTGGTATCAAGGAGAAGATTCAGCCCAGCTTTCTCCCTGGCATGCTAGTTTTCTTCACACCTAGGAGTGAGCAAATCCTCACTTACAAGATGAGGATGTCCGGGGTGGGGAGTAATGGAGGGTTTGCCCCCCAGCAATCCTAATTTTGATATTTTAAAAAAATACATTTAACTAGACAGAAAGAAGCACTAATAGAGTAATCTCTGAGATGACTCTTGGTGAGAAAATAATTGTAGGCTTCAGCTTTGAGGCCAGGTTACTCTGCACTTTTCTTGAGAGCTGAGAGGACCAGCTGGTAGCTTGATTCTGATCAAATGATGCTGCTGTTTCTGCAAGTTTCACAAGACATAGGCCCCTTCTGCACACGCAGAATAATGCGTTTTCAAACCACTTTCACAACTGTTTGCAAGTGGATTTTGTTATTCCGCACAGCTTCAAAGAGCATTGAAAGCAGTTTGAAAGTGCATTATTCTGCATGTGCGGAATGAGCCCTTGAAACATACAATGATAATATAGGCTGGGTGGGAATATTATTTATTTATCAAATTTCTATCTCACCCTTTCCCAACTGGGTCAGCCTCACAGCAGCTAACAGTCACAATAATCCCACAATCATAATTGTTGAATAAATATATAATAAAACATACAAAGAACTATGGTATTTGAGTATTGTGGGGTTTCCAGGGTGTATGGCCGTGTTCCAGTAGCATTTTCTCCTGACGTTTCGCCTGCATCTGTGGCTGGCATCTTCAGAGGACCTTCTGAAAGTTGCCAGCCTCAGATGCAGGCGAAATGTCAGGAGAAAATGCTACTGGAATACAACCATACAGCCCGGAAACCCCACAACACTCCAGTGATTCTGGCTGTAAAAGCCTTCGAAAATAAATTGACAATTAACAATTAAGTTAACCAGAACTGTCTAAAAGCAACTTAAAAGATGGCATCTTAACAGTAGATTCCCCCTTATCATATGAATGAACAAAACAGCAACAGAAACACAGCAGAAGACAGCAGGGAATATAGACCCTGGAAGGATCCGGCAGGGCTGGTCATCGTAACCGGCTACATTTTACTTTCAGTTTTCTCTTGTTTACAAAAGCCCCCAGGACCTGAGGAAATTTCTCCTCCTGGTTTGGACCCTGCCGAGGCCCTTTTCTCCAAACAGAGATCAACAGGCTGTTACTCTTGAGGAATATCTGTTGCGGGAATTCGATGACGTTCCCCTGGTGAACCATGTTGTTTCAGAAGCAGAAATAATGACTGAGGGTCAAGGATTATTCTAAGTGCAGCTACAGGCATTTTGTGCAGAGTCAAAAAAATGTGCAGTATAAAACAGATTTCTGTGCAGCAGGTGCAGGGTATTTAATAAACAATTAGGTTGCTTCTTTAACAGAAATTACTGAGAAAAAGGCAGAAAGTGGAGCAGAAGTATTGTCTCACAACTCAAGCAATAAGCAGAATCCAGTAACTTCAAGACAACGTTCAAACTACCTGTTGTGTTCATCACCAACATTATCTTTCACTGTTTGTCTTGTGATCATAAGCAAATATTCTTCAACACTAGAGCACATCATACAAGCTCTACAGTCTGTGAAAGTAGATCTAATCAGAGTGTAGGGCAGTGATAGCGAACCTTTTCGAGACCGAGTGCCCAAACTGCAACCCAAAACCCACTTATTTATCGCAAAGTGCCAACATGGCAATTTAACCTGGATACTGAGGTTTTAGTTTAGAAAAAACGGTTGGCTCCGAGGCGTGCGTTACTCGGGAGTAAGCTTGGTGGTAGTCGGTGGCTTTGCTTTGAAGCAACCGTGCAACTCTTCCAACGGGTGAATCACGACCCTAGGAGGGGTTAACTCAGGAGCAAGCCCTATTGCCAGCAACCGAGCTTACTCCCAGGTAAAGGATCACGCTTTACTTCTTCGCATGAAAATCAGTGGGGTTTAACAGCACTTAACAGGGTTACCTACACTGCTTCCCCAAAACTAGGTCTTAGGTGTAATGCTAATAATTGAGCCCAGAGGCCCAGGCCAGCCTAGATACGTGGGACGAGGGGGGGGGGGACTTGTTTATGTGTGCCCACAGAGAGGGCTCTGAGTGCCACCTCTGGCACCCGTGCCATAGGTTCGCCACCACTGGTGTAGAGGGGGAGAAATGGCGCCTGGAGGCCCCACCTCCCACCCCCATGGGGCTCCGCCCCCTCACTGCTGCCAGGAGCCTTCAACCCTGGACATGACTTGAGGTCAGGAAGACACACAAAGCAAACACACCCATCATTGTGTGTGACATGTGCACTGTGAGCCTATGGAGATACTGGATCACACAAAATTATTCCCTGCTGTTAAAAGGGCCGTACTTATCGCATTGTCCCTCCTAGCTACAACATAAGCAATTGAATGATCCTGTAGCAGCCTGCGCAGAGTGAATACATGGTTCTGTTCAACTGAGTTCTGTCCTGCTCAACAGAGTTCTGTCCTGGGCGCAGTGCTATTTAATATTTTTCTCAATGACTTGGGTGATGGAATAGAGGGCATGCTAACCAAATCTGCAGATGACACCAAATTAGGTACAGTTTCCCATTCAGTCGTGTCCGACCCTGGGGTATCACTGCGAGCAGTGATTTTATAGGCAAGCCTCTTTTGTGGGGTAGTTTGCCATTGCTTTCCCCAGCTATTCTTTACCCCCTAGCTCTGAGCTAGGTACTCATTTACTGACCAAGAATGGATGGATGGCTGAATTGACCATGAGCCAGCTGCCAGGATATCTGACCCACAGGGGGCTCCAACTCCTGACCGTGTGAGTGGCAGTGCAAGCACTTAACCACTACACCATGCAGCTCTTCTCAAATTAGGAGGGGTAGCTAATACCCCAGAGTTCAGGGTCAGAATTCAAACTGATCTTGACAGATTAGAGAATTGGGCCAAAAGAAACAAAATGAATTTCAACAGAGATAAATGTAGGATACTACACTTAGGCAGAAACAATGAAATGCACAGATATAGGATGGGGGACACCTGGCTTGACAACTCTACATCTGAAAGGGATCTGGGAGTAAACCAAAAACTGAACATGAGTCAGCAGTGTGATGTGGCAGCCAAGAAAACCAACATAATTCCGGGCTGCATCGATAGAAGTATAGTGTGTAGATCAAGGGAAGTAATTGTACCACTCTATTCTGCATTGGTCAGACCTCACCTGGAATACTGTGTCAGTTCTGAGAACCACAATTCAAGAAGGATATTGACAACCTGGAAACAGTCCAGAAGAGGGCAACCAAAATGGTAAAAGGTCTGGATTTCATGGACTATGAGGAGCAGCATAGTTAGGTATGTTTAGTCAGGAAAACAGAAGGTTAAGGGGGTGACATGATAGCCATGTTTCAATATCTGGAGGGATGTCATGTTGAAGAGGGAACAAGCTTGCTTTCTGCTGCTCCAGAGGCCAGGACAAGGAGTAATGGATTCAAGATACAAGAAAAGAGATTCCACCTAAACATTAGGAAAAAATTCCTGTCGGTAAGGGCTGTTCAACAATGGAATACACTGCCTCGGGGTGGGTGGTGTGGACTATGGAGGTTTCTAAACAGAGGCTGGATGGCCATCTGTCAGGAGTGTTTTGATTGTGTATTCCTGCATCGCAGGGGGTTGGACTTGATGGCCCTTGTGGTCTCTTCCAATTGAATGAGTCTATCATTCTATGATTGGTTTAGAATGCTATAATCTTGTCATTCATTAGACAAATGAAAGCTGTGTGTCTTTCTAGTGCCTTGCCCTGTTATTGCTACATGGAAAAATATAAGCACTTTGTTAGAGGTTATTTCTGAAATGGGTGATTTGATACAGTGCGATAAATCACCTTCAGAGAGAGCTCACTGTTTTCTTACTGCTTTTCTTCAGCACTACATTCTGGTGTCTGATGGGTGGATTGTGTTGCCAACAGTGTGAAGAGGACAGTCGCTCAGGTCAATAACACATAGATGTCATTAAAAGATTCCCCCCTCCCCGCCAGAATTAATTTGTGCAGACACCCATAGGGAGATCTATGCAAATGTGATTTATGCAACTAAACAGTCATGATTCCTGTTGCGTACTGTGGGAATCAGCAAAACCTCTCTCTCATTGCAGACACTGGGGTTACCAGAGAGAGTCCCTGATAGTGTCGTCAACTTGTTTTCTTTCGCACACAGGTTGGTAACTGCTGTTCACTTTGGTGGGGGAAAGTAGAGCATGGCACTTGGGGGCCCAATGGCAGGATCAGTCCTGGGCCTATCACTGGGGAGGGAGAGAGAGAACGAAGACTAGATAGACTTGCCACATGTTCCTTGTTTCAAGGAACCGTTCTCTTTTTTTAAACGGAGCACTCCTGGCTTTCCAGTGATGCTCCTTTATCAGAGATGTTTGAACACATCAGTTAGGTTCACATTCACCAGTTGCAAATACTGCCATTTTTTTTGATAAGTTGACTATTTATGAGCTGTTTGAGCCTGTTCAATGGGTTATTTTTTTTAATGTCATCCAACAGTACGGTATAGTACAGTGCATTTGGCAGCGTTTCAGGCATGCTCATTTTCATACAACCCAATGAGAGTTCTAGTTTCCCTTACAGAGCTGTCTCATTGCACAATGCTTGGCATCCAGTTGGCAATGATGACACTTCTGGGGTTTCTGGAAGTGACATCACACCGTTAGCCTGACAGCCGCATAGCAGCAGCTGCTGCCATTGAGAGCTATGCTTCCATGCTAGCAAGGCAAGGGTTGTCCAACTGCAGCTGGCAATATCAGCGAGCAATTAGATGGAGGGGAGTGGCCCAAACCGATGTCATGCGATGCTGTGGGATTTACAAAAAAATGAAGTGTAAAACCATGGAGTTGTAGGAAATCTTACAATGCTCATGACATCACTTTCAATTTTTACTGGAAGTGATGTTAGCATGTTAACACAGTGCTGGAATATAACCACCACCACGCCACATACTCACACAGATATTTCCTCCTGCCAGCACCTCAGGCACTAGCAGGCAAAACAACAGATTGCTGGCAAGTCTGCTGCTATAGCAAAAGATCTGGCAGCCCTAGCAACGGGCCAGGCCAGCTTATTTGAGACAAGGACAGCTCAGTTTAGATGCAGTAAGGAACCTGTTCTTTCTTTGCTTGGTAACCTTAGCCCTATTACAGACCTTGCTTCTGCTGTAGATTTTGACTTTTCTATTTTCAATGAAATTTGTTTCAAAAAATTCTGTCAACTTCTGGTTCAGTGGTTGAGTCAGAGCGCTTCCCCTTGTAATAAAAGGGGCTGTGCCAAGAACATCAGGGTATGTTTTAAATGGACCCTTGGATACAGCATCTCAACAATGGAATACATTTCCTAAGATGAAGAGTGGGGGGTCCCTTGAAAAAGGTCTTCAGGTGGAGGTGGCAAAACCAACCTGTTGGGAATACTCCAGCAGTGGATTTCCTGCATTGACCATGAGGTTGGGCTAGATGACTTCCAAGACCACTTTCAACCTATGAGTCCATGTTCTGACACAGGTAAGATGTCATTTTCTTATTATCTCACAGTATGTTCCTTATTTTGGAGATCTTAAGGCAGCGACCTTCACAGAGTCATATTTTGCTTTTGCTTAGTTGCCCTGAAAATTCAATGCTTTCTCTGCCAGTCACCTCATTTAAAAAGCAGCATTTTGCTCTTGTTGGTGTGACCCCCAAGATGGTCTTGTTCCCTTCCGCCATTCCACCACCAAAGAGGGCAGCTGGCCCGGTGGCCTCAGAATTGGGAAGGAGAAGGGGTTCCAGCACCCAAGCTCTCTTCCTTCCCTGGACTGGCTTTCCACACTCCCTATCTCTCGGTTCTGAGCTCAGTCTGTTGCTTCTTCCCTGACTAGGTAGAGACGACACCTTTATATAGGTCTTCAGAGTCCTGCCTCCACCTGGTTTGGTCCCAATTCCAGCATCTCTTGCTTCTTTACAGTAAACATGAGCGGCAAGGGTTCCCAATCCTTTTCCTGGTTCTCTAATCCCAAAGTCTGTTTGGGGTCTCCCCTCAGGTCACCTCCTGCCCTCATCCATCCTGGCTTCCCCCCAATCCTGGTTTGCCCTGCCTGTCAGCCCCTACCTGCTCCCTTTGGCACTGACCAGGCTGGCCCTGTGTCTCCTGGGCTGCTACTTGCAAGAGGAAGGCAAGGTTCTCTTTCTGGGTTGCCACTCCTGAGGGGCTCATCTGGCCCTCCTGAGACTTGGTCTTGGTCTCTGAGGTCCTAAGAGGTCTGCCACCAGTTGATGATGTCATCATCTAGTGCCATGGCCACATTTGAGCCTCCATGGTCCTGCTTGTTGTCCTGGCCCCTTTTGGGCTAATGTCAACAGGGGTCAGCAGAAGACCTGTTAATGAAGGTTGGCCATTACCCTATCCCCAGAACAGGGTGAGTGCTGTTGGCTGTTGTCTGCAGCTCTCCCAGTTCTGGTCAGGATGAGTCAAGGGTGGACAGTGCTCCCCAACAGTTGGTAACAAGAAGCCTCTTACTTTGAATGTTCCACTCATGGGAGACTTCTATGAATCCTTCAGGCTGTGTGGTCTTTACCACAGAATTTGAGCCAATTCCTAGAACAGGACCCTCAGTGATATTCCCCTCTTTTTTTCTCCCACTCCCCAAAACATTGAGGGTTGGGATTGAAGGCAGGGCTGGGGATTTGCCTGCTGTCAGTGGGCAATTGGCAAACCTATCTACAATCCCTACGAGACACAGAAAAAGACGGACTGCAAATGTTTGTTGCCCCAGGCCCAGAACTTGATAGAAGACTGCATTTGGTTAATATCAACTCATACAGTGTTATACGTTCTACTCCTTTGGGGTGCTGGGTGGGAGAAGGAAGCCTATGTAGTTTGTATCCGGGTGCAGTCATAGCCAGTCTTCAACAAACAATTTACATAGTATTTCAGTGAAATGCTTTCAAGTAACCCTCTTGATCTGTATCTGATTTATTTCTATGACAAAGAAATTAGTCAGAGGCTGAAAGAAGCAAAATGCAAGGAAATGAGAACGTGGTTAACGGAGGTAAAAAAGGTAAAGTTTCCCCTTCAGTCGTGTCCGACTCTGGGGAACCACTGCAAGCAGTGATTTCATAGGCAAGCTGTTTTTGTGGGGTAGTTTGCTATTGCTTTCCGCGGCTATTCTTTACCCCCTAGCTATGTGCTAAGTACTCATTTACTGACCAACAAATGGATGGATGGCTGAGTTGACCATGAGCCAGCTGCCAGGATATCTGGCCCACAGGGGGCTCGAACTCCTGACCGTGCGAGTGGCAGTGCAAGCACTTAACCACTACACCACACGGCTCCTAACTGAGGTAGAGCCCTGTTATTTTTTTCTCTCCATTTCATGTCTCCCGGCAAAGCATCATGGACATTACCCACACTATATAAACAATAATAGTTGGTCAGCAATGGTGTGCTACTGCATTGATCTTGTCCTCTTTCTTGCTTTTCCACTTCCCTCCAACCCCATTTTTTGGCTCTCTCTCTATCCCCCTTTTCTTTCCTCCTGCCCTCCTTTCTTCCTATTCACTCATCCTTCATTGCTTTCTACTCCCTTCTCAGCCCTACCAGTCTGTCTTTTCCCACTCAGCCCACCTCCCTTCCAGTTTGTTTACGTTGCTAAAACACTTGTCTGGGTCAGTCGTGTTTTTCCCCGATAAACACGTTTCTATTGATCGCATGAAAGAGAATCCTCAGGAGCAGCAGATATTCTCCCCTGGGGAGGATCAATAAAGGCTCATATTCCCCCTACACAGACACTCATTCCCCTCAACAGCAGCCAGGGAAATGAGCTTGAGGTTGCAAGGACCATATTGTGAACGCCGTACGCTTAAAGATGGCTGAATAGCAAAACGCCAATGAGTGATACAGGAGACCTCAAGCGCTCACTACAAGTGGGGGAGATTAATGGGAAGAGAGTCCTGAGATGCAGGTAATTTATTCCCTGTTGGATCAACAGTGAATACAGACGGTGCTTCTTCCTGGAACGTCACCTGGGGAAAGGAAGATATATATTTATGTACAAAGCAAAAACTGTCTTGCTTATGGAAGAAAGGAGTCACTCACATCCTCCTTGAAGGTCACAGCAAAACTTACTACAATCCTGTATTTACCCTACTGGCAAGGGAAAGTAGGGTTTTTCCCCACATGTGCTGGCAAATAAAAGAGGCAGCCATTTTCAAATCACACACAAGCCACAGTTTTGTAAAATAATAAACTTTTGAGCATAGTCTTTTTTTCCACCCAAAGTCGGCAAGGCATCCAGGTTTACCATCTGAAGCCAATGACTGCGCCCAGGTCTAGCACCCAGAGGGGGTGAGGCACCCAGGTCTACCACCCGAAGCTGGCAAGCATGGCCTGGGCCTGGCAACACTCCCACCCCCCATGATTAGATGGTGTGTACCCAGTGGTGGGATCCAAAAATTTTACTAACAGGTTCCCATGGTGGTGGGATTCAAACTGTGGCGTAGCGCCAAAGGGGCTGGGCGTGGCACGACGGGGGCGTGGCCGGGCATTCTGGGGTGGGGCATTCCTGGGCGGGGCTGTGGCAAGGATGCAGCCGCTGCACTGGTCCATGGGCGGGAAACGAATGCACGCAGGCATAGGCTGCCATGCACGCTGGTGCACCTCCTGCTAGACTGCTTCAAGTTCTGCGCGCTACTGCTGAGAGGAGGGGCGTAACTAAGGCAAAAATCACGTGGCAAAATCACCAATTAGTAACCCCCTCTCGGCACACACAAATAATTAGTAATCTACTCTCGAGAACCTGTGAGAACCTGCTGGATCCCACCTCTGTGTGTACCCCATGTCCCTCTGGCAGATATGCCCCTGGCATATGTGGCTTTCTCCTTTGGTGCTTTTCTCCATGTTACAGTAGCCCCAGTCTAAGTTATACCATTGCCAGGCAGGGAAATAATTTGTGTGGCTTCAGTTTTCAATCATCAGATACCACCTTTCTTCCCTGAACTGAAGCCAAGGCCATAAGCCACCTGAATCCCCCAGTCTTTAACTACACGAGAAATATAATCTCCTTATAGGTAAACGGCCAATTCAGGCCCTCTTTCCCAATCTTGTTAGACTCAGCTGATGTGCCCCAGAATTTCCTTAGGATTTTGTCAAGGGCTAAGTGTTCCTAGGGACTCGAGTCAGTCCCAGTGCCAGTGCTCACACAAGTGAGAGATCCCCCCTGCCCCTGCACCCGCTTTCAGTTTAAGGCACTAGGAAAAAAGAAGCAAATACAATTCTATAGCAAGTGATTTAGCGCCAAATCCTCAATCAATAAAGAGAAATTTAAAGGGATTAAACATTTTCAGCCTCTGCAGCAAATGAGATCATTCCCGCCAGGTTCCTTTTTTGCCCGGTCCTTTTGTAGCTCACTCTACTGACCTCTGTGTGTTTCTTGTTCTGATAACCCTGTTAAAGTTGGGCTAGCTAAGCTTGTGTGGCTGTGCAAATGAATTCCACAACCTTCGCCTAGAGTTCAGGAGGTGCTGTGAAGTCACTAGCAGAGAATCCTCTCTTATATACACTAATTGGAGACTATCTAGGGTCTAAGGCAGAAGCCTTTCATATCGCCTACTAACAGGTCATTTTTAACTGGAGATACTGAGAGTTGAACTTGGGTCCTTCTGCATGCAAAGTAGAGGCCTCTTGCTAGGCTACTTCACAAAGGTTTTGTGAGAATAAAATAGAGAGGATTGCTGTGTTTGTGGCTCTAAGCTTTTCAGAAGAAGAGTCTTATAGTCCTGTTCCATTCCATTTCCTCTCTGCAGTAAAATATGCATGCAGCCAAATAAACCCACCAGGAGTTGCT
This sequence comes from Sphaerodactylus townsendi, assembly GCF_021028975.2. Taxonomy (NCBI): domain Eukaryota; kingdom Metazoa; phylum Chordata; class Lepidosauria; order Squamata; family Sphaerodactylidae; genus Sphaerodactylus; species Sphaerodactylus townsendi. The sequence continues at coordinate 26,223,795 of NC_059429.1, forward strand.
TTAAAAACTAGTTACATCAGGCATGGTAAGCTTTTCAACTGTTTGAAAAGCAAACAAATCACTCTCCATGCAAAGGACGATGGACACAAATCCAGCATTAAAAAAAGGCAAACTGTAGAACCCAGTGGGCGAATATTTCATTCCCCTAGCACATTCAATGGCTCACCACTATACAACAAAGAGATTTCAAAGACAGACTCCAACATGACATTTCTGAATTTAAATTAACCGAAAAATTGATTCTATTCATTTACATCCTAGCTGGGAAACATGGATTATTCTTGTGAAATTATGAGGCCAATCACCATTTTTCTGATGGGCCACGATCGTTATCTTTTATAATCTGAAGTTTACTTAAGAATTTTTTCTTATATGTATATTTTAGTGCTTGTTGACAGTCGTTCACATATTCCCATGACTGGTCCTTTGTAATAGCAAAAGAAAAATTTCCAAAAAGCAACAACTGATGTCACAAGTAAGAAAAAAGGGTAGCTCTGATGGCTGTCATGGATTGCCTGGTGTACTATCGGAGGAAGAGTCCTTATCAACCTATCCCCAATCCAACATCAACAACCTTTATTGGCATATCCCCAATCCCTTCCTTGGCAGACCCATTCTGTGAGGCTGGGGTCTCAGTGACCAGTTGCGTTCCATGGAAATCATATGGTTTAGGTCTCAAATCATTCCTTACTGCTCTTGGAAGAAGAAGAGGAGGAGGAGTTTGGATCTATATCCCGCCTTTCTCTCCTGTAAGGAGACTCAACTCCTTTCCCTTCCTCTTCCCACACCTTGTGAAGTAGGTGGGGCTGAGAGAGTTCCAAAGAACTGTGACTAACTCAAGGTCACCCAGCAGGAATGTAGGAGTGTAGAAACACATCTGGTTCACCAGATACGCCTCTGCCACTCAGGTGGAGGAGTGGGGAATCAAACCCAGTTCCCAAACAAAATGTGAGAATTATCATTCACTTTTAAGCACTGCCTTTGTCAAAACCATGATTTTGTGCATTATTGAACATGGAACTTTAATATAAAAGCATTTATGCCAAAATGTATTTTTACTTTCAAATGGATGGGGATGCAGGGCTAAGTAGGCACCTAAGACCCAGATGGAGCATTCTACAACAAAGAAGGTCCGGCATGTTTTATTCTTGTTGATATTTTGCAAAAGTCTGTCACACTTCAGACATGAAAGGGTTAAGTGTGTGCATGCTAATTGTTTATTGAGGTCAGAGCTTTATGGCCAGTCCATTGATTAAGCTATTGGTCAGTCAGCTGTGGCATTGCTTGTGTGGAACTAGTCACACAGAAAGTTATAAAGTAAAGTTTGTTTCTTTGCTCACACGAGGCATTACATTTCAGAAGCCATTGCATCACATTGCAAGGCAGGCACCATGTGAGACTACAAGGTGCAAACTACGTAACCAAGTTAGTGCTAGAACAGAAAGTTGTATTTATTTTCCTTCCATGTAACCCTCCCTAATAGCTAGTAAATTCATTTATATAAAACCAGCAACTGTATATTGGTCTCTTTTATGTTACTCTGCTAATCATAATAAGTTCACAAGTTAGCAGTTCTGAGGCAGAGGAATATACAATCTAATAACATCTTTATGTAAAACAGAGTTACAGTTTGTTTCTCATGTGGGGATTTCAGTTTGCCTAGTGGTGGGACTCTTGGCATCCATTATCAGCCAGAACACAAGCCTGTTGTTGCAAAGTCTATTGTCAGGACTCCTGCCCATGACCTCAACAGCAACTGGGGAAAAGGTCTGTATTGTAAATCCATTTGACAGACATGAAGGACGCTTTCTGCAGAAGGAGCAAAATGGCAGCGGGTGACTGGTAATAGCGGGACTTGAACCAGTAGCTTGGTGGCGATAGGCTCTGTGTGGCCTCCTTGATCTATTGTTGCAGGCCTCAATAAATCAGCCCATTCACAAGTCACACAAAAAGAACTTTGGATGGCTGCTGAGTGCTGGGATGGAAATTAGCAGCATAGGAATAAAGACCAGCCTTCCTTGGAAAGAAACCACAGCTGTTTCCAAGATGAATAAATGACTCTGCATGTATTTCCCCTTAGACCTGACGTATTTGATTTATCCCTTTTCTAGTCGTTTTGGTGGCCAAAATATAAAAAGGTCAAAATACTGGCCTGAATTTGGATTAAAAAAAACAATGGCTTGCATCCTCCCTGTCTATTCAGCAATATTTGAAGCTGTTCTCCATCCTAATGAGACTTATTTGACCTTATGGCTCTTCTGCTTAATGAGTCTTCTGCTGATCGTGGAAGAGCCATTGAAGTTAGAAGAAAGCTGCGAATGGTAGAGGAAAATTTCAGATTTTGCTGAACAGAGGGGTAGGATACGGGCCATTGTTTTCATTTCTATTAAAACTTTCAGCTCATCTCTTCTTCAGTTGCTTGGGATCAAGGCAGGCTTATACACAAACAAAAACACAAATTCTCCCTGCAAAAACTCAGAATGAGCTAAAATAGGTCCCTTCCCCACATGCAGAATAATACACTTTCAATCCACTTTCTCAAATGTTTGAAAGTGGATTTTGCTATTCCATACAGTAAAATCCAGCTGCAAAGTGCATTGAAAGTGGATTGAAAGTGCATTATTCTGCATGTGCGGAAGGGGTCATAGTTATTTTGTACACATACGGATAGGGCTGCCAGGTCTCCCAGTATAGCACTGTGAGACCTGATGTCACTTCTGGCAAAAACTGGACGTGACATCGGGGAAACATGGTATAACATTTATAGAAAACTGTAATTGACAAGAAGACATTACTGTTTCCCTGCCCTCTACTTTATTAGTCCAGTGAAATTCTTTGCAAGCCTCTTTATATTCAGCGTTGGCTTGATTGCATGGGCAGACCACAAAACTACTGTATATATAGTGTAGTCGACCCACGTGGTCAGCGCAAGAACGAGACGAGACGCGGAGATAACATCTGGTGGAGATCGCCAGCAGCGGGAGACCGGAGGTCCGTGCTCCTAGCGAGTCTGCCGCATGCCGGTTCCTGGCACCTTTTATTGTTATTCTATCGGGGGCGTGTAGGAGGGAGGACCGGGGGGAGTTCCGGGAGAGCGGGAGGCAGGAGGTCGGGAGATCATCATGTGATGCATGATCTCACCTGGCTACGTGCGGAAAGGAGAGTAAGCGTCTGAGCCTAATCCTCACCTGGGGGCAAGACCATTGTCCTTGCGCCCGGTGATTGAGCCAGACAGTTCATGACCCATGACTCATGGGGGGATGAGGAGTGGGGATGCGGTGCGACCGGCAAGGCCGTAGGTCCGTTGGCGTCCCAACGTTCTACCACGGTGCTGCTGGGTCGGCAGTGCATTACTACATCTCCTCCTTTTTTACATTTTAGAAAAAAGGGGACCGAAATGCTAAGGGGCGATTTAAAGGGGCGCTTGTCTCCCTCCGCCCGTCTGGGTCAAGGTGACCAAGCCGCTTGGGGAACATTAGAACTTTGCTGCGGGGTAAGGGAACTTCGAGGGGCTTCTTACACCGCGTTACAGGCAATATTAGACACGCATTGGAAGCGAAACAAGATCCGATAGCGAGGCACACAATTAAGCCAATGCAGAGCTGTACAATAGCACTCCAACCATCCTCCCGGCAGCCAGCTCCAGAGGGCTGACCACCAATGGGGCAAAACATCATACTTCCAGATTAGATACAACTTCTTGCAGCTCACGTACTTTCATGTGAATCAACTGGGAATTATCAGAAAGATTAAAACAACACATATTATGTACATTCTCACAACCTTGGTGATGTAACAACAACAAGTAATCAATAGCTGGCCCGCGATTGTCTAGGGTCGCTGACGAAGTTCCTGCTGCTTTCGGAGGCCAGGGCATCCAGAGCGGTGGAGGTAGAGTTGATGGACTTCGCATAGGGGGCACAGGCCAGCCCGGCCAATAGTCTTAGCATTGTAAGAAGCGGAGTCCGGGGACTCCCACTAGGGAAGTTGCGAGGGAGGCGAACTCCGCTTAGGAGGAGGGCGACCGCGTCGCTCCGACAGGAGGGGTCGAAAGGCAGAAGCGGAGCGGCGGCCAGCGTCGAGGCTCCCGGGGTGGAGCCTGGGGTAGAGCGATGGTGAGGCGACTGAGGCAACAAAGAGTTCCGGCAGGGAGTCGGGCGGGAATGTAATTAAACGTTCTCTCCCCGCGGGTCCAGAACCAGCCCCTGGGGAGCAGGATGTTTCGAACATGGGGAATGTCTTCCGTGTGTGTGCAGCTCCAACTGGCGAGCCGATGAATGGAGCCGGGTTACGGTTCCCAGCTAGCTGCGCCGGTGATGCGGGCGCAGGTGTTAGATTCGTGGTTAGCGACAGTCTTGGTGACAAGGGAGAGAGCGCCAGCCGGAAGGTCTGGACGACGGGTCCCCAGTGAGCTCATAGAGTACCCTGATGGATGAGGCATTCATGAAGGGGCTTAGCCCAGACTCCGCTAGGAAGTCTCCGGGCGCTTTGCAGGCGAGGAGCAGGCAGGAGCTTAGCAGGCTCCGACTCTAGGTACTGGCCCAGGCAGAAAGATGAGGCGTTGGCAGCTGACAGCAAACTGCTCCCAGATGTTGGTCTGGTGAAAGCTTCGTCAGGGGTGGCCGATCGCCATCGGCAGGAGGCAGCAGAGCAGGCAAGGATGGTGGCCGCCCGAGTTGGCGGTGATGATTGCAAAGAGAGCGGCACAGAGGTTCTCGGGTGTCTCGGGGTGGTCTTGCTGGCGCAGCAGCTCTAGGGCTTGGCTGGTGGTCGCCTTGACGTCTCCCAGGTCATTGGTCTTTGGGCATTGGCGACGGCGTTCCTGCTGAGATCGCTGGGCGGGATCCTCTAGAGAGATGTGTTCCATCTCCGGGATGGGGTTGGTTTCCTCCTGGCGCCATTCCATGGGTTGGCCTGTCATGGCGAGTCGGAGTCCACAGGGACCTGTAGGAAGAGGGACTGAAACACACCCACTTTTCCCAGGTTATGGGGGGGGGGGCGGGTCCCGCCAGGCTCAGTTCTAGAGCGGATGGCGGGATATCGGGATCGGGTTTAGAGTTTAGAATTTAATATAAGAAGGCTTGTTTTGCAGCCTGTGAAGGTTGCTTTTAATGCAATCCTCCTGGGGCCGCCTACTCCCTCTTTCTTTAGTTGTTTGACAGGGAGGGCAGGAGGTAGGCGACCCTGGTGGGAATTGGCTTCAGAGCGTCATCAGGGTGCGTCAAGGCGAGGGTCCGAGCCTCGAGGGGGGAGGAAACAGGCGGGTCCTGGGGGGATTGTGGGTATGCATGCTTAATCAGCAACACAAAAGGGGCTTTTGGAAGCGCTTTTTGGGGGGATGGGTGCATCCGGGGAATGAAGCAATCAGGCAATTGGAGGCAAATTCCTCGCACACACAAAGGAATAAAAAAGGGGGGGTTCTTTGCAAGGGAGTTGCACTTACCGTGACCTTGGTGGCTAATGCAGGAAGCTGGATGGTGCTAAAATTTTGTGATCGAATTATCTTGGGGAATTGCCGCCCGCCGAAACCACTCCTTAAGGGGCGGTTTCGGCTAAGCGCTCTGGCCGCTAACATGGTATTGGTATAGTTGCCAGGCGCTGACTAAGACGCCATGCGTCGGGCGGCCGCAACCCAAACGGGTTGCGAGTATGTGCAGAATGGCAGATGCCTCCCCTTAAGTTGGGGCCCGTCCTGGCGGTGCTGCGGTACCAGGATGGGCCCAGATTTTAATCCAGGGAGGGCCAGTCAGCCAATTGGCCCTCCCGCCTTTACTGGTCGAGAAACAGAAAGAGAAAAGGAAGGGAGAGGGAAACAGTTTTCTTACGGAAATTAGCAAGTAGTCTTTGGAAGGCACGATTGGGATCAGTGATCTGTGACGGCTTTACCCATCCCAGACCAGAGTCGTTTTAACCTGACTCATGAGGTCCCTTCCCCAGAGATTGACATGAATGTCTAAAACGATGGGGCGGACTGTGAGCTGCCGCTCGAGCCCTGGGCTGTTGACCGTGAGCGGGCGGATGCTCCGTCTCGCGGTTTGTCTCCCCCCACCCCCCAGATGTGCGGGCAAGCCTCGGTCGGCCACTGGTCGGGCCACTCGGCTGCTCTGATGACGGTAACATCAGCGCCGGTGTCCACCAGGCCCTTGAACTTACACCCTTCTATGGCGAGCTCCAGGTATGGGCGGGGAGCTCCCGATAGGCGTCTCCACCGGGCTGCGGCGGTGGTGTAGGCCTGCGCCATGTTGGCTGCCTGGGGCTCGTAGCCTTTATTGGGTGCGGCAGCTGGCGGCGCATGGGGCAAGAGAATCAGCTGAGCGTAGCTGGCTCCAGCAGGCAACTCCTGTGGGATGTTTGTCCAGACTTGGAGATGGATGGGTCCTTGGTGCGTGGAGTCGATCACTCCGGGGACGATGAACAGTCCCTGTTCAGCGGCAGAGGCCTTTGGCAGCACCAGCCCAATAGTCCCGGTAGGGATGGGCTCGTCATACTGGGTTGGGGCGACAAGAACCTCGTGGGGGAACTTAAAGGAGATGGGCTGGGTGCATGCGGCGAGATGCCACGAGAGGGGGGTGGTTTAGGCAGGGGCCTTGGCGTTTGGGTCTGCTCTAGTACTCTCCTCCTTGGTCCTGGGCTGGGGGGGCGCCGGGCGGGAAGTTTCCCGACGGGCAGTCGTTTCTCCAGTGGAAGCCTTTCTGGCTTAGCGTGGGCATCGGGTCTTAGGTGGCCTTCTCCTCCTGGGGAGGACCCTCCTCCATCGGGGTTGTAGGCCCCCCCCACCGGGCTGCCTACACTCCCTTCGGAAGTGTCCGGGTCTGCCGCAGTTAAAGCAGTCATCCTGAGGCTGCCTCCCGCTGGTGGAGAGTGCTGCGGCTAGGAGGCTAGCTTGGTGGGCGGAGGACCCGATGTCCTGGCAAGCCTTAAGCATGTCGGCCAGTTCAGGATTTTTGCCCAGGCCCGTGATCGCCCTGCGGCACTCCGTGGAGGCGTTCTCTTTTGCGAGGCGCATGAGGAGCTCGTTTTGGGCCTCCTCGCTATCTACCTGCCTCTTGAGCGCTTCCTGGAGCCTGTTTACAAACTCGGCATAGGGCTCTTGGGGTTTTTGCCGGATGGAGGAGAAACTCTGGGTTGGCTGGCCGGCGTTGGGGACCTTGACAAATGCCTTATAGGCGCACTCAGAGGCGACCGTAAGGGGGGCCTCAGGCAGGAGACTCAGATCGTCGGGGTTGGAGAAAGCATCGAAGCCGTAAAAGCTGCGCGGCCCGGTGTAGGCGCCGCCAGAGGTGGCTGCTCTGTTGAAGCACTGCTGGCGAACTCGCTTTCCCAGACCACAAATTGTGCAGGGCTCAGGAGCATCGCGAAGGTGGTCTTCCAGTGCGCCTGGAACCATTAGGTGGTTCCCTTGGCGATGGCCTCCAGCATGCCTCTCACGTAAGGGCTAGTGACTCCTACGTCCCGCATCGCTTTGCGGAGCTCAGTGAGGATGTTATAGCTTAAAGGGCGGTACTCGACAACCCGCCGAATGACGCCACCCTCCCCCTCAGTATCTGTGAAGTGGACGGGGCACAATGCAAGAATCTCGGCATCGTCTTCCGTCAGGGTTTCTTTCTTCTGCAGATCGTGGCTAATACGCTCTGCGAGAGTTTTGAAACCCGCGCCATTATGTGGCGCTGACGGAGGTGCAGTGGCTTCGGAAAATGAAGGCGGAGCAGGGAGGGGGCGGCTGAGCCGCGGGAGAGTTTGAATTGGGTGAAGGAGCGAGGGGGGCAGAAGGAGGACAGGCGTCCAATTTAGTGGATAGAGAAAATTCCGGGGTTGAAATTGAAGGTGAAAGATCGAAAGGAGGGCGGCCTACAGCAAGGGAGCCATAGGTCTGCAGGCTGATGGCGACAAAACATTGTCTCCACGTCAGTAGCAGCGACAGCGGCGCGCGAGGCTCTGTGCGAAGAGTGCGCCCGATGTTTTCCCAGTCCTTAAGATTCAATGTCCCCCCTCTGGGTACCATGGACACTGAGCTTCAATCTCCTCAACCAATTTGCGCAGCTCCCTTCTCTTTCCGGCGACCCTGCCGCATTTCGCTAACGCTTTCCAGTTCGTTAACGTGCTTGTCATAAGCCCTGCTTTTGCAAGCTCCCATACTCACCGGTGTTCCGTCGGACGAGAGAGTGTCCTAGGACGCGTGTCTCTGGATGCGCCGATCCAGAGGACAGGCGATACCGAAACGGTGGTCCCTGGATGCGCCGATCCAGCGGACTTCGGTATCGCGGCCCTTCCCCAGGCTGACGGTGAGCAGGGTGGAGGTTCGAAGATTCCGGGATTTCGGCACCAGCTTGTGGTCGACTCACGTGGTAAGCGCAAGAACGAGACGAGCCGCGGAGCTCACATGTGGTGGAGATCGCCAGCAGCGGGAGACGGAGGTCCGTGCTCCTAGCGAGTCTGCCGCATGCCGGTTCCTGGCACCTTTTATTGTTATTCTATCGGGGGTGTGTAGGAGGGAGGACCGGGGGGAGTTCCGGGAGAGCGGGAGGCGGGAGGTCGGGAGATCATCATGTGATGCATGATCTCACCTGGCTACGTGCGGAAAGGAGAGTAAGCGTCTGAGCCTAATCCTCACCTGGGGGCAAGACCATTGTCCTTGCGCCCGGTGATTGAGCCAGACAGTTCATGACCCATGACTCATGGGGGGATGAGGAGTGGGGATGCGGTGCGACCGGCAAGGCCGTAGGTCCGTTGGCGTCCCAACGTTCTACCACGGTGCTGCTGGGTCGGCAGTGCATTACTACAATATAGTACCCACTGACTTACCTGTTTACCTGCTTTCTACTGCAATACAGAATGTCATACATATCCTTCTTTGAGACTGTTGCAACAGAACTCATGCAATAATTTTTTCCTGAGACTTACTTGCTCTCCACACACGTCCTGCTTTCAGACTGTTGCGACAGGACTGGTGCATTCTTTTTGGGCCCTTCCGCACATGCAGAATAACGTACTTTCAATCCACTTTCAATGTACTTTGCAGCTGGATTTTACTGTGCAGAATAGCAAAACCCACTTTCAGTTGTGAAAGTGGATTGAAAGTGCATTATTCTTAATATGCAGAAAGGGCCTTTGCCTAGTATTTTTCCAGGATTTTCCTGTGCTTGCAGAGCCTATCACCAGAGGTTAATGTCTCTTTTCCTTTGTATGTAACATGTATGTTGATGTTTTATATGTGTTGTATAATATGCGCTTGTCACTCTTATGGGTAAAGAGTGACGAAAAATGCACTATTGACTTTTTCTGCTACACCTTTTTTGTGGTGTTTTGGATGTGTGTACAGGTACACCACCGAAGAGAGGGATTCAATGAGGGGAAAATTTCATTTCCTCTGAACTGTGTGCCTTTCTGAATACAAATTCTAGATGTTTATCTGTAAACACTCATATCTTACTGACTCCTCTCCCTTGCCATATCATCCTAAGAAGAGGTGCAACCCTTCTAAGCCCATTGAACTTAGAAGGCTGTAAACTCATCTCATGATGGCACTTTTGCTCACACCATTGTGTGGTGAATCTTTGGAAATAGGATATTAGATACAGACTAGCATGAGGAAAGAATACATGCACTTCTGTGTGTGCTGTGCTAACCAAAAACAAGCAACTCCAGAAAAAAAAATGCCCCACAAAAATGCCATTCTAAAAGAACATTTATGCAGCTCCGAAACTGAAGATTACTGCATTATTGCTGTCAGATTCCCACATTAGTGCTGTTAAGATTTCTTGTCATACCTGGGTAATTTTCTCCTTTCTCTAGGTTTCCAAATATCATGGAATGTGACTCAAACAACAAAGCACGTACAAGGAAAATGCATAGGGATGTTGTAGCTGCCTACACACTAATTACAGGCATATACCAATGAGCAGTTCCAAATTAGCATCTAAAAAAAAATCTTGCTGCACACTCTTGCAAAAATCCCAGTAATAAAGGCAGGGTTGTCCAGTGCCAGTGGCGTCAAGCAAATTTTCTGTCACAGCACTGCACACAAAGGAAGTGCTGTAGTTTCCTCCATTAGGACTAACATTGCCAGCATCAAGGTGGGGCCTGGAATTCTCCTGGAATTACAAATGAATTTCCAAACAACCACAATAATTTCTCCTGGAGAAAATGGCAGGTTTGGATGGTGGACTCTATGGTATGATACCCGGCAAAGGGACATCCCTTCCCAAACTCTGCCTTCCTCAGCTACCACCTCCAATTTCCAAGAACTTCCCAAACCAAAATTGGCAATCCTAGGCTGATTTCCCACTTCAATTGAAAGTGGAGGCAGACCGTGCTCATAAGAAACGGGTGTTCTTGAGCGCGGGTTAATGCCTCCCCACCCCAGTCAGCCTTCACCCTCCCTCCCTCCCGTGACTGTTCTTCCCCCGCGCGCTCTCCAGCCTGCAGCGCCGGCGACTCAATCCAAGGGGCGATCCACGCCCAGAGCCAGCAGAGGGGAAAGGCTCTGTGCGGGGTTTTCCAAAAGGCGCCCTTCCGTGCAGGAGTGGAAAAGACGCGCGCTGAGGAGCCAGAAGAGCGGCAGAATCGGGGTGGCTGCGTTGTCGCCAGTGGTGCAGTGGAGAATGCACCACAACCCTGGGTTACTTGCCGTGAGTACCCCGCATCAAACACTGAGTGGGGAAACGGCCCTAATTAGAGCAATGACACCCATATGAGAAAGTAAATAGTGCACTTAATTAGATTACTATAACGTGTTCTACGTGAGCCTGCCCTTGAAGCTGAGAAACTACATTTGCTTCAAAATGTGGCTGCAAGGGTTTTTAAATGAACTGCCAGAAGAACAATCAAATCAAGCCAGGGTTTAGTCTGTTACTCTTGCTTCCAATCTGTTTCTGAGCCCAATTCAAAGTACTGGTTTTGACATGCTTATATCCAAAGTATCTGTAGGTCCACCTCCTTCTATGCCAATGTGTTGGGCTTTGGGGTCTATGCATGGGGCCTTACAAGCGATCCTTAGCCAAAGTGAGGCTGGTTGCAGCTTGTGGGAAGACTGTATTTCTGGTCTGATTGAAAACCTTTCTCTTCCAGAATGTTATTTTGGGGGGGGGGGGGACTTGGGGTGGAGAGTCTCCTGAAACCATTTGGCCAGATAAAGCTTGAGTAAGCCCCAGGCTGAGACAGAATAGAGTGACGCAAAGAAATCAGCGTTATAACCTGACTTGGGTGGTGTGCCCTCCAAATATTATACAGTTTTTGCCTTATAGACCTTTTAAAAACAGAAGTACAAAATTATTCACAGCAGAGTCGATCTCCAATATGACAAGGCTGCCTTCCAAACCTTTTTGACAGAGTCCCAAGAGAAGGCAGCAATAGTTCAGATTGGGTTACCTTTCCCTTAAAGGTCACTTCAGCATTATCAGTTAAAAGAAAATGTGAGAGACCTTGGGAGAGACCTTGAGTTCATGTTTGACAAGTTGTGACCCAAAGGTCACACCTTTACCTTCAACAATACATTGTGAAGTAGGAAAAATTGCTGTTGCTGCATTTCTTCCTTGGTGTTGAAGGAAGCAAAAAGAAGAGTGAGGGATATCCAGATTCATTACTATTACACTTAGGGAGTAATTAATCTAACCTCTGGATTGACTCTGGACCAGAGTGAGCCCCAAGGTCCGGTTACATGACAGCGACCCTATCACTGGGCACTAGGGCCCGGAGGTCTCATGCGCTCCCATGGCACTCTCTAGGGTTGCCAATTCAGGGTTCAGAAATACTTGGAGATTTGTGGGTGGAGCCTTGAACAATGGGTTTTAGGAAGGGGAGGGGTCTTGGTACGGAAAGATGCCATGCAGTCCATCTTCCAATGCAGCCATTTTCCACAGGAAAAGTGGAATAAATATTTTAAATAAATAAGTAATCCCAGTAGGCTGGAGATCAGCTCTAATCCTGGAAGATTTCCAGCCCCCTCATGGAGGTTTGGCAATAATACAGTCTGTATCCAAGAGGTGTCCAACACTGGGGCTTCAAATGTTCATGGACTAGAGTTCCCATCAGCCCCTGCTGGCATGGGAATTATGTAGTCCATGAACATTGTAGTCCATGAACATCTGAAGCCCCTGCTGTATCTAATGGCTTAAACCACAGCAACATGGGTAATTTTAACCATAATGTGAACATAAACAATTTCTTAAAGAATACTTTACATAATAATATACAGAATTTCATACATTTATAATCAGTTTTGAATGAAGTACACAAATGTGCAAGATAGCATTTTATATATCAGTAGCTATTTCAAAATAAACACAAAAGGTGGGGCTAGTTAACCTCTGGGACTGGTTAACTTTGTAATGCCTTCTCAGGCCCCTCAATGCAATTCTTATTATTTGAGTTTACAGTCAAAAATTCACCTATGGACCCTCTGCGTCACAATCTCTCTCTGGAGGTTGGCAACCCAGTCGCTCTCAGCTTTGCCTACTATATTGGCACAGTAAACTGCCTAAAATTAAAATGCAGTGAGAAACGCCATGGCAGGAGTTGTAGCAATTACGGATCCAGAGAAGCAGAACTCAAGCAGGCTGTGTGAAAATGAGCATGTGTGAAAAGTTTATACAGCTCTGGTGGAGAAGCCTGAAACAACCTGCCAAATAGCCATGGACAGATTGGCAAGCCCTCTGTTGAAAAATCGGCTCCTGATTTGCCACTGGCAAACAGGACAGGAGCAGAATCAGCAGGTGTTCGACTTGTCCCTAAATATCAATATTGCCATCAATATTTTCAGCCTGAGAATGGAAGTAGGAAAATATCCCAGACAGCTCTAGTTTTGACAAACATAAGCAGTGGCAGGTCTCCAGTAAGTGCCACATACCCCTGTTCCAGGTCTTTCAACCTTAAGACTGAAATCAGCCAAAGAAATACAGGCTGTCTCTCATAATACAGGTTGGTTGCATGGCATTGTGCAGGATGTGACAGAATTCAAAGACTACGGAGTAGACCCTTCTCACAAAAAACCTCCCTGAAAACAGAAAAGTATCACATCAGGGAGAAAGGTTCTAGCCCATTCCTTTGCTGATTGTGTGGGTTTTCTATTTTCAAGGGTCGATTTTATAAACATATAAAAGGTAAAGGGTGCCCCCTGTGCAAGCACTCAGTCTTATTGACTCATGGGGTGACATCACATCACAACATTTACTGTGCAGATTATGTTTATGGGGTGGTTTGCCATTGCCTTCTCAGTCTTCTATATTTTACCCCCAGCAAGCTGGGTACTCATTTCATAGAGCCAGCTTGGTGTAGTGGTTAAGAGTAGGTGGATTCTAATCTGGAGAACTGGGTTTGATTCCCCACTCCTCCACCTGAGTGGCAGAGGCTTATCTGGAGAACCAGATGTGTTTCTGCAGTCCTACATTCCTGCTGGGGAACCTTGGGCTAGTCACAGTTCTTTAGAATTCTCTCAGGCCGTTTCCGCACGGAGGCGCAGGGCAGGGGGGCGTGTCCCCAGGCCTTGGCGACGCGCCGGAGGCCCGGGGACAAGGTAAGTGCAGGGAGGGAGGGGAGGAGGCGCCTTGTAGCTGCTGCCGTTCACACGGCAGCGGCTTCAAGCCGGCATTTCCACAAAAGTGCGCTTCCCAGCGCACTCGGGAAACGCCGGCTTTGCCCCCTGTGCGAATGGCAGCCTGGGGACGGCGTTTTTGCCGTCCCCAGGCCGCCATATTCTGCCCGTGCGGAAATGGCCTCAGCCTCACCTATTTCACAAGATGTCTGTTGTGGGGAAAGGAAGGGAAAGGAGTTTGTAAGCCACTTTGAGTCTCCTTACAGGAGAGAAAGATGGGGTATAATTCCAAACTCTTCTTCTTCATCATCATCTTGGAAGGATGGAAGGCTGAGTCAACCTGAGCTGGCTACCTTCCATTGGGATTGAACTCAGATTGTGAGCAGACCTTGGATTGTAGTACTGCAGCTTATTACTCTGTGCCACAGGGCTCTCTTTGTAGATACGGGACACATTAAAAAACCAGGCTTCTTTAGCTGTGTTCTTAAACACTGCCATCCATTCTATCAACTCAACCACCTATTCTTCTGCATGGGTAGTTGGCAGAACTCAGCAACGGTGAGTAACTTGCCTTAAGTGCAGTTAGCTGGCGTTGCATTGTTCGGAGCAAGCTGTTCAGCTCAGTGAACTTGCCACTCGAGTGTGGAAAATTTAATGTTGTCAGGAAATCAAGGGCTTGGTTGTCAATTACTCCATTAGTGAGGCTTGTTTGCCACAGGCTGAGCAGATGACTGAAAGCAGTCACAACTGGCTGAATAAATATTTCTTTTTTAGCCAGTGACAGACAGGCAAATTAGGATGTGAAGGGGAAGCCGTGCACTTTTCTCCCACTCTCTCTTCTGATCAACAGAAATGCAATGGCTTTTTTTTTCTGGGCCGGGGCCACATGAAGATCCATCCTGGGGACCCCAAGATCTGCAACTGCTAATTATATAACTCCACGTATAAATTACAGGAATGGAACAACACATACAGTAAAGGGAAATCCACATGTACTTCTCTCTCTCTCTTTTTCCCCCCAAGAAAAAAGAGCAAATCTCTACCCCTCCACTAGAAACACTGAAACACCTCAGCCTGCTAAAGATTCTGCAATGATGTTTCTTTCTCCCTAGATTCCTCCCTACTGAGTCTCATTGCTTTGGTGCAAAAAGCTATATTTCATGGGTGGAGTTTCCAACTTCCAGGTGGAGAGGCTGGAAACCTCCCAGAATTACAACAGATTTCCAGATTATAGAGATCAGTTCCCACTGGAAGAAGAAGAGGAGAAGAGTTTGGATACACCCTGCCTTTATCTCCTGTAAGGAGACTCAAGGTGGCTTACAAACTCCTCTCCCTTCCTCTCCTCACAACAGACACCTTGTGAGGTAGGTGGGGCTGAGAGAGTTCTGAGGGAACTGTGACTAGCCCAGGGTCAAACAGCAGGCTTCATGTGTAGGAGGGCCGAAACAAATCCAGTTCACCAGATAAAAGTCTGCCACTCATGCAGAGGAGGGGCGAATCAAACCCAGTTCTCCAGATTAGAGTTCACCTGCTCTTAACACCGCACTGTAGATAATGGCTGCTTTGGACGGCAGAGTCTATGGCAATACACCACAGTGAGTTCCTGCCCCTCCCCAAACGCTGTAATTCCCAGGTAGGAAATGTCTCAGGTTCAATTCTTGGTATCTCATGGTGCAAGGGTTTTTGGCAGCAGCACAGAGGAAAAACAGCCAAGTAGAGAGCCACTGCAGGTCAGAGCAGACCTTACTGGGCTAGGTGATCTACTCGTCTGACTCCATATGGGTTTTATTAGAATTTATGACTTGCATAAGTCTTAAGTTGTAACCCGCCCTGAGACCTTCAGGGCGGGAATAGTATTTCCTATGTTTTATGAACTATTTATTTATATTTTGTGGGGCAGGTACTTTAAGTAAAAAAGCAAGACTGAGAGGGACACTGGGTTAATGCAGATACTGCCATTGTGAATTATGATCTTGCATTGTCTAGTATACGACTGAATATTTTGTACCTTGACGGACTGCTGTTGATGTTTTCTGATTGTGATAACTGAGCATATGTACACACCTGTTTACAAACTGAGCCCTTACTTCATGCCCCCTGTGTATCTGGTGTGTATCAGAGTTTTATGCAGAAGTCTTATTGCTGACGTAATTTCTTAATGGCTGGTCTAAGACTGTAAATAAATTAACACATACTGGTTTGATGTATGGCGTGGGATAACAATACATACATGCATACATGCAAATAAATAAATAAGTAGGACAGGGCAGCTACATATGTTTTTAATCCTTGGCCCAAACCGACTGCCAACCAAGATTCCTTCCTCCATCTACCTCTCATCATATGATTTTGCAATTAAAATGATGAATGCTAAGAACTGAAATGGTTTCAGTAACCTGCAGTCTTTTCTTCTGACACTGACTCAGGGTCTTTGTTCAGACACAAATGACATCACTATATTAACAGCACAATCATAAGCAAAGAAGAAGAAGAGTTTGGATTTATACTCCCCCTTTCTCTCCTGTAAGGAGACTCAAAGGGGCTTACAATCTCCTTTTCCTTCCCCCCTCACAACAAATACCCTGTGAGGTAGGTGCGGCTGAGAGAGCTCCAAAGAACTGTGACTCGCCCAAGGTCACCCAGCTGTGTTGGAGTGCACAAGCTAATCTAGTTCACCAGATTAGCTTCCACAGCTCAAGTGGCAGAGCGGGGAATCAAACCCAATTCCCCAACCACTTTACCACACTGGCTCTCTTAACCACTACACCACCAATCCAGGCAGGACTGCTCAGATGTATTTGATGAAGCTGACTCTCAGGAAAGCATTCTTACAACTGTCCCGAGAGTTACTCCAGTCTCAGTCAGTTGAGATCAATGGATTGAAACTGGAGAAAGCTTACACAGGATTACAAAATAAATGACGAAATCAAATGTTTGCCCACTATGTGTAATCATTAGAATGTTGTTTCTTTCTATTTTTTACTTTGTGAAATGTTGGAATTCCATATTTTCAGTTGCTTCAGTTTGTGGGAAATGGATCACACCTTGAGAAAAGGTCTAGATGTAGCACTGACAAGGTTCCCCGACAAGACACATTTTTCGGCTATGTAGCCAGTATCAAAGCAAAACAGCAAAACAGAGGGGCTGGAAAGGGGACCAGTCTATCTGTTCCCCCATGCATAAGGAGTCTCAGCTGACACAGTCAGAAGGGAAGTTGTATGAATGCATCACACCAGGACAAATGTAATCTACAGGCAGCATCTTCACCAGAGGAGATCTGAAAAGAGGACCAGGCAGAGCAATGCTAAGCAGATCACAGCTGCAGTTAGCTTTTCTGCAGATCTAACAGCATCCACCGTCCTGCAGCCTCAGCAACAGCAACAGACAAATGCATCAAGAGATCCCTACAAAACTTACAGAGTAAAATTATAACCTGGCACAGATTACTAACTTCTGATGTTGTATGAACTACATGGTACAGGCGAGTAGCTACTAGCGTTCATATTAACACGAAGTTTTGAACCTTTATCCACAGAACACTAATCATAAAAAATAAAATAATATAATTTTAAGAAGAAGAGAAGAAGAGTTTGGATTTATAGCTCGCCTTTCTCACCTGTAAGGAGATTCAAGGTGGCTTACGAATGCCTGTCCCTCCCTCTCCCCACAACAGACACTTTGTGAGGTAGGTGAGGCTGAGAGAGTTCTGAGAGAACTCTGACTAGCCCAAAGTCACCCACCAGGCTTCATGTGTAGGAGTGGGGAAACAAATCTGGTTCACCAGATAAGGGTCTGCTGCTCATGTAGAGGAGTGGGGGATCAAATTCAGTTGTCCAGATTAGAGTCCGCCACTCTTAACCACTACTCCATGCTGGTGCCAGATCAAGAAAACATCATTAGGTGGGGTAATGCCCCCCATTCTGGAAAATGTTTTAGATTGTTTCAATGTGGGAATATTGACACAATCAAAAAACTTTTCCAGAGTGGGGGGGGGATTGCCCTATTTTGATGATTCCCCCCTTCCTGCCACTTCATTTGGCTTCATTCACTAATTATTTGGGTGAACCCTCTTGACAAGGATCACACTGTGAATGAGATGGCATCATGATGCTACATCAAAATACTACACAGACAATCAACTCAAGCTATTTGATGGTGTTAGTGGAGACTATTGGGAGTGAGGACATGTGAAGGCAATGAAGGAAACATTTGGATAAAGAATGCCAAAAAGGCGCCAAAAGGGAACGGTATTTTGTGACATTGCCTAAAACGTTCACCAAAAAAATGGTGTTTTCAGCTCAACTCTAAAAGCAGATAATAGTATTCATAACGCATGTCATCTGAAGAAATATTGGAGACACTAAATATGTTTTTGTTACAGCCAAGAATACAGCGGCTTTCATATTTTCTGAAGTGTTTCAATAGAATCATTGCAAGAGGAAAAACAAGAGTGGATGTGAGCAGATTATATCAGACATTTACAAAATGCTTCCTAGTTTCCGGCTAGGCAGGGGTCAAATTGCCTAGAGATGCTATTGAATTTCTGTTTGTAGAGAGAAGACCAGGGGAACAATCCACCATGCATTTTCTCCAGCAGAAACTCAGTACAGATGAATGGGAGCCTTCTTCCTTTTCTTTTCTTTCCTTTGCTAATTATGTTACTGAAATCAAATACTAATTGGGATTAGGGCTATGCTGAATGCATGCCCATTTTGATTTTTTTCTGTTCAGAGTAGTACTTTCCTTAAGTGTGCCAATGTCCATCTTTAACCTAAGTCAGGGGTCCGCAACCTGCAGCTCCGGAGCCACATGCAGCTCTTTCAGCCTTATACTGCGGCTCTGTGTGGCCTGGAGGTCAGAGGGTAGCATGGGCGGGTCCCTCCAGCCCTCCAGAGCAGCGCTGGAAGGAAAGGTGAGTGGAGGGTGGCTCGGTAGATCTTCAGGGCTGTGGAAAACGGGTCCAAATGGCTCTTTGGGTGGTAAAGGTTGCCGACCCCTGACCTAAACTATTCACTGCCATTGTCCTGCTGCCTGCTGCTGCTGCAATACTGTTTTCCTGAGTAGGGCTGCTTTCTCCTCATTTCTAATCCCAACCAATCAAGGATCATCCTGTGAACTGAAGGCAAGCAAATTCAATTTAGAATAAGAGCAGTACTTCCTGGACTGGGCACATGGGACATCCCCATTTCATTTCCTTGCCCGGGTCAGCACTGAAGAAGAAAGTCATCCCCATTTGTTTATAAGCCCCCCTGGGCCACCAGAAGGGGGGAGGTAAACATTTTAATAAACACAATCATCGTTATCATCTTGGTAAAACAGGGACCATGCAGCAAAAGGGAAGATGTCACAAAGCAGTGTAGCTAACTGTATTTCGACACAAGCTGATGTCACTGAGGGCAAAACAGGTCTGCTCAGAGAAATTTTATTGGCCTTGAAATTCATTAAATTACTATCAAAATACCCCAGATTTTTGCATGAAGTGGAACCTCCAGATTTGATCCGAATTGCATTTCAAGCAACATTTCCATGTTGAAGTTATTTAAACCATCTCCTTTGCTGCTCTTGGGAAGCCTAGAGGATCATTTTCTGTATCACCTCAGGCTGAAGGAAAGTCCTGTAATGCTTGTAGTGAGACAAGGAGAATGAGACCAAAGAGAAATCAATTACTTTTCTCACTTCGGGTCGAACAGTGAGCCATCCCAAGGGCCCAAGCAAAAGTGCAAAATTATGTAGGACATTCGTGTTTATGGAGAATTATGAGAGGTGTCAGGGACATCTAAAGCAAGTAGGAAATAGAGTAACCCAGTGCTGATCTAATTCAGTGCCGGCACTTGCAAGGGAAGGAGCAGTTTGAACAATTCATTCCCACTGATGGGTTCTAAATTAACTGTAGTTACTCAAGCCTGAAAAAAAGGAAAAAAATCCGCAACCCACAATCCGCCACCCGCAGCATGATTTTGGTCTGTATTAAGGGAAGGCAAAAAGGGGTTGACTGACATTACATCAATCAGCAGAATGCTATCTTCAGGAAGTGGGGCACAACCGTAGTCTATCTTCTTTCCACTCCGCCCACCTCCCCTTCTTTCACAAAGGAGATGGCAGGAATAGAAACGAATGATCGAAGGGCAATGAACATTATGAGTCCCATATGAAGAGCCAAGCCAACAACATCGCGGAGTGATGATGAACGGGCATCGAAGCAACACTATAACAAATGAACGATGCAAGAGAGAGAGATCTGGAGTGTCCATTTCATTGCCTTCTCTAGAGACAGAATCAAGTGAGTTCTCTGTCTAGAGGTAGCATAACTCAAAGGTGATGGAAAGGAATATACTCAATACAACACAGAGATCTAATCCATCAGACAAGTATTTCTTGCCTTAATAGTCTAGGGTAGTTAAGTGGCGTCCTTGAGACTTCTCCTTCAGGGTCCAGAATCCAGGTATGCTATTCAAGCCTTATCGAGGTACACAGTTACAGGCTGCCAGCATAGACCAATGATCCTCCCCCCATACCAGAAACTTGCTATACAGCAGACATGAGTCCGGTAATTCCATGATTTACCTCCCACTGCCTTAATGATAACCCAACGAAGTACTAATAGTGCAATCATATGCAGAGTTGCTCCAGTCTAAGACCTCAGTCTAGGCCTTGAAAGCCAGCATGGTACAGTGGTTAAGAGCAGGTGCACTCTAATCTGGAGAACTGGGTTTGATTCCCCGCTCTGTCACTTGAGCTGTGGAGGCTTATCTGGTGAACCAGATTGGTTTATGCACTCCAACACATGCCAGTTGGGTGACCTCGAGCTAGTCACAGTTCTTCGGGGCTCTCTCAGCCCCACCCACCTCATAGGGTGTTTGTTGTGAGGGGGGAACAGAAAGGAGATTGTAAGCCCCTTTGAGTCTCCTTACAGGAGGGAAAGGGGGGATATAAATCCAAACTACTACTACTTCTCAAAAATCAGTGATCTTAGATGGAAGAAAATCTGCATAGGATGCAGATGAAGTTCCTTTCTCCTTTAGTGACCTGTGCTGTGCTAACAACGACTGGTGGAATGCTCCACACTGTGCCACAGAGAGGAACTAATGTCCCCATAACATGACTCTGAAGATGCCAGCCATAGATGTGGGTGAAACATTAGGAAACATTAGGAGCTAAAACTTCCAGAACACAATCCACTTAGCCCAGAAAACCCACAAGAGTCAGAATCCTTGTTGGCTCAGCACCAAAAAAAAAAAAAAATGACTGACTGGCATTCACTCACTGACTGGCCTTCATTCTTTCATTCATTTGGTGTGATCTCCATTCATTGTTGTTAAACAGTTAACCAACCGGCCTTTTCCAGTTTGGGTTTTCAGCGATTTGGAAACAAACTAAATATTTCTCCTTGTTTACACAACCGCAATCCTCAGACTCAGCAGAGGGAAGATGGAAATGTGTGAGCAAGCACTCTGGAGTGCTAGAAAGGCTTCAGAGAAGAGCGCACAAGAGCACGTGCAACGTGCAAGTGACAGCCATATGACAGCAAACACTTCGCTCTAGACAGGTAATGTCAAAATTTAGGAAGTGATGGAAGTTGGGAATCTGTCCTCAGCAGATCCTGCAAATTTTCTAGCTCAGTGCAGAAAACGATTGTCCCACTTTAAATGATGATTATTTACACTATTGATCTTACAATGTCTATTGACTGCCCCCTCCATTAAATGGCCTTTGTTCAAGAATGGGTCTTACTCATATCAATTGGATTCTTGTGCTCCACACTGTACTACGACACAACTAGAGCTGTCTTTTGCATTCTTTGACCTGGTGGCCTCATTTTGTAAAAAAAAAAAAGACAATAAACTTTTAAAAAGCTCACTTTCATCTCTCTGTCCTTATGGTATGTACCGTTACCAACTTATGGGATTGCTTCCTGCATTGAACGAAGTGGCCTCTGGCTTGCTATAGCTTTAGCTATAATAAATCTATTAGTCTGTAAGATGCCACAGTAGTGGCATAGTGGTTAAGAGCAGGTGCACTCTAATCTGGAGAACCGGGTTTGATTCCCCGCTCTGCCACTTGAGCAGTGGAGGCTTATCTGGGAAACTAGATTAGTCTGTGCACTTCAACACATGCCAGCTGGGTGACCTTGGGCTAGTCACACCTCTTTGGAGCTTTCTCAGGTCCACTCACCTCAAAGGGTATTGGTGGGGGGGGGGTAGAGAAAGGAGATTGTAAGCCCCTTTGAGTCTCCTTACAGGAGAGAAAAGGGGGGGGTATAAATCCAAATTGCTCTTCTTCTCTTCTTCTTGCTGCTGCAGCATACACTATTAAGTTGTGGGATTCAGTGCCACTACAGACCGCAAGCAAAGAATACTTTCAAGGGGAACAGACATATTGATAGAGGACAGGTCCATCAATGTGTACTAGCCACGATGACTAAAGGGAACCTCCACATCCAGAGGCAGTAAACTAGCAATAGGAGTTGCTAAGTGGCAAAATCAGGGGTGGTCTTGCTCTCTATGCTCTAATACAACTGTAGGCCTCCTTGTGAAACAGGATATTGGATTAGATCAGGGGTCGGGAACCTTTTCCCCTCAAAGAGCCATTTGGCTCACCACCAAATTTGGCTCACCACCAAAGAGCCATTTGGCTCACACACACCCCCCCCCCACCCACTCGATCGCCCCCCCGTCCGCTCCCCCGCCAACTCGCTCGCTCGCTCACCCTCCCTCCCCCCGCCCGCTCACCCCCCCCCCCCGCGGGCTAGAGATGTGCCCGCCCTGCTTCCTGCAGGGTGGGCGAAGAGGGGCCCGGCGGCTCGGCCTGCCCGGCCGCTGGGAGAGCGCCCGCCCCGCAAGCAGCGGGGCGGGCAGGAGTCAAAGCCTGCAGCGCGGCCTCGCCGGCTGCGGGCTAGAGATGTGCCCGCCCTGCTTCCTGCAGGGCGGGCGAAGAGCGGCCCAGCGGCTTGGCCTGCCTGGCCGCCGGGAGAGCGCGGGCGGGCAGGAGCCAAAGCCCGCGGCGCGGCCTCGCTTGCCGCGGGCTAGAGATGTGCCCGCCCTGCTTCCTACAGGGCGGGCGAAGAGGGGCCCGGCGGCTCGGCCTGCCCGGCCGCCGGGAGAGCGCCCGCCCCGCAAGCAGCGGAGCGGGCAGGAGTCAAAGCCTGCGGCGCGGCCTTGCCGGCCGTAGGCTAGAGATGTGCCCGCCCTGCTTCCTGCAGGGCGGGCGAAGAGGGGCCCGGCGGCTCCGCTCATGGAGCCACAGAACAGCGGTGGAAGAGCCACATGCGGCTCACGAGCCACGGGTTCCCAACCCCTGCATTAGATAGACTGCAGGGCTGATTCAGCAGGATTGTTATGTTCTTGCCCTCATAGCGAGCCATATTGAACATGTGTGTCTAGAGTGGTGTCAGGTCACAGCTGACTTATGGTGATCCCACCAAGGGGCTTTCGGTGCAAGTGAGAAGCTGACGAGATGTGACGAGATCAGAGTATACCATGCCATCTTGCCTCTGTGCCAAACTGAATAGCGGTTGATAGTTCCCTTCACCTGTCTGTTCATCAGATTCTTGAGGCATCACCAGGGCCTTGATATTTAAACATGGGCTCTTTCCTCACGGGCCAATTACACCAGGGGAAAAAAACCAGGTTGGGGGGGAATTTGCATGGATCCCGCTCCTAACGCAGATCCATTCCAGGTTTTCCCCCCAAACCCAGGTTATTCAAGAATCACAATTTTCGTGATTCTTTTCTTGAAAAACCCTTCCCTAGCTCCCATCTGTGGAGCCACACAGGGGTAACAAGTCGTATCATGGCGGAGTGGTGGGGGTGGTGCTGCCTGCCAGCCTGCCGAGCGCAGGGGAAAAAATGTGTGCACGCCGTCCATGGGACAGCCAGCCATGCAAATGGGCCAGGGTGGGTTCATATAACCAGCCTTTCCCCTGCTTTTATTGGCCCATGCGGTTATGAAGTGTGATCCACAGTCTTTTCTTACAGGGGTGTCCTCTCCATGACAGAGGAAACGTTGCAATGTTCTCTGCAGAATTATATGGATTGCCAAACCAAGAGGATAAATTACTGCATGGGCAAATTAGGCTGAGGACAAAGGAGGACAAAACAGCAGAAGACAATGAAAAGACACTGAACATTAATTAAATAACACAATCACATGCACAGTAGTAAATAAATGGGTGAAAATGAGAGGCAGTTTCCAACAAATGAGAAAACAGATAAGTAGCTGACGCCAAGCCTGGACAATCATTTTGCTGAGCATGCACTTAGGCGAGGTTTTTGTACGGCCATTCACTGCAGTGCCTGACAGCAAGTGTGTGAATATATTGCTATTTCAGATATGGTTGTGGCAGAAACTCGGCTAAAACTATTGGTAGGTGTTCTTCTGCTTTGACTAACACTTCTCTGAAGAGGTGTTGTGGACCGGCCAGTTCCAGTAGTTAGCGAAGACTCCTCTGATGAAGAGTCAGCCAGCAGCCCTGGCTCCTATCTACAGCCAGAAGGGGAAGCATTATGGGAAGAAGCAGCCTCTGTGGGGCCAGACTCAGAAAGCCAGGAACCAGTGCAGTGACCCCTCAGCCTCCCAGCTCTGAGTCAGCTGTGGAAAGGAAGTTGCTTACTCCTCTCCTCACCAGAGCCTCAGAAATAGTGTAAGGCCCTTTCTGCACAGGCAAAATAATGCATTTTCAAACCACTTTCACAACTGTTTGCAAGTGGATTTTGCTATTCCACGCAGCTTCAAAGAGCACTGAAAGCAGTTTGAAAGTGCATTATTCTGCATGTGCGGAATGAGCTTAAGAGACGAACATGGAGGGTCCTCCAGAACAGGAGGCGAAGTGCCTGCCTGGTCGCCCAGCCCAGTTAGCATTGATTGTGAAGATGAGTGTTTTCAGGACTAGGTCTGAGGCAGCAGGAGGCAAATGCCATTACAGGCTGCTGGAGTAGCGTGGTGTTTATTAGCAGCTGGAAAGGATGTACCTGCATAGAAGCAACACTTCTATGGGACTTTGCTGCTCCCATTTTGAAACTGCTGATCCATTTTGACCCTGGCTTGAATCTCTGAACTTGCACTTCTGGATTACCCTTGGACTGACCACTGTGAGTTTTTGGAAATTTTTGTGCTTGATCCCTGGAACTGGACCTTGATTTCTGAAACCAGACTGTGTGTGAGAGTGTGGGCCTGGGAAACACAACAAGAGGAAATGTTCTCTTGCCTTTTGAGTGGCCTGTTCTTGCCTTAGATCAGTGAGCGAGGAAAGTGTACTGTTCAGTTCACTGATTCGAGGTGTTAGGAGGTCTCAAAATGGAGTCCCAGGAGTCTTACTCTCTGTGCAATCAGAACAATATCCTGAAAGAGAGAACTATTAAGCAACTCTCGGGTCCATTCTGTTCAACCCAAAGTTCTGCAATATTTTTTAGCCTGAAACGTTTTATTTCTAGCTACAAAACGTTTTATTTGCATGCTGTTCTCTAGCAATTCTTTTTCTGAAAATGTTTTCACTTGGTGTGCGATTTCATTAAGATGTTTCCCATGCCTCCTGGACTTCCTTGTTGGCACCATTTTCCGAGCTCACCCCAGCCCTCATGCTGTTTTTTATTTTTTTTATTTCAAGAGGTTGTGTCTTCAAAGCTAAGATGACACAACCAGTGGTGGGATCCAAAAATTTTCGTAACAGGTTCTCATGGTGGTGGGATTCAAACTGTGGCGTAGGGCCAATGGGGCTGGGCGGGGCACGATGGGGGCATGGCCGGGCATTCCGGGGGCAGGGCATTCCTGGGCAGGGTTGTGGCAAGGACACAGTCGCTGCGCCGGTCCTTGGGCAGGAAATGAATACACACAGGCGCAGGCTGCCACGCACACCGGTGCACCTCCTGCTAGACTGCTTCAAGTTCTGCGCGCTACTGCTGAGAGGAGGGGCGTAACTAAGGCAAAAATCACGTGGCAAAATCACCGATTAGTAACCCCCTCTCGTCACATACAAATAATTAGTAACCTACTTTCGGGGACCTGTGAGAACCTGCTGGATCCCACCTCTGGACACAACCCTTAGAGAATTTCAGCATGAGGCATTGAAGCCTCGAAGCATCAGATCCAAAGAGGTTTTTAAAAACCCAGAACATGCAGAAAATGGTGGCCAGGAATCGTTTTGAGGGGATGAGTCCAAACCAACTGGGGGGATTGAAAATGTTTTGCAAACTTTTTCAAAATATTTTCAATGATTTGTGCAGAATGGGCCTCAGTTCTATTTTGGCACCATCACTGCCAGTGGTTCAGAGGCTGTGTTTGCTCAGTAAGAGTCAGGTGAGACAAAGGACAATGAGGTTCAACTTGGTCTTGAAAATCTCTGATTGATGCTTGGCTTGCTTCTCTGTCACCCTGTTCCTCTATTAGCTCTTCTCTCTGGCTTAGCAGCTTAACTGGCTCACCAATCTGTCTGCCAGTCACATAGTCTACCAAGCTCAAACTTCTACCTTTCTTCACCCCTGAAAAATATACGGCTATGACCATTTCACAGGCAACCTGCTATAGCAGCTAAAATGGAAAGTGAGATCATAGATAAGTGTGAAGAGGAAACTGAAGAACTTTCCTCCTGTGACCTGTGAAGGAAAATGAAACCTAACACTTCTCACTCGGGCCTCACACTTGTCTCCATTACAACTCCTCTTTCAGGTTGGCAGCCACAGCGCTCCTTCTTGACGGGGGAAAAAGCAAGACACACACACAGAGAAAGAGTTGTAAACACATCACATCAATCTGCAACGACTTGGAAAAACCTGCCCCGCTGAGATGGATTTTTTAATTGGAGTGTGACAAACATTTAATACCTAATAGAGCTCACACTGGCACAGTTAATTAAGA
Organism: Sphaerodactylus townsendi; assembly: GCF_021028975.2. NCBI lineage: Eukaryota > Metazoa > Chordata > Lepidosauria > Squamata > Sphaerodactylidae > Sphaerodactylus > Sphaerodactylus townsendi. The sequence continues at coordinate 26,250,172 of NC_059429.1, forward strand.
ATGTGACTAATCCAATTCACTAGTGGGAACTCAAGATGAGGAAAGCGACCTCAGGCTCAGTATTGCGGGGAGGAATGAGTAGTCAGGTGGGGCATACCGGTAACCCACCAAATTGTCATTGTAGTTAATTTGCATCACTGTGTGCAGTAGTTGGAAGAATGTAAATTAATAGCAACACTGCAAATCCCTTTCCACTGCCCTGCTTTTAAACTCAGAAAGTCCGTGCACAGGCAGGACGAGGCTCTGCCTCCTTCGAGGAGCTCCCCATTATGCTTCCTTTAGTTACCTGCAGCCTGACAGCTTGTTAGAGAGGTTTCTTTGCAGGAAGATGGTGGTTACTGTATATGAGAATGGCAAGTGACAGAGAACGGTTACTGAATATGCATTATTGAGAGCGACACGGTCTTGCAGAAGAGTCTGGACACCGACTTCTCTGAAAATCCCTGCTGTAACAGCCACAACAAAATCTTGCAAAAGAAATTCAGTGGTGAAACTCCCTGTTTTATCGTTCAGGTTTCGAATCTGAATGTTCAGAGGAACATCCATGCATGAAATGCTTCTGACCAAATTGTATTGTACTTTTTGAATACAAGGGCAGTAACCTGCTGCACTGGCTTGAACTGTTTATGAATAGCTAGGGTTGCCAATCTCCAAGTGCTGCCCAGAGATATCTTGGAATTGCTACTGATTCCCAGACAACAGAGATCAGATCCCCGGGAGAAAATGGCTGCTTTGGAGGGTAGACTCCATGACAGTTTAAACCAATGAGGTCCCTTCCTTCCCCAAACCTCATGGTCCTCAGTAGGGGCCCATGGGGACAGGGGCTCAAATGAACCCGGGTGCACCAGCAGGGTGGGGGTGCCAAATCGCTCCCACTCCCCTCCTCCCAGTTTCTCAGTAATACCTGCAAAATGTTTAGCCATAAACCCAAGCTTGAAAAATGCAGGAGAGCATATCTAGTAGTCACACTGAACATATGTGAAGCTTTTCTCTTTTCAAGAATCCGCAGCTTTTCAGTTTACAAAGAACAAGCGGGGACATTACGGTAGAATTTTATAAAATTATTGATGGGGGGGAAGAAAGCAGTTGGCGAGAACTTTTCTTTTCTTTCCATAATACTAGTACTTGGAGTCATTTTGTGAAGTTGATGCACAGCAGGACTCTACTCAGCAAAGTGATTAACAGTGCAATCCTATATTCCTTGTAAGTCTATTGTATTCTTCTTAGGATTGCTCTTCTAAAGTTGCCAGGTCTCCTCTGGCCACTGGCAGGGGATGGGGAGATGGGTAGGGTTGCAAGATCCAGGTTGGGAAACTCCTGGAGATTTACAGATGGAACCTGGGGGGGACAGGGACCTCAGTGGGGTACAATGTCATAGAGCTGTGGTGGTGAACCTTTGGCACTCCAGATGTTATGGACTACAATTCCCATCAGCCCCTTCCAGCATGGCCAATTGGCCATGCTGGAAGGGGCTGATGGGAATTGTGGTCTATAACATCTGGAGTGCCAAAGGTTCACCACCACTGCCATAGAGCCTACCCTCCAAAGCACCCATTTTCTCCAGGGGATCTGATCTCTACAGTCTGGAGTTCAGCTGCCTTTCCAAGGGGATTCCCAGGTCCCATCTGGAGACTGCCATTTTATTTATTTACTTTAATTTATTATTAGTTTTTTATACTGCCCCTCCCTCAGAGGGATCTGGGCAGTGCACAGCATAACATACAGCCACAAACAAAAGGAGCACATAAACAGAGTACAAATTACAATAAATAATGTAGGCTCCATTAATGATAACACTCTAAGACCCTTTAAAATACAGCGCTCAATACAAAATTATTTCGGCGTCCAACATTAAAACCCGCATTACCCCCCCGCCCCCCATCCCTACATGTTACTGATATATCACTGGTCTGATCCAGCAAGACTTTTCTTATGATCTTCTTGCCAGGACTGTTCTTCTCATTAAAGATAAACGAGAAAAACATGATTATCATACATGAGGTTACCAGCAGGACTAAATATACTGGTACCTGCAGTGTGTGCAATGTCAAGCCGTGAAGTGCATATATGGGGCCTTAGTGTTCATGTGCGTCCGCTGATGCTAAAGATGAACAATATATCTGCTTCCCACTGTTTATCTTCTAGGTACCTTGGGGAAGGAGCTGAACCTCGAGGAACAACATCTAACAACTCATACTGAAAAGTGGCCTCAAAGGCGAAAACAGAGAGAAACTAAAAAAGGGGAATTGCCCAGGGTAAGCACCAGAAAACATGGTTTGTCCTGGTAAGCAGAGACAGCTGGAGAGTATGTTGTTGCATTATTTCCTGCTAGTTAGCTCCTTCTTGTGTTTGACTTGGCCTCAGCAGCAGCTGAGGGTCCTATTCAGAGACTGGTGAAGAACGGCCTTCTCTGAGCTCATCAGCTCAACTGGAGGGCCGAGCAGCAAGATGCAAATAACACAGGCAGATGTTTGATGAGACGCTTCCATTTTATCTTACCCGTTGCCACAAAATCTTGTATTTTAGGATTCCCACCAAGAAAGCAAAGAAAAAGAAAGACGGAGACACGGACTGAGGGGAATTGGGTGCGCGTGCACAGAGTTAGCGCCTCAGACTGAAGAAGTGCCTGTCTTCTAACACTCCTAGAAGTAAAAGTGTTTACAATAGACATCTGAGAGGAGTTTTCTTTCTGGTATCAGAAAGGGTAAAATGTACCCAAAGGAAATAGTTCTAAGGGTTGTCGTTTCCCTTCTGAGCTCTGCTGTCACAATGGTGTTCCTTCAGGCTTTGTACCATGGCAGAAATGCCGTTCAAAGGGAGGATTACTTGAGGCGGCAATTTGTGATCACTGCTGGGGGACTGTCATAAACCAGGACTATGCTTACCGAGGCCTGACTAGCATCCATTAATTTTTTTTAAAGCCCCATCCAGGAAACTAGCAAAGTACTCCGTTCTTTTGTTTCATCTGTGCCGCATAGACAATAACACAATCCTCTATCCATCCATTCCACAGCCTCCAGTGACCTGTACACGTGTGTACTGAAGAGTTTTCCCCTAGCCAAGAGTGGGGTTTCAGCCTCAGAAGATTCACATTTGCAGGTTATGTTGAATGTTGGAATTTTTCAGAAAAGATGTTTGGAACCCCCTCTCTTCCCTACATGGGGCTCGGGGGCCAATGAGCATGCCATTTTTATTTTACGGACAGGAATGAGACAACAGAAGAGGAAGGGAAACTGGGTTAGAAGTTTTTTTTTTTAAAGCTCTTGGCCAGTTTAATTTTTTGCATGTGTAAAAGGCAGAAATTTTGGATGAGTCCCAAACTATGGCCTGTTCCACGCAACGTAAATAAAACATTTTAAGGCCAAAATATAAAAGTTTCCTGCTGGAATTCCGCAGAGCTTTTTTTCCCTAAAAACGTTTGGAAGATGTTTTATTTTTCCTCAAAATGTTTTATTTGGGAAACACTACATAGAATTTCTTTTCCCCTAAGATGTTTTGAAAACGTTCCCCATTTGGTGTGCAGAAATCAAAAAACATTTTATTTTTGCGTCCAATTTACCAGCTTCCACTTTCATTTTCTCCTCAGGTCACGCCCATCATTTTGTGCTGCTGCAGAGATTCTCTGTGCCGTCAGCCATTTGCTGAAGATTTCCAACAGAGATTTCCTCTGTTTGCAACTCATACTGACCTGCAATTTCACTGTAAAAATACATGAACAAAGTTCGTTTGGACTGACAATTTTGTGCACGTGTCATTTTTCCTCTCTTTTTTTCAATGAGACATCTTTGAATCGACAGTACATGCATATTTCGAACTGTCATAGCTTTAAAGATGTCTCATTAAAAAAAAAGGAAAAACAACATGTGAGCAGAATTGTCAATCCAAACTAACTTTATTCATGTACTTTATACAGTGAAATCACTAACAGATGAGCTGCAAGCAAAGAAAACCTCAGACAGAAACCCTCGCCAAATGACTGGCAGCACGGAGAATCTCTGTAGCAGTACAAAATGGCACAACAAAAATGAAACTGACAAGCAGCAGGTGGGAAAAAAGTAACATTTTGGCCTGAAATGCTTTATTTTCCTGCACTGTGCAGAAGGAAAAAAAAGGCCAAAAAAGTCCTTTTAAAAAAAATCTGCAAGACTTTTTAAATGGGGTGCAGTGTGGTTTCCGGGCTATATGGCCGTGTTCTAGCAGCATTTTCTCCTGACGTTTCACCTGCATCTGTGGCTGGAATCTTCAGTATCCTCTGAAGATGCCAGCCATAGATGCAGGCAAAACGTCAGGAGAGAATGCTGCTAGAACAAGGCCATACAGTCTGGAAACCACACAGCACCCCAGTGATTCCAGCTGTGAAAGCCTTCGACAATACTTTTTAAATGTTCTGTGCAGAATGGGCCTATGTTTGCAGAAAGGTATCGTTTTATTGAATAAAGTACAGCATCATTTAAAGGCGCTGAATATATTTGCAGGATTTCAGCTATGCATGAACATTCGTGTGTTCAGCCCAGGGTGGCCATTTCATTCACTGCTTTGTGTAAGAGGGTGGCATGTATGTTTCTTCAGTAGCTACTCCCCACAGATATGCCATTCAACAAAGTAAGGACAGGCAGCAACTTTTTTTTAAGACAGCAGAGCACGAGAGAGAGAGAGACAGAGACAGAGACAGAGACAGACAGACAGACACCGAGACCCAAGGTCATTCAGTAAGCATCCACGACACAGCAGAGATTGCAAACCTGGCCAGGCTACTTTCACATATCATCGAATAATGCACTCTTCATACACTACAGCAGTGGTTCCCAACTTTTTTTTACTGGTGTACCCCTTAGCAACCCATTTCCCTAAAATTGTACCCCTTACCAAACCCATTATATAATTTTTTTTCACATATTCCTGAACGCCTTGACATATACCTGCCCAGGTTGGGAACCACCGCAATATAGGAAGGAAACTCCAGGTGCAAACAATTGTATCAAGAGTGTATCAAGAATTGTATCCAACATGTGTGAAAGCAGTGTGCATCTCTTAGATCAGTGGTGGCGAACCTATGGCACGCGTGCCAGAGGTGGCACTCAGAGCCCTCTTTGTGGCCCCAGTTTGGGCACTTGGCAGTGGCATGCCAAGGGGGTGAGGGGTGCGCGATCCACTGGGAGTGCATCCCTACGGGGGCGTGGCAAGGGCGTTCCAGGGCATGGTGGTGGCGTTTCAGGGCATTCCTGGGGCATTCCAGGGCAGGGCAGGGTGGACAGGGGCATGGCAGGGGTTCAGAGCACACGCGTGCTCCGGGAGCCGTTTCCCCTTGCTCCGCCCCGGCACTCGGTCTCTAAAAGGTTCGCCATCACTGTCCTAGATCTTAATTTCACATAGAGGGTCACCATTACACTACAGTAGTTCTCTAAGCTGTCTTTCTAAATAGACTTTCCAGGGACAGTGCTCACACCCCATTCATTACGTCTGGGCAAGGAACCATCTCATCTTCTTGTTTTGAGCGGGAACAGGAGGGATCCTGTTGGTAAAGAGCATGCTTAGAATCCAAGATTATGCCCAAGGCATTCCTGAGAAGAAAGACCAAGATATTCATTCTGCTTTCCATCGAGGAAGATCTGAGAGACACAAATAGGGCAACCCAGCCCTCCATTCAGACATCTGCGCTACAAAAACCTCACGTCCTGCTCTAGGAATAATACGTGCATTCAACAAGTTTAATAATACTCTGCAATTCTACAGTGCTTTTTTGTGCGTTCGCAGCTTTCTTTCAGCAATCCTCTTTACATCAATCAACCCTGTGAGTCAGTATTTTCTTCAACTTTTGCAGACGGGGCTGCGGTTGAGAGAAAATGGCTTGTTTAAAATCAGTCACCAAAGGGAATTCATTGCTGAGGCAAGCAGTGAACCAAGGGCTTCCCAGCTCATGTTATATTACTCTAACCATCATGTATAAATGTGTTTAATTTGGTTTGCATACTTACAATTAGAGGAAGAGGCAACATTTAGAATATAAAATGCACACATACATACATCAAGCTTAGTCAACCAGCCGAAACGTAATCTGAACTTAAAAAACATGGGAGTAAACAAATGCAGGAAATCTGTGAACGGCTTTTTAACAAATGCAGAATGCGATGATCGTTTCCGAAATATAAAGCGAAGGATCTGAAACGTCAATTGGGCAGTCACTTTACGGACAGGATGGGCTGGCCATTTGACTTGCAGAGAACTTGTCCAGTGGGTCGCTGCCCCAGAGGATCACGGGTGACCAGGACCAAGCAGATCCAAGCCCCAGCAACTCTGACTGAGCCTCAAGGGTGACTTGACCCAAGTCCCTCGTCATTCATGTTAGTTGATGTCAGGTTACCCACTGACTCCTTCTACGCTACGTCCAGTTTGGGGAATGGTGCAGTAGGTGAAGTTATGCCCACTGTCGGCCCCTCTGAGCTGAGTGGCCCAGCGGCGGTGGCTTGTAACAAAGTGGAGGCCGCTCATCTTGATGTGCTCCAGGGCTGTTTTCACTTCCCGTTTCACTCCTGCAGACAAGTTCAATTTTTGAAATAAATGGATTCTGTGGTATTTAAAATGCAGTCTTCATAGATATAAATTCTATGGATCTTATATCTATTCCATTCCTCCTTCAAAGTGTTAAGAGGAGGAGGAACAGCAGTGGCGTAGTGGTTAACAGCAGGTGCATTCTAATCTGGAGGAACTGGGTTTGATTCCCCGCTCTGCCGCTTGAGCTGTGGAGGCTTATCTGGGGAATTCAGATTAGCCTGTGCATTCCAACACATGCCAGCTGGGTGACCTTGGGCTAGTCACAGTTCTTCTGAGCTCTCTCAGCCCCACCCACCTCACAGGATGTTTGTTGTGAGGGGGGAAGGGAAAGGAGTTTGTAAGCCCCTTTAAGTCTCCTACAGGAGAGAAAGGGGGGCTATAAATCCAACTCTTCTTCTTAAGTGTTATATGACGTTAACCTGCCAGTATTTTATGATTACAGAAACCTATAGAATACGGTTGTGGAGACTAGGGTGGGGGAAGGGAATCAGGGGACAAAATTACAGGAGTCTTAGTCATCCTGAGGTCACATGGACTTGGGGAAATCCTGTGATTTAACTTTGAAAGATATTTGGGGCTTGGTGTGGATGGGTTGTGGGAAGCCTAGAGGGCTCTTAGTTCAGGAGCCCACAGGGTTGCCAACTGTGGATTGGCAAATTTCTGGAGATTTGAAGGTGGAGTCTGGAGAAGGCAGAGTTGGGGAGGCGAGGGTTTCTCAACCAAACGTCATGCCATAAAGCCATTTTCTCCAGGGAACAGATCTCTGTAGTCTGAAGACCAGTTGGCATCCCAGGAGATCTCCATTTGGAGGTTGGCCATCCTAGGCTCTCAGCAATCCAGTCCAAGAAGCAGTGACTTTCCTAGACTTGCCCAGTGAGACGTATAAGCCAAGTAAGGATTTTAACTTAGACATCATCAGTTACTAAGGTTGCCAGCTCTGGATTGGGATTTGTCAGGATTTTTTAGGTTGGAGTCTAAGGAGAGCGGGGTTTGGGGAAGGGAGGCACTTCAGTCAAGTATACTGCCATAGGGATCCACCTTCCAGTGGCCATTTTCTCCAAGTTCTGTATCCTCCACTTGTGCAATAGGACAAAGAGCCCCTTTTTAAAAGGGTGGCGCTAACAGTAAAGAACCGCCTACTGGAAGCCAGACTCTTCCCCTCTCTCAGAAGTGCAAATCAGATGATCACACCATGGCACACTTGCAGAGTATTGAGATGGTTAAATAGGATAGGGGCATGCAGTGATTGTTCATATGAATAGACCCTGGTTTTTCAGATGGGATAATAATCTCACCCATAGTTGATTTATGGTTGTTGTTTTTTCTATTGGTTAATCTCTGTCTCCTGGAGATGTTATAATAATGGGAGAGCTCCAGCCACTAGCCAAGGTTGACAACCTTGGCTACTCACGTCACATTTTGTCCATTAGGCCACAGTGGCTCTCTAAAGCAGAGCTGCAATAGTACAGCTTTGCAGATGCACTCCCACCAACGGCTTCTTCATGTCTTATACATCACTCTGTTCAATAGAGTTAGCATTGCTACTTCTGGAGCAAAAGACAACAGCGATGAGCCTGAAAACCTCTTTAACAGTGGGCGGGGGGGACTAGAGTGAGGCTGCCAGGGAAAAGTAAAAGCTGCTGTTGGATTTGATTGTGGGACCAGGGCATAAGGAGAATCCATTATTTAGAAAATTGTGAAATAGCTGTTGACAAAAGCATTCTGGTACAAGAGTAAGGGCCTCAGTGGTTTGGAAAGGTGTAAGTCAGAAGCAGGCTGTAATCACTAGACTCATATATACTTCTTCTGTAACTTTGAAAATTAAGTGGCCATGGACTAGGGTTGCCATGGACTAAGATACCCCTGGCAATCAGCAGGGAAGGGGGTGAGTAGGTCTTTCCAGGTGCAAATTGAGTCCCAGGCCATGGTCCCATTGATAAAGTTCCCTTTATTTCAAGCAACCACCACTGAAACTAATGGGGCTGAAAAGGCTAACTAGCATGAAATGATACAATGACATGGGCTAGGTGAGCCCATATTACTGTATCATTTCATGGTACTATGGATATTGGAGCAAGCATGCGCTCTGATGGAGGTGGGGTGGGGCGGTCCGGCAGCAGCCTGCTCCGGGCCATCTGGGTGCTCTTCAACTCAAGGGGCATCCAGCGGGCCTGCAGAAGGCTGCCACCCATCTAACCTCCATTATAGCCCATGCCTGCGAGCAGGCATGGGCTCCAATGGAGATGGAGGGGCAACCCAGCAGGCTGGTGGGCCACCGGGTTCTCCTCAAGTCAAGGAGCGCCTGGCTCTGATTTTCCAACCCCCTTGTGGCTGAATGGGGGCCCACCCAGGGCATTTGTCCCCAACCGGCCCCATGGTAGCTACACCACTGTTCCATTGGTGGATACTACAACCCACCCTCTTCATAGGTCTTCTAGAGCAACCAGGCCCACTCTTCAGCAGATTTGTTATAATTTACTGAATTGAAATGCAAGTTAAGGACTGGAAGTGCAAATCAAGGACTAGCTTGCACTTGATGGTGATCTCCACATAAGTGCCTCAATAATAGGACATGAAGGCAGGCTGCTGCATTTGTGGCCAAGTAGCACTTAAACAGAGGAGCAGGTCTGTGTTCAAGGTGTTCAGCTGCCACAAATAAGACTTACTTATTCCATCCTGGACTTCAGCCACAGGTCTGAGCCACGCCCCTGTGATACTACCACAAGGCCCTGGTGGAAACCCATGGTGCAGGCCCAGAAATGGATATCAGTCACTTCCCATATGGCTCATAGCTGGAAGCAAACTTGAGTCCTCCACTGCAACAGTGCCCTCTTTATCATACCACACCAAGCAGTTGCTTGGGTGTCTTGGCCAGAGAACTGGCCCTGTAGAAGAGCCATTGATGTCATCTGGTGCCCCCATATGGAAGAGGGCATTGTACAGACAGCCACAACAATCTCTGTTTCTCCAGAGGCAGTTTTTCAAGCCACCATGATCATACAAGTCACACTGGTTGCATGTTGAGTCCTATGCATGAGCACTTCCAGTGATAGGCCTATGCCAATTGGAATACTTTGCATGGGCCTGTCTTTGATATAAAAGAGTCTGGTGACGAAGCAGACTGCATGGAGGTGCATTTGCTGAGAACCACAGACCAGCAGCAGCATGCCAAGAACTGGAGACAGGGTGCTAGACCCTTGCCGGAGGCGGAGGATCCCCCAGTTTGGCTCCCATTTCCCCAGTACCATCTACCTAACTAATGGGGGGGTCTTACCAGACTTAAAATGAAGCCCTAGCAGGAAGATGACATCACTTTCAGAACTGATGCTATCACATCAGCGATGCCAAGAGAAACACTCTGGTATCTGAGCAAACCTCTAGGGGGGGGAAACAAAAAACAAATAGAGTTTTTGCCCAAATACCAGAGCGTCTCCCTCAACAATGATGGCGTAATGATGTCACTTCCAGAAGTGCCATCATTGTATCATGGCGTCCAGAGGTGCCACCAAACTGCCACCCTTCGCAGATGCTAATTTCGTCTATCCCACCACAGTTTTATCAGAGGGGACCTAGCAACCCTACTTGGAGATCACTAGGATAACAGGTCGGCCCACAGTCACTATCCTGAAAAACCAATTGGTTTTTTGTAGCCTGAAATCTCAGGTAGGTTTGTTCAAAGAAAACATTACAAGAAGCAGTGTACTTGGAGAGCCAAATGTTTCCTCTGCTGCCACCAGCCACTCTTTCTGTTGGAGAATGGGGAATCATCTCCATCTTAATGGGACAATCCCTAATGGTAAGAGTATTCAAAAATCAAATGAGAAGGAGTATCTCTCACAACTTTAGGGGACTCCTGGTGGGGATGTTGCCACCAATATTTATTTCAATATTTATACCCTGTGCTATCCCAAAAGTCCAGGTGGCTGACAATCTAATCACCAAGTTTAAAAAACAAACAACCAACTAAACCCAATGACGATCGATACAAAATGCATTAAAATGAGCCCCAAACGCCTAGATTAAAATCAGCAACAGATTAATCAAAGCAGATTGGAGAGTGTTACAAAAATTGTTCCACGGTCCCTCCAAAACACAGGTCATGAAGGCAACTTCCAGAATTCTTTTTGCAGCATCTTCTATAGAATTGGGTGCTACAGCTCTCTCTGAACTCTCTCAGCCCCATCTACCTCACAAGGTGTCTGTTGTGGGGAGAGGAAGGGAAAGGAGCTTGTAAGCCACCTTGAGTCTCCTCACAGGAGAGAAAGGTAAGATATCAATCCAAATTCTTCTTCAAACTCTACTGCTGAAAAAAACACAAGTACTTGTGGAACATATCTGCGGATGGAGAGAACATCCACAAGGGTCTGTTGAACAGGTTTGAGATACCCCGAATCCCTAAGGCTCTCCCCACTTTTTGAAAGGTTTCCATTCTAAGGCCTGAGCCCTTTGCACATTTGCAGTAAAGGAGAGCCTTATACCAACTGATGAGATGCTTAATGAAGACGATGAAGTCCTTGGCCAGAAGGGACCGCAGTCCTCTTTGGGCAGGCTCGAAATCACAGACAAGCCCTGTGTGCCGTCAGAACAGAGGCAGCTGCAACAACATCTGTATGCACCTCACAGCCAATCCCCCTCCCAGTTTATAAATAAAACAAGTGAAGTTATTTTGGCCCTAGACAAGGCGACGTCTCTTGAAAAACAGAGATGCTCTTTCGCTGTGTCCCTGCAATGTCCCAGTTCATTGTTATTCTTCAGCAGTAAACAGGACTCGGATTGAACAAGGTACCCATCTGCAGCCACAAGAGAAAGAGAGTCTCTCTTCATATTACTGTGTAACGCAATAAATAGGGCCTTTCAGACACATCCGAACAGGCAACAAAAGCCAAGAGGGAAGTCGGCAGGACCTGGAGAGTCCACAGGAAAGGAGGGAGATTCAGCGGAGGACCATTTGTAAAGACTGGGGGATGCTGTTTCAAAGAAACATGAAGAGAAGAGAGAAGTTTGGGAGACACAGGAAGCAGCGGCACAGTTAAACAATTTAGTGTACAGAGATGATGGTTTGGGGGGGGGGTTACACAAAATGACAGCCTGCTTTTGGGGGGCCCCTATGAGGCTGTGAGTTGGGGCCCCAGACTCCCCCCCGCCCCAGTCCATCCCTGACTGCATCACAGCAAGAATGTCATGCAAATATTTTCCCACTTTGAAAGTCTTATTTTTAGCAGGACTGTCCATTGTGATTGGATCTTTCACTGGTGGTAGAAGGAGAGTCAATCTTGACTGATTCACCCCTTCCACTGCAAACCTCGAGAGCCAGCGTGGGGTAGTGATTAAGAGCAGGTGCATTCTAAATCTAGAGAACCGTTTTTGATTCCCTGCTCTGCCACTTGAGCTTGGAGGCTTATCTGGTGAACTAGATTAGCTTGTGCACGCCAACACATGCCAGCTGGGTGATCTTGAGCTAGTCACAGTTTGTAAGTCCCTTTGAGTCTCCTTACAGGAGAGAAAGGGGGTATATCTTGTTCTGCCTCCTGCCTCCGCCTCCCACCTCGTTCCTGTCTCGTTCCTCGGCTGTGGCTGTGGCTGTGGCTGTGGCTGTGGCTGTGTTGTGGTTGTGGTTGTGGTTGTGGTTGTGGTTGTGGTTGTTGTTGTTGTTGTTGTTGTTGTTGTTGTTGTTGTTGTTGTTGTTGTTCTTCTTCTTCTTCTTCTTCTTCTTCTTCTTCTTCTTCTTCTTCTTCTTCTTCTTCTTCTTCTTCTTCTTCTTCTTCTTCTTCTTCTTCTTCTTCTTCTTCTTCTTCTTCTTCTTCTTCCATGTTGCATTTTGTTGTGCCTGGAGGTTTCCTGCCCACCCCAGGATTACATGGGGGTCAGCATTTGAGGCTGTGGAAGGGTTGGCGTGGAAATCAAGGAAGTCCTGCTCTAACAATGGAAATATCTTCTGTCAGTGGAGTCCTACTAGATTCAAGTCTAAGGTTTTTTCCTTTTCTCCGTATGCATACCTTGGAATAACTGAATAGGCCGTTTAGTAGTTAAAGGAAAAACTATACATGAATAATTATGGGTCACTATAAAAAGAAGACTGTTTTCTTCCAAAAAAAATTTTTTTTTAAAAAAAACAGGCTCTTCATATAGTTTGTGTCTGAAACTTCAAGATAACCTTGCTTTACAGCTTTACTACAAACACTGTGCCCCAAAATGTGTTCATTTGTATTCAGAGATTTCAGTAATGTGCAAATGCACAGAAGAGTAAATATTTTCAAAAGTATATTCTGTCTGCTGTCTAGTCAATCAACCTTTTTTTTCCCCTGCTGGAACCTACTTAAGTCACATTCTGACTTGAAGAAAATTACCATCCAGTACTGGTGATAATTTCCAATGCGGAATGGAGTAAGAACAATGAAATCAGACTGAAGAGCTACCCCAAAATTGAAGCATTTTTGATATACTGAAAAACATGTGAGAGAATTTACGGTTTTGACAAGTAAATGACAGCTTTGAAGAATACCTTGCATTTAGAAAGTGCTTTAAAGGCGTTACATATCCACATGATGTCAGTCTTGCAACAGTCCTGTAAGGTAGGCCAGGATTCTTAATCCCTGATGCTTCAGGCACAATACTTGAGGCTCAATAGATAGCGATCAGCATAGAACTACCCAGTGAGTTCAAGGCAGAGGTGAACTTACCAGCCAGCTCACAGCTGGCACTTTCAGCTCATATGACTTAACAGCTGGTGTTTATATTTCAGAAGGAGAGTATCGGTTGCTCCTTCACCCCAGCACATTTTGGTGTAACAAGAGATCATTTTGTACCAAGCACAGTCTGCCTAACACCTCCACCATTCTATTTTAAGATGATTGCAAACTGCAGACTTGGGCATTTCATTGTGCCTGGCAACATCTTTTTCTCTTCCTCCCCCTTATTTGGGATTTTTTTTTTCTGTGCTAAATTTCCAACTTGATGCTCTTCTGATTTTTGGTGTGACATCTCTACTTGGTCCTAAGGGGGAAAAATGTTTCCTAATGGATCACTATGTATTGATCAGTCTAGCAAAATTTCCGGGAGAAGAGATCTGCACAGGAGGAGAGATCTTGCACCGTGGACATTTCTGCCACGGCAGCTGTGCCATGGAAGGAGGGTAACAGGAACCAGCCTGTCATACCTTACTCTTAAATGCTTAAAAAGTACGGATGAATCAAAACCGGAAGTGCGCATTCCATGGACATTTTTTCCTTAGCAAAACAAGACCTCTGTTTTCTGATAGGCTTTTCCCATTTTTTGCATTGCTCGGCAATAAGATGTGAAATGGATCAGACTCTATTCCCACAATCTCCAGGTATTTCCCAACTCACAGTTAATAGCCCTATCCACTGGATTGATGCAGATGAAAATCCCACTGAAGGTGATGTAGATGCCCATGCAGTTGCTAACTCTGGCTTGATAAGTTCCTATACATTTTGGGGTGGTGCTTTGGAGAGTAGAGTTTGGGGAAGGGTGGGATTTGATACCAAAGTGTCCTGTTGCCCTCCCCTTCATACCCTGCCTTATTGAAATATGGATTTCATATGATTTTTCTGCAATATGTACTGGCAGATGCCAACTCTCAGATTTGTGTGTGTGTGTAGCAGAAGTCCAAACCAAAAACAGACCAAGTGCAGAAATGCCTGCTGGCAGAATTAAAACACTGATTGAGTCATTCCAGATAACTAAAGCTGGAAGTCTTGTGGACTGTATCTTGATTACCATACCTTGTCCAGGTTGCTGTAACACAAAAGATTCTAGAGAACTCCCTGATACCAGATTCTGTATTTCCTCTACCTGTAGATACAATCTCCTTGACAATAGAACCCTTCCTAATGACAAACGCCTCAGCCAAATTTGAATACCTGGGCAGAGTCTTTTAGAAGACACTCTGCTCAAAGCCAACCTAGATACAATCTTGGCCAATCTTGGCCAACCTAGATACAAAGTCAAGTGCTTCTCAGAATGCAGCTGCCATTCCTCAATGAGCGGTGTATCCTATGGCAATGAAGCATTGGTCTGGCTTTTGGAGCACAAGGAGCACATTCTCTTTCGACCCTTCAACACTTGTCCTCTTCTTCTTTTCCCCCAACATAGAATATGAGTATTTTCATCATGGGATAAACTCCCTACATCAACTGCGGAATTTCCTTGCCTTGCAGGATTTAAGGGCTAATCTACACAAACAGCTCTTCCGCATCAACGATAGCTCTGACTGTCCGTCACCAAGCAAGTTTTTAAAAATTAAACATTGGCATCATGTGCAGCACTACATCGCTTCCAGGGGAAAACGAAGAATTTTACCATAGAGTTCCTGACAATCCTTAGAGCTACCCTAGGCCACTTCTGGGTTGTCGCAGGAAATGGCACAGTAGTGCACATCACTCTCTCTCTCTCTCTCTCTCTCTCACACACACACACACACACACAAGGTTCTCACCTGTTACCATGCACAGACTGACACCGTTTGAAACTCAGAAATAAAAACTAATAAATAATAATAAAATATTAAGTAAGAAGCCAGATTAAAAATAAGTTGCTTTCGGAAAAGGCCTTCCCAAAGAGTTCCCCTTTTCGGAAAAGGCCTTCCCAAAGAGTTCCACAGTACAAAGTCTGTGGAAGGAGAGATGTGTGAATACTTTCCTAACTGTTTTCTGGTTACTTATTCCAAACATTTCTGATTGGACTAGCAAGTTAAGGTTGTCGGCCTCCAAGAGGGGCTTGGAGAGCTCCCAGGATTTCAGCTGATCTCCACTGAGGCTTTTTCCCAGGGTTGCTAGCTTTGAGTTGAGAAATGCCTGGAGATTTTTGGGATGGGATGGAGCCTGAGGAGGGCAGGTTTTGGGAGGGAAGGGACATAGTGGAGAATGCTGCCATAAGAGTCCACCTTCCAAAGCGATCAGTTTCTCCTGGGGAACTAATCTCTATCACCTGGAGATCAATTATCAATAGCAAGAGATCCCCAGCTACCACCTGGAGGCTGGCAACCCTTCTGTCCCCATGTCCCTTCCTGAGTTTCCCACTGGTAACCAGAACTTGCAATATATGTGGTGATGGCCAGGTGAGTCCTTGTCTGAAATGTAAGAGCTCCACCCAGGGGCGAATCTCCCAGAGGGACATGGGGTATCACATGTCCCCAGGCGCATGCCATCTAATCACGTGGAGAGGCGCTGGGCCCATGCCGCACTCGCTGGCTCCAGGTGGTAGACCTGGGTGCCTCGCCAACTCCGGGCGATAGACCTGGGCAGCGGTGCCAGCTCCAGACAGTTGTCCTGAGAGGGGGGGGGGAGGGAAGAACATTCCGATTTTGCCCCCAGGCTCCATTTCCCCTAGATATGCCTCTGGCTCCACCCCAAGCACAGCTTTACAGTGTGATCAGTAGCTTCTTTATTCTAGTTCCTACAAAAGGGTGCATGACAACTAAGAAGTTTTATATTTTGTGGTCTTCAAGGCATCTTCCAGCTTTCTAAAGGCATACCTCATGCACTTAGCTTGGACACAACAAGCAGAAGATGTATTAGTTGAAGTCCAAACATGGATTCCATTCACTGTTTCTCATTCTGGACTGTGTGATTTCAGACTAGGAAATCCACTGTTTAAAGCTTGATCCTGCACTACAAAGATTATTATGACGGGGGATGAATTTTAGTCTAGCACTCTCCTTAACATGCTAGTAAACATGCTAGTTTTTATGAGCAAGGAAATTTTGTTTGAGAAAAATGTGGTTCGTTCATGTTCTGGAAACCTTGGGTTAGTTCCTAAAGATCTATTCCATTCGTGGTGGCACCTTCTTCCAGAACTCCGTGCAACATGGGAGAGAAGCTTGGCCCTGAGGAAGATGCCAACATTAGCGAAACAGACCCAAGAGATGCAACCACCGGCCTTCCACTTGCATGTTGGTATGGAAACGCTCAGAAACAGAATGGAGTAACTGGTTGTGGTGGGTTTTCTGGGCTGTGTGGCCGTGGTCTGGTGGATCTTGTTCCTAACATTTCGCCTGCATCTGTGGCTGGCATCTTCAGAGTCACAAAGCCCAGAAAACCCACCAGAACCAGTTGAATCCGGCCGTGAAAGCCTTCGAGAATGGTGTAAGATTGCTGACTGCATACTTTGGCTCTTTGGGGAAACTTACACCTACAACAAAGAATAGTAGTAACAGGACTAGTAATTACTTGGTTTGGTATTCAAATATGTCCAACTTGCAACGCTTGGATATATTTTGAATTGATGATCATTTTCCCCAGAAGCTCTTCTGGAGATCTGTATAAGATTCTCTTGCACACCCAACCCTTGTTTAGCAATTGCCCAGGGCCAGCTGCCCTGTAGGTCTGTGTGCAGAAAATCTTTAATATTAATATTTATTTATTTACAAAATTTATACCCCATCTTTCAATCCAGTCAGGGCCACCATGGAGGCTCATGAATAAAAGCAAAAGATTGTAAAACAGACCAGAAAAGCAGCTGAATCCAGAAGTAAAATTCATATTACAACACTCGAAAGAAGCAATTAACAGGAAGCAAAGATTACTGAGGAAACAACAAATGAAATAAAATAGTCTTCACCCATTGGCAGAAGGCACTGATGAAAGGGAGACAGGACCAGAAACAACCTAGGAACCAGTGGAAATAGATAAAGACTAAGGTGACTGGAGTTAATTCTTTTTTTTTTCATGACATTGGCCATTTACACATTCCCTTTGGGTTTGCTTTTCAGTTACGCATGTGCTTCCCCCTCTTTAGAACTCACCGCGCTGCAGATCAGAGCAGCTCCGTGGTTTGTGAAGGCAGGCAATGAGCATTCCCTGTGCAGGGAAAGCAATATAAACAAGAGTGTATTTTGCTTTGTTCAGGTTTTCTGCTCCTCTCTGCCTTCCCCTGCCCATACAGGAGCAGTTCTGCTGGTATTTCCGGGGCTGCTTTTTGTTTTAAAAAAAAAAGATACTTTCGATCTATTGCAGGAGCAAACAAGTATGAAAATGGCTTTAAAAAAAAGAAAAATCAGAAACAGGCAGCAAACAAACTTCCAACCAGGAAACAGTAGATAGGCAAAAGGGCGGCTAGGCTTGGGGGAAGCAGCAGGGCACCTCATGTGTAAACAAAGAAATGCAGGGATTCCCTACTGCAAAGCACACAGCTGCACCGCAAAGAGTAAATGCACAAAGGGCTACTGTGAAAGTACATTAAAATGTTATAACTTGCGATATAAATTACAAGACATAACTATGGTGAGGGTTGTCCTGTCCCCTTAACAGAGTCTCAATGAGATGTTATTTATTAGATGCCACCATGCCATGAAAAACTGGTAGGACAATTTTTTGCCAGGCCTGTTGGCAAGCCTACCATGCACTAATTAAGTGCAAGAATGTCTGAGCCATGATATTGATGCATCTCCCTTCATTACACCTTCAGTTCTGCGTGTGGTACAATGTCAAGCTACAGTTCCTGGAGGAAATACAACAGTCCACATGCATACCAGTTCACCTGTGCTGTGCCAGCACTATGAGCTCGGAGAGGAATCTCAGAAAACAGATGAGTATTTTTTTTCCTGACCTCTCACTGAGAAAAAACCAGAGGATGTCACTCCAGGGAACACCCTGGAGTCAATCCATCTTGCCCCATGATTATAAACTAGGCAGAATTATAAATCATGTCACCGATTGGCAACCCTTCTCAGTACAGAGGAACTCCCATAGAATGCTGGGCCATTCTGCAGAACCCCAACCCCTCTCTCTGCGCATTCTCCCCAAAACCTCCATTAATAAGTAATCGTTCTAACAAGTACAAATTTCAACAGCAAATTTTTATTATGAATTATTTTAACTCGGGGAAAGTGAAGAACCTGAAGTGGAAGGTCGTAGGGTTTTTGCAAGATTTGTAAAAAATGCATGTAGACCCCCCCCCCCCTCAAGGGTATCATAGACCTTGGCAGAACACCTCTAAACTCCAGGTTGAAGACAGACATAGGAGAAGTTTAAAATACTACAAATAAAGAATCTTTAGCGCTTATCTTGCTTCCCTTCAGAATTGGCACTGAGCAGATCATACCCTCAGGTGCTTCTACCTGGCGCCAAGTCAAGGGAAATCGCTGCCTTACTGATGAGCAGCACAAACACCCCATGAGCTTCCCTGAGCATGTCATTAAAAAAATCCCAGGCACTTTTCATAAAAGTTTGAAGCCTTCGAGCTGGCCAACTTCCAGCCTAGGTAATTGCATTTTGTCCACCAAAAACTCCTCTTGCCGTTCCACCTGGATATTCTATTCTCTGCTTCTCAGCCTGCAGGGGAATCCAGCATTAACAGCAAGCTCCCTCAGTCCGCAGCTGTGTTTTCAATATGGGCAGGGCGGCCACTCCTGATTTAGTATTTACACAAAACACTACAGGTAAGCATAAACTGTGCCAATAAAGGTCCCAATAAATTGATTCCCTAGTTAAGGTTATAGTGAGTTTTACATCCATGATGGGTTTTGGGTCCACCAGGAACCCCACAGTTCAGTCATTGACTCTAAGGCTGCTGGAACCCTGCCAGTTTGGCTTATGCCCAGTTTGTGAGCAGGGAACTGATCTTTTAACAGACCACTCATCAGTCCGTTTGTAGCTATTCAACAGGTGACTTCAACACATTCTTCCTTCACAATACAGTACAGAGCACTTGAGTACAGTACAGAGTACAGAGTACAAGTACAGAGCACAACAGTTCTAGTGCAAACTAATGCAACTCTACTTCCTTCCTTTGCTTGCTGCAATGCTGCTTTGCTCACCGTTGCATTAAAGCAGCATTCCACAATGCTAGCATTAGAACACCCAGAAATCCATCAACAATCTCAAATCAGGGCATGAAAAGATACAATCACACACATACATAAACTAGCCATTGCCTTGGCCGGCGGAAGAGAAAAGTCCATGTTCTATTCATGGTTATCTCAAGCAGGCTACATGGATTGACTCCTGGGTCTGTACAACTAGCAGCTGGGTCCAAACCAAGCTCCTGGGGTAGAACCACAGGATTCTGGCTTGGACCCAGCAGTCCTGGAGGGGATGCCAGTCACTTTCCCATACCACTGATAGCTGGAAGCCCAGTCTCAGGTAGCCACCATCCTTGTTTCTGAGGGTGGGTCCATCTTCCCCCTTTCATGAGAACCATGTGTAAGGAGCCTTGTAAACGGAATGGGTTGGGATGAGGCTTTGCCTTCTGCTGTTCCCCTCCTCTGTTCCTCCAGAGGGGAAACTGCAAGGCATGTCAATCTGCGTTCTCCCACTGTCCATCTTCACTATACAAAAAAGCAATGCAAAGGTATACACTGTCCTGAAATTCCTCTACAGTAGTACTATGCAAGTGGATTTGCCTGTATGGACAAAGCAATCCCATTGAGAATGATTGATCTGATAGCACGCTATTCAATATACACATACAGAAATGTCAGTTGGGGAGCCTGGGTCCTGGAACCAGACATGAAGGGTTATTTATGGCAGTTTCCACGTTCCTCTGTGTGGCTCTCACCACTGCAAATGCCTCTGCAGCATTTCTAGTCGCAATGGAGCTTCCCTCATGGTGATTTTCCTCACACTTTCTTTGCCCAAGTCTGCCAAAGCCACCATCCCCTTACGTGTGGGACCAGGTAACTTCATATACGATTTACATAACTATTTTTGATATGTCAATGGAAGGTTCCTTTTATGCTTGAAAAAACCTTCTCATGACATGAGGGGTGGGTGTGGCAGGTACATGTGACTGAGGAAAGGAAATGGTGCACCTGAAAAAAAAATCCACTTCTTACCATCCACACCACTGCCCACACAGGTTGGCTGAAATCTTTCAAAGAAGATCATCCCACAACAGGTTTAGAAAAGACTGTAGCAAAGTTGGAGGAAAGCCAGAAGGTGCACAAATGCACAATGGTAAAATCCCCACTACCGTCTTAGCCAGGTTTCAGAACACAAACTAACCAGGTTTGAGGGACCACCTCCCCATGGCTTGTGTGGCAGATACCGTTTCTGGCGCTCGTTCTCCCTGTTAATCTGCGTTTCGGCAGGACCTGGTTGCAAGTGGCATAGACCCCATTAACACGGTTCAGAGCTGATCCAAGGGGAGGGATGAGGGTTGAAACCCTGACTTGTTTCCTGCCCTGGAGTGTGACGCAGAATTCGGGCAACCAATCAGCGCTGCGATGCGTGCGTAGCCTTTCCTTGGTTTTATTTTCACTTTTGCGATCGGCCAGCAGAAGGGGACGCAAACGTTAAACAATCAAACGTGTAACTTTGAATCGTTAATGGTTTGCACAGGTAATGAGAATCGTTAATGGTTTGCACAGGTAATGATTAACTGTTTGCATAGTTAAACAGTTAAACATTAAACTTTTACACACTGGTTTTTTTATCACGCCCCTACAATGTACGTTTCTGCAGTGGGAAAAGGTCCCACCCCATCAAGGCATGCCAACCAATCAGGGGAGACCGGTGAAGCGAGCTCGCCTGGTAGTGGGGATTGCTAAGAGTTCTGCAACTGGGTGTGTCTGCTGTGTGCTCGCTGCGGTGGGGAGGGAGAAACTCCGATGAAGAGGACACGGTTTCACCACGAACAGGTTTGGATCTGCGAGCAAATTTCAAGTGGGGATTCGACCAACATTGCCATGGGGACACTGGGGAAAAGATAGGCTCTGTTCTGGAGAACAGAACAGGTGTGCGTAAGCAGTTTCTATCTGTCCTGACCCAAAGAAGACATGGATCTGTGCTTCAGGCCTGTGTCTTGACTAGACCTGGCCCCACACACCATTTTCAGCATGGGGGGAAAAAACCCAACCCTGAATCTCAGATGAGATTGATTGATTTTGCACATTTATTTTGGAGTGACTGCTATGATATACAACTTCTAATCTAAATGGTTGCTGTTCCATGAAATTTTATATCCATATCTTATAAGCTACTTACAGCAAATCCTGGAAAAGTTAAACATGAATGTGCAAAATCAATCAAGACATCATTGTTTAGGATTTTGCAGGGCGATCTCAGGTTAAGAAAATGGCACCAAAGGTTAAACATCTGTACATTGCAGTTCCTGTTGAAATCGGGTTGTCAGGTAGCTATTATTTACAAAGAAAAATGGCTTTGGGAACTCTGAACATGGACTTCCTGCATCTCATCTACATTCCACTTATGTTCCTTGATATTTAGAAAACAAAGAAGTAGGTGAACGTTCACCTTTTTCAGCATAAAAGAACGATCACCACAATCACTGACAGTAATTCAACGCTTACGTCTTGTCTGCATCTTGAAACGGGCCAGAGAGAAAGCTTGGTTGGGATGTTTCACATTTAACTTGTCTTCCTGCAAAGCTATGCAGATGGGGACCAAAGATGAGTTTGGGCTAGGGCTGCCAGTTCCAGGCTGGGAAATACCTGGACATTTGTGGGGGGACGGAGCCTGAGGAGGGTAATTTTGAACAAAATGTAGGTCGAGTTGGCAAAGAGATGTGTGGAGCTACATGATCTCAGAAAAAAAAACTGGTTTGGAGTTTATTTTATGGTTTTTCATTTTTATTCATTTATAGTCCACCTTTCTCACTGAGATTCAAAGTGGATTACAACAGAGGCGGAGCACTCACAGGGACCTGTGGGGTCACATGTCCCTGGGCACATGCCAGCTGGTCACATGGGGTGGAGAATTGCCCCCCCCACACACACACACACCCTTGGCCTCACCTGCCAAGCTGCTCCTTCATGAGAGCCAGTATGAAAGCCAGAAAGAGCAGTCTGGCAGGACCAGGCCGAGGGGCAGCCTGCGGCAGGCTTCCGCTGGCTAAGGTTAGTGGGGAGGGGTGGGGGGCGGCTGGAGCAGGTGTTGCCCCGGGCACCATCCCCCACTCGCCTCTGGATAACAAAATGTAAAACAATGCAATAAAACAAAAATAATGTATCCCATAAACAATACAATAACACAATGTAGTACACAACTCACTAAAATGTTCACAGATATGAAAACTACTATTTTATTTCCTTTATAAGAATGTCCTCAGAAATCATTCTGATTTACACATTCCACGTAATGACAGAAGTGTGGGAGTTTTCCTTATTCCTTCAGGCAGACCGTCCCACAAATGAGAGAGCCACAGATGTCCAGGCATGGACAACTGTTGATCTTACCCATGTGCAGGGTGGAGTTGAAATATGCATCCATTCAAAGGCCGCTTCCGCACATGCAGAATAATGCACTTTCAATCCACTTTTGATGCACTTTGCAGCTGTGCAGAATAACAAAAATTCACTTGCAAACAATTGTGAAAGTGGATTGAAAGTGCATTATTCTGCAAGTGTGGAAGGGACCAAAATTTATACAGCTCAGATAAGAAGGAGAGTTTGGATTTATACCTTGCCTTTCTCTCTTGTAAGGAGACTCCAGACAGCTTACAAACTCCTTTCCCTTCCTCTCCCCATAACAGACACCTTGTGAAGTAGGTTAGGCTGAGAGAGTTCTGAGAGAACTGTGACTGGCCCAAGGACAGCCAGCAGGAATGTAGGAGTGGGGAAACAAATCCAGTTCACCAGACAGGAGTCCACCACTCATGTGGAGGAGTGGGGAATCAAACTTGGTTCTCTAGATCAGAGTCCACCTGATGATTTGCTATACTGGCTCTCATGACCCCTAACAAAGCAAAAGATAATTAATTGGATCTATAGTTGTTGGAAATGTTGTAATGGAAACTGAGATGACTGTTGTAGGTAGCGCAGTCGCAGCTTAGTGGTGGAATTTCCGTGGCGTGTGCCACCAAAAATATCTTTGGATGTGATTCACTCAAGCTGTATACAGGATGCTCCTGCCAACCAGGATGAGGAACTGATTGCAAATCTGCTTATGACAGCCAGAGTGAAATTAGTATCAAATGGGAAAGAATGATTTATCTTAAATTTGGATTGAGAAAAAGTGAAACATGTTCGGTAGTCCATTCAAAGCCCTCGATATCAATGGAACAGTTTAGCCTGCATTTAAGTCTCTCCCACTGAAATCTCACGGCATTAACTTATTCAACTTGGGGTGAATCATATATGTTGTTAACAAAACTGACTCATATAATTATGTACTGGAAAGCAAGGGAGAAAGAATAAAAACAGATTTCATGAAAAATGGACTTTTGAGTGTTTGGTAAAAGGCAGAGGGATAAAATGTTCTTTGAAACTGTTGCTTGCACTAGGCTTTTCTAGAGTTAATATTTAGGGCCAATTCAATATTTAGGGCCAATTCCTCCTTTTTGCTGCAAATAAAAGTGCCCCTTTTTGGTGATTTTTGGAGGGGAGGTGGGAGGTGGGGGGGGCAGGCTCCACTTATTAGTGGAAGTCATTTTTTCTCTCTGATGAAAAGTTATATCCTCCACTCTATTTTTAACCTACAGATGTGAGAATGAGGGCAAACACATCTCGTCATTCAGGCTGAGTTCATACACCATGTAAAATTGTGGTTTATTATAAATCTTAGTTTGCAAACCCAGGATTCAACTCACAGAAATCACTCAAATCCTGGTTTGTCTTGGCAAATGCTACTTTCATTGTCTTCTTTCAGGAAGGACATTGCCAAGGCGTTTATGTTTAAATCAAGAAATCTGTGGTCACACATCACACAAAACCACAGCTAAGACTAATTGTGATTAAGAAACTAACTTCAAAACCCTGGCTGCAAATTCTGGCTATTTAGGGTAATGCCCTACAATGACTAACCATGCTTTAATTAAACCACAGTTCTGGGTTATTGTCCAAAATGAGCTATAGTCACGTGCCATTTGCTAGATGGTATAATTGAGAGTTGTTTTAGCTTTAGAATGAGGGAAATTTCTCCTGCCCTTACTCTGCCTGAAGGATAAGGGCGTATGGTTTGGGATTTGGGACCAGCACGCCTTTTTGGCCTTGCCTGGCTTCCATTCAGAAAGGCTGAAGGCATTTGGGCCGGGTCTTCTTCCTCTTTGCTTAGTACAGTTGCCAGTTCTGGGCTGGGAATAGGGATGCAAGCTGTCAGGTGGGACTTGGGGATCCCCTGGAATTGCAGTTCATCTCCAGTTCCCCTGGAGAAAATGGATGTTTGAAGGGTGACGTCTGTGGCAAAATATTCCTCTAAAGTCCCTGTTCTCCCTATGCTTCATCCCAGGGGCGGAGCGAGGGGAAACTGCGCCTGGGAAATGTGCGAGCCCTGTGCCCTTGCCGTGGTGCCACCCACCTGGAATGCCCCCAGAATGCCACAACCCCCGCTGCAGCTCTGCCTGAGGCATCGCACCCCCTGTTGGCGCTACGCCACTGCTTCATTCCCAAATCTCAACAAGTTTCTCAGCCTGGATTTGCCAACCCTACCATCCCATTCCCTGCTTGTGGCTAGGACTGACCAGGCAACACTAGCTTGGAAATAGCTGGAGATGTTGGCTGATTCCCCACAGTCAAGTAATCAAGGAAATATCAAGGATTAAGGAAGAACTTCCCACTGCCTGATGGACAAACAAGGGCCGTTTCCGCACGGCCAGGATGCGCCCCCACGCCGCCAAGAGTTCTGGCGGCGTGGGGGCGGAAGCCCGTTCGCATGCAAGCATGCGAACGGGCGAAGCGGAGGCCGGCAGACGGCAGGCGGCTCCGCATGGAGCCGCCTCTTCTCCCTTCTGCGCCCCACTCACGGTGTCCTCGTCGTCGCCTGCTGGGCGTCGCAGCCCCGCCCACGCTGCCCTCCGACCCCTGGAGGTCGGAGGACAGTGTGGGCGGGGCTGCGACGCCCAGCAGGCGACGACAAGGACACCGTGAGTGGGGCGCAGAAGGGAGACAGCGTCTTCCCGGCGGCGCGGTTCGCACCGCGCCACCGGGAAGACGCTTCCTCCCCAACAACAACCCTTTAAAGGGTTGTTGTTTAGGGTGGCCTGAGGCTGCCCTGGGGGGAGGGAAGCGGAGTCAGGTCGCCGCTGCTGCATTGCAGCAGCGGCGCCTGTGCGAACGGCGGCCTGGGGGCGGCGTTTTTAGCACCCCCAGGCCGTCGTTAATGGGCCGTGCGGAAACGGCTAAGGATTCATCCTGGTTCTGGCACTCATTCTCCCCCTTATCCCGTGTGTTTGCCAAACTTGAAAGTACTACTTTTTCAAAAAAATACGTCTTCGATCCAGTTTGGAGGGGAGGATCAGGGGTCTAATCCTGGTTCAAATTTCCTGCCGCGGAGCGTGACGCAAGTGCCTTACAACCAATCAGTGCGCGCGGTGCTGTTCTCGCGAGAGCATGAGAGAACTATAACCAACCAGAAAATTGGGCTGGGGAGACATGCTGATGTCATAACATGAGAACGTTTTTGCAGGAGAAAAAAAGGTCCCGCCCCAACACGACATGACAGCCAATCAGGAGAGACCCACCAAGCCGATTGCATGGCAGTGGGGATTGTTATATTTCTTGAATCCAAGATAGGCCTAGATTGCAGGGGATGCCATGTAATGTGGAAGGGACAACTGTAATGCCTTAGACTACCCCTCCCTCCATGCATCTGACACTACCAGGAACTCCATTTTAGCTTCATGATGAAGTTCCAGGAGGGTTGCCAGCCATGTTGGTAAAACTATAGAGTTTTTGGTGAATCCTATCAGGGCACGTCCAGCATTCTGAAGCTACTGCCAGGTATTTGTTGGAAGTAATGTCACGTCATTTGTGCAACACTGAATTTTTGAGTATTTTCTTCTGCTGCCTCACCAACTGGCAACAAGCAAAGAACAGAAATGCGATGAGGTGTCCCTAGTCTTGGCTATGTACACAATATCTATAATAAAATCAGATGCTTCTGGCCCTCACTGTGGAATTTCTTGGTTCAAAGGGGGAAACAGGGCTGGCAGAACCAAAGATGGAAAATGGGTGAATGAGAACACAATTGTGACATCTACAACCTCTTTGCCCCTCAAAAGTTTCTCTATCGAAGGACTGCCAGGTCTCCTGATATGGTGGAAGGCCCTTTGCTGGCAGCATGGAGTGTCTGTCATGGTGTGGTGGGGAAAATGGGGGAATGGGTAAAAAATTGAGTTTGAGGGCAATTTCAGAGTGCTGTGCCACAGTGAGGATTCATTTTCAGGGTCATACTGGAAGTGCCACTATGGCGTCTGACCATTGCATATTTGCATATTCACATCTTTGTCCACCTCCCATTGGTTGCCAGTGCTCTGCTGACAACCCTATGAAGGCCCTGCGTAGACTGTAGAACCTAGACCTGGGCTGTACCCCTTCAGACTGAAAGTGGGAAAAGAAACCACATTTTAAATGCTTTCCGACGTAAAAACTCACTGCGACTAAAAAAATTAGCACATCAGAGCAAAGGTTTCTAGTGCATCCTCTTCGCACGCTATGCTAGAGCTCCTTTCTCAGGAGATTATTAATGTAGGGGAAGAACTTTTGACAATGGAATCACCTGAGGAGCTCCAAAATAAGAAACGAATTGTATTAGACGGTAAGAAGCTGCCATCTTTTGTGTGCCAAAAGATTACAAGCACATTCTTAGAATTTACCACTCTTGTAATGTGCTAAATTTATGTTGCTATGGTGCATCTTTTCCATATTTTTTCAAAAAGGAAACAAATAGGGAATTGTTCCTTGAATTACCATCAGCTACATTTTGTAGGGCTGTCGTTCACTCTACCACCTGTCACCTCATTCCTATCTCATTCTGCAGAAGGTCTAGACTGGGCCTGAATTTCAGCAGTGAACATTTGGTTCTACCTTATCAATACAGCCTCCTACTGCATTCTGTTAACTCCCTCCTTGCCTTTTCATTCATCCCTTCGATTTTAAAGAACCAGTACAATATTTGGAGACCAAAAAAAAGTGTGTTCTTTGTTAGCTCTCAAATGAACAGCTGTTGCTCTGTCTGGTCCTCAGACATACTTCTAGTTGTCTTTCAACACCTCTTTCTTAAGTGGCAAAAAAAAGAAGATGAAATGGGATCGACCACAGAGATCTGGGTTCAAAACCCACTCAAGGCTCATATATGAGATACCAGAGGGTGCAGAGGCATAGCAAGAGGGGAAAGCGCCAGGTGCAGTGGTGCGTCCTCCACCCCTGCCATGCCCCCGCCCTGCCCCAGAACGCCCCCACCCCACCCCCACAGGGGCATGCGCCTGGTGTGTCGCGCACCCCCCTGTCCCCTTGGAGCTACACCTCTGAGTGGCTGTTCTGTAAACAACAATACAAGCGTATTTGTCTAAAAATCCAAACGTGTGAAGTCCTAATTCACAACGGGATCACTGATCAAAGGAAGCAAAATTTAAGCTGTTCCCACAGAATTTTCCCAACCTGAAATACTCTCTGTGAACTGCTATTGCCATTTTATGTCAAACATACAAGTATGCGTACAGCTGAGTGTGAGATCTTGGGCCAGTCTTTATCTCTCAACTTTAACTCACCTTCAAGGGTTACTGTGGGGATGAAATAGGATAATCTTGTGTGCGCTTCAGTAGCTGAGTCAATTCTTGCACATCTGTTATGTAGCTGTTGCCCTTTATCCAATTCTAAAACATTCCATGTATTTTTGGAAGGCAGGAGAGAGCAGCTTTCAGCAATGGCTAGTATACTTTGAGATAGAGAGGGGGCGTGTGAAACCAAACTATAATTCCCACCTGGAGGGCATTTAGGATAATAGCGCGTGGGACATTTTGAACATCCCCACCAAGACGTTATTGGGGTGACGATTCCAAGAGCAAACTCGTGGAAAAACAGACAAGCTTTTTCTGAATTCCTGCCAAGAAAGCAGGCTGTGAATTGAGCCATGGGGGGCTCTCCATCCCATAAATATGTAGCAACATTTTATTAGCACGCATTAAAGGGTAAAACTGCTGTGCAATTGATAAGCACACAATATAGGTCTGCGTAGCCTTGACATAAATAACCCCCTGTTCTCTGTGCTGTAATAATTATAACCTATTATTTGTACTACAGGAGGGACGAAAGGCAGAGCGGCGGTGCACGAGTGCTCATTATAAAAATTGTAGTGTCTTTCCTGGCAGGTTTAACCACTCACAGGTCAAAGTCTGAATAGGCCATCAAGGCTGAACTGCCTTCCATTTATCTAGACATATATATATTGAAGGCAATGTTGTTTTCCCAGCTTCCAGCCATGCAATCATGTTTAGACCTGCTTTTCCTTTTCTTAAGGTTAGATTGCATGTGATGGGAATAGCTTATAGCTTATACCTTAGGCCCCTTCCGCACACGCAAAATAATGCGTTTTCAAACAACTTTCACAACTGTTTGCAAGTGGATTTTGCCATTCCACACAGCTTCAAAGAGCATTGAAAGCAGTTTGAAAGTGCATTATTCTGCATGTGCAGAATGAGCCTTAGATTATAGATTATACCTTATAAATACCTTATAAATAGTAGAGTGAAGTCCATAAATCTAAGCATCCCCCCTCCCACCCCAGATTTCTATAATCCAAATCCTGTGGGTGCACTCTGAATTTCAGGCATTTCCCCCATTCCTTTTCATTATGCCTCATGACTCTTAAGAGTTTGTTTTTAAATTCTATATCACCTTTCGTAATCGACAGAAATATTAGCTTGGGCTTTAAACTGCTGGTGGGAAGTGCCATCCAGTCAAAGCCAATTTATGGCATCCCCGGCAAAGTTTGCAAGGCATGAGACGAACAGAGGCGGTTTCCCATTGCTTGCCTTTGCGTAGCAACCTGACTTCTTTGGTCATCCCCCATCCAAATGCTAAACAGGGCCAACTTGGCTTAGCTTCCACTATATGAAGAAATCAGGCGAGCTTCTGTCATCTACATCTGGGCTACACTTCAGACTAGTTCAAACTAGGGAAGGGAAAACCTGCTTCTCGTCATCGGGGTCTAGTTCCACTTTCCCCCGACACTGGTGGTTCTTCCTGCCCCCACTAGAGGCCGCACCCCCTGGCTCCAGCTCGACTTTCCTTCATTCCCAATGGATCCTCCACACAATGGTAGGTTAATCTCCACACCCCCTCTCCTCCAAATGCTGCCTGAAATCTTGGTACACCCCCCCCCCCGGCCACCCATTGTCTGTGCCTGCGCGGGCATCACTGGCCTCTCTGAGCTCCACAGGGAAAAAAGGAACACAAAAAACTACCTTATACTAAGACCAGTGTATTGTGCTCGTTGTTGCCACTAACAGGTAGACACTCTCCAATATCTCAAGAAGGACTCCCTCCCAGCCCTGTGGTGCAGTGGTTGAGAGTGATGAACTCTAATTTGGAGAACGGGGTTTGTTTTCCCACTCCTACACATGAAGCCTGCTGGGTGACCTTGGGCTAGTCACAGTTCTCTCTAAACTCTCTCAGCCCCACCTAACTCACAAAGTGCCTGCTGCAGGGAGTAGAAGGGAAGGAGTTGAAAGCCACTTTGAGATTCCTTTTGGCAGAGAGAAGCAGGATATAAATCCAGCTTTTCTTCTGTGAATAGACCTGAGATCTTCTCCATACACTGAGCTATGTTTCCTCTATATGTCTTATTTTTGGCCCTGTTGTATTGTTATCACACCAAGTAGCTCAGGCTGGCATACATGATTCTCACCTTCTCCATTTTACCCTCTGTAGTAGGTTTGGATGCAAAAACACTGGCAGGACCAAAGTCACACGAGGAGTTTTGCTGAAGAGCTGGAATTTGAACCCAATTCTCCCCAGTTGCAGTATGATCTTCTACACAAGGCATATCTCATTGGTTCACTTATAGTTTTTCTGTAATAATCAGTCAAACAGCAGATGTCCAGGTTTGAGATAATGGCTTTTTCTGCACAGAACATTTAAAAGATTTTGCAAACACTTTGAAAAGAACTGTTTTGGGGGATTTTGTCCGCATAGCAGGGAAAAATAAAGCATTTCAGGAAAAAACAATTATTTCCTTTTTTAAAAAAGGAAACGCACTGTACCTTCGAAGCTACACAGACTGAAGATCCAAAACCTTGCCAATTTGAACATTGTGTCTATATAGCTTTGAATATACCTCACAGAATTTTAAAAAACCCTGAAAAATGACACATTCGCATAATCGGCAGGCGGATACGGAGTTCATTAGTGCACAGCAATGACAGAAATGATGAGCAGTTGTGATGCTGGATGGGAAAACATTCGCAGGACATCTCAGCAAATGGCAGACAGTACACAGAATCACTAAAGCGGTAGAAAATGGCAGGCAGTGGAGAAACGAAAGTGGGAGCTTCAAAAACAGGTGGGAGAAATAAAATGTTTCCTGATCTCCTCACAGCAAGAAGATTACTAGTTACTAGGGGGGGAGATTACTAGTTTAGTGTACCAAAAACCCATTTTGAGGTGGGAAGAAAGGGTTTTCAAAACGTTTAGGAGAAAAAAACTGTGTAGAACTCCTTCTCAAAATGTTTCTATTTCTGCCCTCAAAGCGTTTAATTTGTGTTTTGTGGAAAGGACCGATGTCTTTTGGAGACTCATGCATCTCTCTGCTCATTTCCAATTTGATTTTATGCATCTAAAATTGGTGTGGGTGGTTATGCTGCTACTGAATGGATTTGGAGGGCCAAGGGAGTACCATGCTATTTTTTATATACCTTTAATTTTTTATGGAGTTGCTAAATTTGTTACTTGTTATCCCAACATGGCACCTCCAGCTCTCAAATTTTCTTTGATCAGCTGTCCTTGAGAACAGGGTGAGCTCTACCAGCGAAGTCATTTCTTTTTTTTTCTATCTTAACTACATTTGAGTGCTCAAGAATATTAGCTTCTATAAGTGTGTATCCGGTTTTTAAGGTGGCCCACTCTGAGGCCCCTTCCGCACACGCAAAATAATGCTTTTTCAAACCACTTTCATAACTGTTTGCAAGTAGATTTTTCTATTCCACACAGCTTCAAAGAGCACTGAAAGCAGTTTGAAAGTGCATTATTCTGCATCTGCAGAATGAGCCTGAAATACACTCGAGCCTCGATATATACACATCTACTCAGTTTTTGGAGATGCAACTTATGCAGATGATCACATCTGGAATCTAGTTAGCACAGAAAAGAATCTCAGCTTTTGGAGAGAGAAAGAGGAAGAGGGGTAATTTCTTGTTCCTAATTTTGCTGTTTCTGTCATCTTTTACACCTCTTTTACACCTCTTTTATTATTCTGCTTCCTACACTTTCTTCCATCCGGCTATTCTGAAGTGAACACTGTCAGCTTTGTTTTATATTTATTGTATTCTATTGAGCCTTGTTTTCTTTCTTCAAGATGACTAGCTAGAACATGACTCAAATTCAGTAGCACCTTAAAGACCAACCAGATTTCTAGAGTATCAGTTTTTGAGAGTGAAAGCTCCCATTGGCAGACAATGGGGCATCTGGCGAAGGGAGTTTGTACTCTTGAAAGCTTATACTCTAGAAATCCTGTTGGTCTTTAAGGTGTTCCTAAACTCAAGCCTTGCTCTTCTATTGCAGACTAACACAGCTGTGTGTGTGTGAAGTACTGTCAAGTCACAGCTGATTTATGGCGACCCCAGCAAGGGGCTTTCAAGGTGAGTGAAAAGCCAAGGTGGTTTGCCATTGGCTTCCTCTGCAGAGTCCTCCGTAGTGGTCTCCCATCCAAGTACTGAGTCAACAGCTTCCAAGATCTGATGAGATGAGTGCAGACCATGCCACCTCCCCTCCCCATTAACACAGCTGAAATTAAGTAGGGCATGCTTGCTGTGCTCATGTTTTGAAATCCTAGTCTGGGGCATCTGGAACAGAGCTTGGAATGGTAGGATTCTGGAGCAGAACTCAAGAGTAAGCATCAGCTAATTTGGATTTGAGCGATATGAACTGAAAACAGGATCACCACAACATGATTGTAGATAACTTTGGTATACTGCACAGTTTTCTCTCTTTCTCTCTCATACCCCTCCGGCCCAGGTCTGCATGACTTGTAACCCGCCAAGCTGAATGTAGGGTCTAAATCAGGGGTCTGCAACCCGTGGCTACGGAGCCACATGAGGCTCTTTCGTCCTTGTTCTGTGGCTCCACGTGGCTGGTTAGAGGCCAAAAAGGCGAGGGATCAGGGCGGGGGGTGACGAGGGGATCCTTCCTTCCTTCCCTTTGGCTCTCGCAGGCAGCTCCGGGCCTCATCCCCGCCTTTCCTCCTCCTCCTCTCCCTCTGGAGGGCCGAAGGCTTCAAATCTGGAGGGGAGGAGGATACCCGCGAGTCCCGCCGCAGCCTCAACAAGAAGAAAAACAGCAAACCAGGAGCACTTCTACTGCCGCCTCCCTCACATCACCCCTGCAAAACAGTTCCAGCCTCTGCCGAGGAGCCCGCTGGCCACAGAGGCGGAGAAGCTCTTCCTCAGAGCTATGTTACCAGTGGTGGGATTCAGCAGGTTCGCACCACTTCGGCACAACCGGTTGTTAAAATGGTGCTTGTAAACAACCAGTTGTTAAATTATTTTAATCCCACTACTGAACGTTACCTTTGTTCCGCGGCTGTTGCCTGCCTGCCCACCTGTGGGTCCTCCCTAACTGCGGGGGTGGGGGGAGGATGGAGCCTCAAGGCTCATTTTAAATGTTAAAAAGTATTTGCGGCTCCAAGTGTTTTCTTTTGCGTGGAAAACGGGTGTTAAAGTGTTAAAAGTTGCCGACCCCTGGTCTAAATAAACATTCTTGTGGGGGGGGGGGAGGAATGTCAAGCCTTAATAATAACTGTGGAGCCAAACTGTACAAACCTGCATATCCCACACAGATTCACTGCAAAAAGCACTGAAAACAAGCAATGGATGCAAACCAATCACATCTAATGACAGCTTGGCAGCAAATGTCTTTTGAGCACAGACGAGGAGGATCTTTGTCACTGAAGAGCAGCCCTGCCTTATATCCATTGGAATGGGCTTTCTAGAGCTTCAAATGCAAGACCTGTCAGCAAGGGGCTGAAAGCGTGTAGTTCAGCTCTGTCTTGGCCTGGGCAATACTTTGGGGGTTCTGGTGCGAGAAGCAAATGTGCCAAGGCTGGAAGAGAACAGCAGCTGGTGCCCTTTCATTAAGATGCTTTCATGCCTGCCAGCGAGTCACGCTCAGCCAGAGCCTTCCCGGAGAGATGCAGGAAGAGGTGGGTTGTGGTGGGGGAGTGAGTATCAGTTGGCTTTGATATGACTTCTAGGGGCTGGCTGTTGTCCACAGACATCAATAACCTTTCCTGTGCTGCTCTAGGATGCAGTTCTTCTATTTTTAAGAACATGCCACTGTTTATGTACGTTGGAACAGCATTACCCAAGGCATTA
This sequence comes from Sphaerodactylus townsendi, assembly GCF_021028975.2. Lineage (NCBI taxonomy): Eukaryota > Metazoa > Chordata > Lepidosauria > Squamata > Sphaerodactylidae > Sphaerodactylus > Sphaerodactylus townsendi. Next base: position 26,283,943 of record NC_059429.1, read on the forward strand.
TTGTCACAAGCAGTCAGGGTTTTTCTCTATGAGGATGATCTCCCTTTGTCCGGCTCCCCAAATAACCTCTTCTTTTTTATCGAGAGTTGCCAATCTCCAGATGGGGTGTGGAGATCTCCTGGAAATTAATCTCCTAGGTCATAGGTGTCAAACTCAGGCACTCCAGATGTTCATGGACTACAATTCCCAGCAGCCCTTGCTAGCATGGCCAATTGGCCCTGCTGGCATGGGCTGATGGGAATTGTAGTCCATTAACATGTGGAGGCCTGTGTTTGACACCTATGTCCCTAGGCCAGGGGTCTGCAACCTGCAGCTCTCCAGATGTTCATGGACTACAAATCCCATCAGCCCCTGCCAGCATGGCCAATTGGCCATGGGAATTGTAGTCCATGGGGCTGATGGGAATTGTAGTCCATGAACATCTGGAGAGCCGCAGGTTGCAGACCCATGCCCTAGGCTATAGAAATCAAGTCCTGCTTTGGAGAATGGTATTATACCTTGCTAAGGTCCCTTACTTCCTCAGGCTCCACCCCGAAATCTCCAGGAATTTCCCAACCTAGAGTTGGCAACCCTCTTATTTATGTCCTCACATTGCTTTCCTACCCTCTTTCCATGTTGCTCCAAATTCAGTCGCATCCCCTCCTCCCCACATTCTCTTCTCTTCATTGGGCGAATTCCCACTTGAAAATTGCAAGCGGATCCAAACCTGTTCCTTGCGAATCCGTGTCCTCCTCATCGCAGTTTCTCCCTCCCCACCACAGTGAGCAGGCAGGAGACTTTCCTGGGTGCAGGCATCGTTGCAATCCCCACAGCCATGTGATTGCGCTTCATTGCCCTAACCTGATTGGTCGGTGTTCAGTTGGGCGGGACCTGTTAGCCACTTCAGAAACACTATCCATTTTTACCCATTAAAAAACCCGTGCGAACGATAAAGTGCAACCTCTATGAATACTTGTTATTTACTGTATAACAACTATTTTCTGAAAGTTTTACCGTTAAATCAGTGAACGGGCGACCGTTTAAACGGTCAACTTTCCACCGTTGTTTCCCACAGTCCCCTTAGCGACCAAACGATGTGCGTGCACAGCAACAGCGCCGGGAGCACTGATTGGCTGCACGAAATGCGTGTCACGCTCTGGGGCGGGGACGACTCCAGGTTCCAAACCTTGTCCCTCCCCTTGGAACAGCCGTAAACTGTGATAACGGGGCCTGAACCACTTGCATCCAGGTTCTGCCAGAATGCGGATTAACAGGGCGAACGAGCGTTAGAAACGGTTGCTGCCACAGAAGTCATGGGGAGGACGTCGATGAACCGTGTTAGTAAGTGGCCCGAAACCGTGCTAAGGAGGCAGTGGGAATTCGCCCATTGACTACTGGATCAGCACAGCGTTTCACTTCCCTTCATTCATCGTTGTTCCTCCTTTATCATTATATTGAGTTGTGGTTAAGAATGTGGACAATTCTTAACGATGTCATTTCGTTCCCATTAAACTGCTTTACATACATAAACTCTTCACAAGGGTTTGGAAACAAGCAAATACCCGAAAAGAAAAATGTTGCCATTAGAAAAAGTTAAGGATATTTATTAAATGATTAAACTCATGGCTTTTCAAATCTGTTTAGCTGTTTACAAACACAGACCTTGAACGAACATGTTGACTCAAATGGATTCTATCTGACCTTTTAACTCTGGAGAACCGGGTTTGATTCCCCACTCCTCCACCTGAGTGGCAGAGACTTATCTGGTGAACCAGATGTGTTTCCGCACTCCTACATTCCTGCGGGTGACCTTGGGCTAGTTACAGTTCTTCAGAACTCTCTCAGCCCCACCTGCCTCACAAGGTGTCTGTTGAGGGGAGAGGAAGGGAAAGGAGCTTGTAAGCCACCTTGAGCCTCCTTATTGGAGAGAAAAGCTGGTTATAAACCCAAACTCTTCTTCTTCAAGTTGGATATTGCTCTCATATCAGCTTGAATAGGCCAGGTTGGGCTGAGCTCATCAGAACCTGGGAGCAAAGCAGGGTTTGTTTGCCATGGTCAGTACTTGGATAGGGAAGACTGGGGGCTTTCTCATGTTTGGATGCTTCTTGCTGAGTTTTTATTTTCAATTTTAATGTGCTGAGCTACTAGAAAGATAACCTCTAGTTCTAATAACCTCTAGATTGAACAACTGCAATGCACTCTACACTCCAGAAGCTAAACCTGGTGTGGCATGCGGCAGCTAGGCTGTTAGCCAACACATCTGGCTGGGCACACATCACACCAGTTTTTAAGGAACTGCACTGGTTTCCAATTTGCTCCTGGGCCCAATTCAAGGCGTTGACATTAATTCATAAAGCCCTAAATGAGGTCACAGGGGAAGGCTCTCCCGGTGGTACCTCCCCTGCCAAGGTGCAGGGGCTGGGATACATGGAAGAGCTTTCTCCATGATTGCCCCCAGGCTCTGGAATAGTCTCCTCTCAGAGATTCACCAGACATCTACCCTTTACAGGTTTAGGCACATGGCAAAGGTTTTTCTCTTCAACCAGGCATCTCCCTAGTCTCCCTGGAAGCTCCTCTACAGCTGCTGATCTGGGGGGTGGGGGTAAAGGGGTTTTCATTATTGTGAGCTGCCTAGAAACCTCAGTATAAGGCAGGGTAAAAATATTCTTCAAACAAACAAACAAACAAACTAACAGACCACTCTGTGCCAGGAATTGCGATCACAGGGAATAGCCCTCTTGACTGTCCCATCAATCAAAGAAGCCCATCTGTTAGGCACACGAGAAAGAGCCTTTGCAGTGGCAGCCCACAATTATGGGAAAACCTCCCCGAGGAGCTCTGCCTGGCCCCGTTACTTTCCCTCTTTAGGAGGCAGTTGAAGATGGTTCTATGTAGGACAGCATTTGATTGATTTTGTTTTTCTGTTTGAATTACGAGTTTAAATTCTGGGGTTTAAAATGTATTTTTATGGTTATTACTTGGTTTGCCTGGTAAGCCACCTTGTGCTCTGTAAGACAGAAATAATAAATGTTTTAATGGGAAAAAAATGAGTTGTCGAACAATCGCAAGCACGTCCTGAGCAGCAGAGGAACCTGTCAACAGACTGTCTCCCTGATCATGACTGGTGATCAGAATGGGGCCAAACGGGTGGGAACTTGAGCATCGTTATTGTCAAAGAAGCAAAAGAAGACACCTTTCCAGTGCAAACTGTATATGGTTGCCAACACAAGTTTGTCATTTTCACACACACAAAAAGGAGCCCCAATCCAAAGAATGCCATCTGATTCTCAGCATGTTTATTTGGAACTGCGCCCCATTTGTTACGCCCAAAAAAGTGTGCATAGCATCACAGCCTTAGTCAAACTCAAGTCCCATTGAAATTAACTGGATTTCAATTCATTGAGATTTCAATGCAACTTATATTTAAATATCTTCCGTCTTGTTGGGGCCTTAGTGTGAAGCATCCCACAAAACAACCACAGGAGTTGGAAATCTGGTAGCAGTCTTAACAGCAGTTCTGACAAATGTGCTTGCTTTTTCCTCTGGCCTGACAGATAACAGTGCAATTTCTACATAAACACACCCAATGAATGGGGTGTTGAGGGGTTTCCGGGCTGTATGGCCGTGTTCCAGTAGCATTTTCTCCTGACAATTCACCTGCATCTGTGGCTGGCATCTTCAGAGGATCTGGTGGTACTAAAGCAAGTGGAGTAAATATGCCTGTGGAATGTCCAGGGTGGGAGAAATAGGTATATATCACAGGTATATATATATACTCCACTTGCTTTAGTACCACCAGATCCTCTGAAGATGCCAGCCACAGATGCAGACGAAACATCAGGAGAAAATGCTACTGGAACACGGCCATACAGCCCAGAAACCCCACAACACCCTAGTGATTCCGGCCGTGAAAGCCTTCAGCAATACTAATAACACTCAATGAATCTTTAATTTAAAAAAAACCCAGCAAAATATTCATGCAAACCTCCACACAAGTACGTCTATGGCCCTAATAAAATACCACTGCAAATTTTTTTTAAAAAAAACAACAACCCATAGCCCATCTACTTTATGCAGGATGGCTGCTCACAATTTTGCTACTCTGCGATCTTTTTTCAACACCCGTGGACCTGCTACCAAAATTGGACTGCTCTTGTTATCGGCGCCTGCTGTGATTAGCTCTCACTTCTTTGCTGAACTCAGATGACGGTCTCAGAATTGGGCAACATGTGCACTGGACACTATCACTCTTTACCCTCTTTATCTCCACTTCCTTTTTTTGCACTGTGGGCTGAAAAAAAAAAGCAAGTTGGAGCCCAAGATCGCGACTTTCTTAAAAGCGAGGAAAGCATGGAACTGGGAGATAAAGTCAACACTCAGGCTAAAAGCTTAAATGAACGGCAAGGCATCGGCCACAAGTTGCTGGTGTTTTAAAAGCTAAGCATTGAAGCCATAAATATGCATTTCAGGGAGTGTTTTTTTTCCCCTCTGCATGTGAAAAAAAATCAAATTAACCAAACCAGGTTGCAAGTCAAAGTGGAAGAAGGGTTGGAAGGAAAGGATTGCTTAAAGTTGTTTCCTTTCCCGCTCCGCTGAAAACAAAGGTGGGAGGAGGAGAAAGATACTTAAGGTGAAGAATTATTGGAGGGGAAAGGATAAAGAAGCCTCCCTTTGCTTCTCCCTCAGTTCCTCAGCACTCCCAGAAAAACCCTCCCTCCCAGATTTCGCATCTGAGGTTATTTAGTTATATATATTTTACTATTGTTATGGTGTATCTTTGTTATATGCTGAAATGTATTGCTTATTGTGTTGTTAGCCGCTCTGAGCCCCTTGGGGATAGGGCGTGGTACAAATATAATTGAAATGAAATGAAAAAAATCCTTAAAAGAATGGGGGGGGGGTTTTGTTATGGAACACTTGCTATTAATTTACAGCATTAGGAGCCTCATCCAAAGTGGTGGGAGGAAGGAATCCACTCTTGGGCACGGCACACTGCTGCATTGGCAAATTCGCCCTCCCTGGGCACTTGCTCCATGGAGGGCCATCCTGCTAATACTGTGTTGAGATGCAGCACTGGACACTGTGCTAGCATTTCAGGGCCCCTGCTGCCACCTCTGATATAGTAGGGGCGAACTGGGGGCATGGCCAGGGGAGAAGCCGACCTTAGTCAGCTCCCTCATGACCTTTGCTGGCGCTACACTGGCGGGACACAGTTTGGACGTAAGCCACCCTTCTGGGTTAGTACGTCCATTGCGGCCCATGGGGCCTCTTGGTGGCAGAGAGACTTTTGCACTTTGCGAGCCTCCCCACGCTGCCCGGAAGCCTCTATGGGAGCAGAAGGGTGGTGCGACATTAGTGCTGCAGCCCATCACCTCTCATTTAGATGGGGCTGTAAAAGAATGATATGTAGACACTGGTACTTAGAAATGTCCCAAGATGTAGTGAGGTTCTTCTTTTTGGACTGAAAAAGACTAGGTCCATCAAAGATACGTTAGTGGCTACTGATACACAGCTGAATGCACCCTGTTGAACTCCAGGTGTCAGGACACTATAAATGCTTAGGCTTCTCAGCATGTAAACTAGCTTTGGACACTAAGGAGTTCAACCTCTCCACTCTAAAATTAACTTATCAGTTGAGCCAATTCAGCAATTGCAGCTCTAAAAAAATCAGTGTATTAATGCTTATGCCCACATCCAAAAATTTATATAGGCAAAAGTTTGAGATCAGTAAAACTGAGGATTGGAGAACACAGGTCTTGCATCAGAAATTATGTTTTGGGCATACCTACAGTAGAACACTTCATAGAATATGGCCATACGGAAAATGATTTACGTTTTTTGCAGCTCTGAACTTTAAAAACTAACAAATATGACTTTGCAGATACTCAATACTTATTATAGATACAAGAAACTAGATTTTTTCCAGATCTCATTGGGATTTCATGCCAATTCAGTTTTTTCCTGCTTCTTCTAAATTGAATGAATAGGCTAAGGTGCCTTTATTCAAACTCAAGCTTTCAGGTACTTGCAAATTGCCTACATGTGTTGTGACTAGTACATTCACCTATGTGCGAATTGTCTCTCTGAGAAGACCTACTGAAGACCTTTGGAGATATAACAGGTCCCAAGAGAGCTGTGCCATTCAGGGAGTTATGTGGTCATTGTATTCAGGGCTTTCCCCCCCTACAGGGTAAGGTTAGCTTATTTTCTTTTACTACCTTTAGACTTAGATGTGAAGACTATAGACTTCTACACTGCAGATTTAAGAATCCAGTTAAGGACACGCCACACTGAAATGATTCAACCCCTAAGAAAGTTTGAGCTCCCGTGTCTAGAATTTTTGTACTGAGGAAGACCTCATTAGGTCACAAACAGTTTGATTATCACAGGGTTCTGTTTACTATACCTTTCGCTGGCTGTGAGCCTCTTTGAACTATTTGTTATGATTTAAAGGTCTCGCAGCTTTAAGCTGGAAGAAACTGCCTGTTAACATCTTGTCAATCCCATTGTTAGCAGTTTCTAACCTGCTACTTGCTTATATCATAAAAACGAAGAAATAAGTTGTAAGTGCTTTTCTTTAACACCATTTATAATTGATTTGTACTGGGCATCTGTTCAACTTGATGTAAACTTGTATTTCTGTATTTATGATGCACTTGATGTAAACTTGTATTTCTGTATTTATGATGTTATGTGTTGGTGAAGGCACTCTGCATATTTGCGAAAATAGAAGTTTTGTGACGCTTAATACAAATTTTAGAAGCTGTTCTCTTGTGGCTATTTTACTGTATAAGACAGATTATCCCCTATATATAAATGTAATAATTTAAGCCTAAATGTTCATGTTTCATTTGCTTCAAGGTTGTTGCACCTATTTACAGTTTCATTAACTTTAATTACCTACGAGGTTGTATGTGACCAAAACAAACACAGTTTCATGTTATTTAAGTTGTTTATTGCATCCATATGAAACAGAATGATTGTATGCCCAGACTTTTATGTATACTGTACTTTTGAATACTAGAAGATAGAGATTTACTGCCATTGCTATTATTGCCAACCCATACACGGTTATGCTGTTGTGGAAAATATAGACCAGCAATTCTTGTTCACGCTGCCATGGCTTCGAGATTAAATTAATATTATGTGCTGTATGCAAGGCTGTCTTACAAGAATTCGCAGGAAGCTGGTTCACAATATTACCTCTTGGCTGCGCATGGGTATAAATCAAGAGGAAGACATCTATTTTGAGACAACTGCAATGAATTTCTGTTTGTTTCTCAGCTATAGTTTAAAGAACAGCTTACAAAATCCCTGAACGGTTTGAGAAAATTATCTCAAGGAATGTGATCTCCTTCACGATTCTTTCCTTATGTCCAAGCTCTGAGATCATCTAGCAAAGCCATACTAAGGGGTCAATTTCTTCTGGTTTGTAGGCTGTCATTCATCATTTTGGTGTACTTCCAGAACTTACAAATTTGCTTTCCAAAAAGCTCCTTGGATCTCTTTTCCTTGCTTCCTTTAAGAAGCGCAAGAAGGTTGGTTTTCTTCCACAGAGCTTCTTAGATCTAAAGCAGGGGTAGGGAACCTGCGGCTCTCCAGATGTTCAGGAACTACAATTCCCATCAGCCTCTGTCAGCATGGCCAATTGGCCATGCTGGTAGGGGCTGATGGGAATTGTAGTTCCTGAACATCTGGAGAGCCGCAGGTTCCCTATCCCTGATCTAAAGTATTCACAGAAGTTGTATTTGGCTGCTTTTTTGGTTTACTGGTTTTGCAAAGTTTGTCTTGTAAACTATCATGAGATTTCTGTTGAAAGATGAGCTAACTACTTCAGACTATCGGTCTCTCAAGGTCAGTATTGTGTACTATGACTGCTAGCAGCTGTCTATCTACTTTCATATCTACTACCTGATCCCTGAAATGGAGAAGCTGGGGACTGAACTTGGAACTTTCTGCTTTCAAAGCAGGTGCTCTACAACTTAGTCATAGCCCCACTGAGAAGATGACTTATATTAATATATCTAATTCTGAACCTTCCCATGTGGGGATAGGTAAATGTAGCAAATGGGGTAGTTCGGGCCAGAGACAATTCTCTACAAACTGAGGGAGATCCTTAGGTTTGCAGAAAAATGCCAGCATTAAAAAAAAATTGCGGGGAAGTGAATCTCCACAAACCAGAGATGAAATGTTTGATATGTAGACAATGCACCTCCATTTCAGATGGTGAAGGTGGCAGTGTTGCAGGCAGAAGCGTAGCTCCAAGGGGACAGGGGGGCGTGATGCACCAGGCATGTGCCCTGTGGGGGTGTGGTGAGGGCATGGTGGGGGTGTTCCAGGGTGGGGCAGGAGCAGAGGATGCACCGGTGCACCGGGCACTTTCCCCCCTTGCTATGCCTCTGGTTGCAGGTGGGTATGGGAAGGTGACAGGGGGGCAGATGAATGGGAGGCAGAGCAGTGGAGAGGGGGCAGGAAGAGCTGCTGTTTCCCCACTAGCACATCAGGAGAGGAGCTGCCACAGCTGCTACCATCATATGTGAAGCATGAGCTCCCATAGCAAGCTGGAAGCATCACTTCAGCCAGGTAGGCTGCCTGGATAATGGTCTTAGAGAGCATAATGGTACAAAGGAGCCATGAACATGCCCCAACCCATGTGCTGGGTGCACAGAAGAGAAGCTACTGCTGATGCCATCACTTCAGGCAAGGGAAGAAGGGTCAGCTGCTGCTTCAGCCTGGAGGACTGGCTGATAAGTGGTCAGTCACTGAGTGAAGTGGAGGGGAGGATGAGTGAGCAGAAAGAGTGGCAGGAAATAGCTTGTTGAGGAAGAGGAAGGGGGAGGTCAGGCAGACTGAGGAAAGAGAGGCAAATGGGATGGCAAGAGGTCCACTGTTGTGGCTAAGGTGGAAAAAGAAGAGGAGGAGGGGGAGGAGGAGGAAGATTTTGGATTTATACCCCACCTTGGGCTCCTGTAAGGAGTCTCAAAGTGGCTTACAAACTCCTTTCCCTTCCTCTCCCCCCAGCAGACACCTTGTAAGATAGGTGGGGCTGAGAGAGTTCTGAGAGAACTTTGACTAGCCCCAGGTCACCCAACAGATTTCATGTATAGGAGCAGGGAAACAAATCCAGTTCACCAGATAAGAGTCCTCTGCTCTTGTGGAAAAGTGGGGAATCAAACCCGGTTCTCCAGATTAGAGTCCACTATACCATGCTGGCTCTCAAGTGGGGTGTAGAAGGAAGAAGATGGGAGAAGGGGGAGGTGGCAGTGGGAGGTATTAGAAGCCAGAGGACAAAGTAGAGACCAGTGAGGGAATTTACCTGTGAGTTTCTCACAGGTCACCATTTGTATACTATAGATAACAAATGCTCATAGTTGAGGTTAGCTCATAGCTCAGTGATGTGTGAAGTGGCAACACAAGTGACACACACACAATCAGGCTCAGGCACTGAGAAGGCTGATCTCACCAGATGTCAACATTTTTTCAGGGTGTGCATGTGGATGAATGACAGAATAGCACTGGAAGACCCAGCAAGAAATGTTAGCTTATAGAAATGGATCCTTACTATACCTCGATTGCATGCTTCCCTTTGCGTTTTCACAGCCACAATCAAAACAATAAGTGACTGGTAGTTTTTCTATTCTTTAAATGCATGCACATGTCGAGAGCTGCAATTTTAAGTTGTGTTAAATGAGAATGATTACTTGAGCAGTGAGTAGGTAGTTATTCCAGATAAATTAATCTGACTTGAGTGTACATGAACCTCTGGAGATGGAATCCTATTGGTCCCTTGTGTTATGCTCACTGCTGTCAGTGGCTGTCTGTTACAGCAAAACAAGGTCTTTCTGGTGAGTGCCTGCCAGTTAGGAAACTGCTTCTTCTGCTGATCCAGTGATCCCCAGTCACTGACAAAAAGGTACATGCCCCAGGGCCAATTTTTGTTGCTTCCATTCTGATGAGCTTAAAACATCCAGAGGTGCTATTCCAGTCATGTACCAATTCTTATATTGGCGCAACAGAACTTCTGTTGGAGGAGAGGACAATTTTAACTGACGTGAAGAAGGCTTCAGTGGTGTCGATAATCACCACCCAGACAACAAGTATTCCCTACTGTATACAAGAATGATGGAATGCCATTTCAAATCCATATAGAATGGGCAATAGGGCTGAATATATTGCAGGAAGGCAGGTGAAGGAGAACTAAGCAATGAGAAGCCTTCTTCCGTGACAGAAGTAGTGCAGATATGAGAATCTAAAGGAGGGTACCCCATTGAGAATCCTCAGGTATCACTTTCATAATGAAATTCAGACTAATCACCAAGGACAGGAACCCCACCTGGGGACAGGTCAGGGCTAAATGACTATGGGATGAAGGTTGTCCTACATCACCAGGGTCTCAGAGAGTACAGAGAAGTATAGGTGACGACTCAAGGTACAGAGTCAGAATGAAGTCACTCACCTGAATACATGAAGCTGCCTTATTTATACTGAGTCATATTCTTAGTCTATCAAGGTCAGAACTGTCTTGTCTGGCTGGCAGTAGCCAGTTCTTCGTTGGGATTATTCAGATCATCTGATCCTGTTAACTGAAGGTGCCAGGGACTGAATCTGATGCATGTAAAGCAAATGCTCTACCACTAAGCCTCTACTTAAGCTGCCCACTTGTCTACCAAGGTTGGTAGTGTCCACTTTGATTGGCAACAGCTCCGCAGGATCTCAAAAATGGACTTTCATATCACACACTACCTGGTCCAATTAAGTGAAGATCCCAACTACTGAACCTGGAACCGTCTGCATGCAATGCAGCTATTCTGCCATCGTATCATAGCTTCACCCAGATGTGGGATGACAGAAGGCAGAATCAATATGATTCTAACTTTCAAGTCTGGGAAAAATGATATCTGTACCTTCCATCATCCATCCATCATTTTGGCCCTCTTTGCAAAGAGTTGTTTTCCTTTACTTGTATGTAACAGCACCATATCCATGCCTCCTCTTCCTACCATTATGTCCAGAACTAGAAACTCTGCAGAAGCATGACTATCAGGTCCCAAATGAACCTCATACATTATTATTAAAGTAAGTAATCTGGTACAGTTCTTTTTGAATGTATTGGTAAGAGAATGTGAATTTTGTTCTACAGAACATGCAGAGTACCGAACATAGCTTGGGAAAGTAGCTTCTAAATAAATAAGTAAATAAAATCATGTATAAATGTACAAGGATGCTGGATTCTGTCAAATTTATGTCAGTTATATGAGTGCCTGGGACACTTAACACCGCACAACAGTTTGGATTTCATGCTGTTTAATGGGATTTTAGGTGCAGTGTGTGAAAAGAACTTGAGAACAAACCTCTTCCCTGCAGTATTTCCCAGGGACAAGCGGGGAAGGGAAATCTCAAGCAATGAACAGAGAGTCTTCATATGATGAGATGGCTCTTGGAAAGCATTTTCTTTGCACCTGCAGGGAACTCAATTTTCTACAGACACTGAGCCTTTCAAGTAGATTAAAAACTGTTTTCATGAGTTCTGGCTGTTTATATGCAAAGCTGTCATTCAGGTCAACATGTACCTACAAAGACGTTGGTTACAGCACCTTGCTTTATCTCCCAGATGTAGCTGGGGAGTTGCTGACGGTCCTCTAATTGCTTTGATGACGAGAACAATTAAAGACAGACTGTTGGAAAGCCAAAAGAGGCAGATTTCAAAGCAGCTGCAAACAAACAGGTATCGCAATACATGAAGTACAAAGTTGAGGTTGTGTAGTGGATGGAGAAGCAAGGTACTAGTGACTCTCTGCCTCAAGGCCAGCCCCCACAACATGAAAATAACAGTTGGGGCCTACTTTACAGGAGTTTTAAAAGAATGGCTACAAAGCATACTTACATGAAGTACTTTGAAACCCCTTCCACAACCATTATTGTGGCGTAGCAGTGGTGTAGGAGCAGCAGTGGCGTAGGAGGTTAAGAGCTTGTGTATCTAATCTGGAGGAACCGGGTTTGATTCCCAGCTCTGCCACCTGAGCTGTGAAGGCTTATCTGGGGAGTTCAGATTAGCCTGTACACTCCCACACACGCCAGCTGGGTGACCTTGGGCTAGTCACAGCTTCTTGGAGCTCTCTCAGCCCCACCCACCTCACAGGGTGTTTGTTGTGAGGGGGGAAGGGCAAGGAGATTGTAAGGCCCTTTGAGTCTCCTGCAGGAGAGAAAGGGGGGATATAAATCCAAACTCTTCTCTTCTTCTTCTTCTTCTACAAATAAATTATTTTTCAAATTTTGCATGTCTAATTATTCTCCCATTTTCCTTATGCTTGTAGAAAAATTGGTAGAGATTGGTGTACATATATATTTACCAACATACAGAAAAACATATTAAAAACCTGTTAGCAAGAATCTGCTTCTCTCTCTCTCTCTCTCTCTCTCTCTCACACACACACACACACACACACACACACACACACACACCCACACACCCACCCCTTGCAGCAAATGTCTGAAATCTGGTAAATGATATATGTCAATTTAGACATGCCCAGTATTCATTGTTCAAAAACAGAACTCTATTTCCTCAGTTTTGGGGCATATCATGGAATGCTAATGATTATCTTTTAATAACTGTGAACAGTTTTTGTAGTATCTCTGAGACACTAAACAATCACAGATTTATCTAGGATCGTTAATATTCCCACGCAAGTGTCAATGTTGACTCAATTTTTTTAAATATAGCATAATACAGAAGAAAAAGGAATGGAAACAGTAAAGCAAAACTGTATTATCATGGAGTGAACATGCCTTAAGGGTTGACATCACCATATTACTTGCCACACCACAGTAAAAAAAACCCCTCAATTTTTAAATGAGTTTAATTATGCTTACTGACACACATTACACATTACTACTTGCCCTTCTCTTGTGTTTGTAAGTTTTCACATCTGGATGTTGTTTTCAGTTGGAGCATGTTGGGAACCTGGGAGAGGAATGGGCTGTTGGATGCCCTCAAGCATCATGAAGAAGCCTATATTTATTTACATGGGCCTGGGGAGTGTAGCACATTCAACACAACATTCAACACAACAGCAGCCCACAAAGTGAGGTATCCTGATTGGGAAGAGGAGGTTAAGATGGTTTCTTATTGGACAGCTCCATTTCTATAAGTCATGGGATTATACACTGTTTTGCTTCAGCAGTGGCGTAGTGGTTAAGAGCAGGTGCATTCTAATCTGGAGGAACTGGGTTTGATTCCCTTCTCTGCCGCTTGAGCTGTGGAGGCTTATCTGGGGAATTCAGATTAGCCTGTGAACTCCCACACACGCCAGCTGGGTGACCTTGGGCTAGTCACAGCTTTTCAGAGCTCTCTCAGCCCCACCCATCTCACAGGGTGTTTGTTGTGAGAGGGGAAGGGAAAGGGGATTGTAAGCCCCTTTGAGTCTCCTACAGGAGAGAAAGGGGGGATATAAATCAAAACTCTTCTTCTTCCTGTAGAGCAAGTGTCAACCACATACACAAGTCTGGACAAGACTGGGTTTCCACTTGGGCTAGAAGATGACTCAAGGCCTCTGAGTCTTCCAAGCCACTCTTCTTCTAACTTGGGGTAGCAGGAAGGGTTGCTTGATGTTTCCAACAATACACTGTGGCACGGAGAGAAAACATCTTACCGTGACATGCGACTGACGATGCCAGCCATAGATGCAGACTAAACATTAGGAGCTAAACCTATCCGACCCTGCCCACCCAGCCTCGAAAATCCACAACAGCTTCTTGATGCCAGCCATGAAAGCCTTTGACAATACAAAGACTGAAATTACATTTAATTATTTACTTTCTTTTCTAGCATTCAAAATTAGCCGTGCCTTTTATATATATATAAAGTAATCAGGAATTACAGAGAAGGTTCATTACAGGGCCAGGGTTATAGAAGCTCCTGAGACACTTCTGAAATCTCTCTTTTGGTAAATAATTACTTTAGTCAAAACATTATTTACTCAGTCAAGCCATTCTTTGAGTGGTACCTCAAACTTCAAGTCGGGTGTATGGAATTGGTCTCTCGTTCGTGCCACACAATGTTAACAATGTAATTAGAGGTAAATTTGATGGGAGCACTTCAGATAGTTTTTTTAAAATTATTTCTAGCTCTGCCAGGGTAAGCATCAAGGCTCTGAAACAATAAGGTGTTGGAAATAACTGGTAGAAGATCTTATGCTGAAGGAGAGAGGGAAATGACAGTTTTCTTTTGCATACAGGGAACATAGTTGGAAAATATATGCCTCAGTGGCAGGTGATTGATAGCAGAAAACTGCTGCATCAGCACAATCTGTTTCATCTAGTATATTAACTTGCCATTATGTGACTGCAAGTGATATTCAGCATAGTAGGATAGGTTTTTGCCACAGGGGATACCCCTTCAGCTTCACCAGCAAAACGATCCGATTCATGGCCATTGTTCATATGTATCTCTACAGCTGGGGTGTCTATTGCAACAGTCAAGGGGCACAGTCTTACTGGGGATCTAAGCAGATCAGAAAAGATTCAAACAAAAATGCTGAAGTCCATGTAATGGTGCAACACAACGAAGGAAGGAGGGAAGAAGGAACGTTATTTCTTCTCAAGGTAATAGCAGCAGTGGCGTAGTGGTTAAGAGTAGTAGAGGAGGAGTAGTAGAGGAGCAGCAGTGGTGTAATGGTTAAGAGTGGTAGAGGAGTAGTAGCAGAGGAGCAGCAGTGGTGTAGTGGTTAAGAGCAGGTGTACTCCAATCTGGATGAACCAGGTTTGATTTCCCGCTCTGCCACCTGAGCTGTGGAGGCTTATCTGGGGAATTCAGATTCCAACAGACACCAGCTGGGTGACCTTGGGCTAATCACAGTTCTTCTGAGCTCTCTCAGCCCCACCTACCGCACAGGATGTTTGTTGTGAGGGGGGAAGGGTAAGAAGTTTGTAAGCCCCTTTGAGTCTCCTATAGGAGAGAAAGGGGGGATATAAATCCAACTCTTCTTCTTCTTCTTCTTAATAGCTGAGATTTTACAAAATGATGCCCAGGACTGACTTGTTGAACATTTACTTTAACGCCAAGAAACCCTTTTAAAAATCAGTGATGTGCAGTGGCGTACCTGCAGAAAATGGCGCTCAGGGCATGTACCGAAATTGCACCCCCTGAAATTGGACCCTCCCCCCAAAAACTGCACCTACCTCTTCAAAGCAGTCTTGTAGAAGGGCAGCTGGTTGGCCAGACTGAGCACCTTCGACCTCTTGCTATCTGGCAATGCCAGTCCCCACGTGGCACCCCAAAGAGTAGCAGCTGCAAGCATGGCAAGGCACTGATGCCCTGCCCATCAGCAATAGAAGAAGAAAAAGAAGAAGAAGAGGAAGAGGAGGAGGAGGAGGAGGAGGAGGAGTTTGGATTTATATATCCTTGCCCTTCCCCGCTCACAACAAATACCCTGTGAGGTAGGTGAGGCTGAGAGAGCTCCGAGAAACTGTGACTAGCCCAAGGTCACCCAGCTGACGTGTGTGGGAGTGTACAGGCTAATCTGAATTTCCCAGATAAGCCTCCACAGCTCAGGCACAGAGCAGGGAATCAAACCCAGTTCCTCCAGGTTAGATACACGAGCTCTTAACCTCCTACGCCACTGCTGCTCCTAGCAGTCCCAGGCAGTTCAGCCAGGCGAGGCCAGCCATAGCAGCACTGGCTTAAGTAGAGCCCACCCCATTGGCCAGGAAGCATTCCGCCCAGGGAAGAGGTGGGCCAGCAGGTAGGCCATGGGCAGAAGAAGCAAGCGAGCGGCAGCAGCCTGAAATGGAGGTGGGCAGGATGGGGGCAGGCAGAAGCTGGTGGTTGGGGGCACAGGAGGAGGTGGTGTTGGTGGCAGCAGGCTATGCAAAGCAACTCTCATGTGGGGAAGGGGTGGGTGAATGATCTCCCTACATGACACTTGCTAGGAATGCCACTGAGGATGTGCTGCACTTAAAATGCAAAGAAAAAAGACATTTGTCTACGTTAAAAAAATGCATTCCATGTGTTTGGTATTTATGTATCCTTGCACTGTTTTCCCACAACTGTCCTCCTCCCCCATTAGCTGCCAACACAACCCACTTGTCAGGATACAGAAGATGAAACATACAAAAGA
Source organism: Sphaerodactylus townsendi (assembly GCF_021028975.2). NCBI lineage: Eukaryota > Metazoa > Chordata > Lepidosauria > Squamata > Sphaerodactylidae > Sphaerodactylus > Sphaerodactylus townsendi. Next base: position 26,300,040 of record NC_059429.1, read on the forward strand.
GATGCTTTCCTTGGGTGTCTTATAGCTTTTTTTAGAATTCTAGTCTGACCCATTTTTGTTTTCCTGATTCCCAAAGATCAGTGTTTTCAGTGAGGGTTCTAAACTGACTCTTAAACACTTCAGCTCCTTTGGTATGTTCTAACACACAGGTGTCAAACTCACGGCCCTCCAGATGTTATGGACTACAGTTCCCATCACGGCAGGGGATGATGGGAACTGTAGTCCATAACATCTGGAGGGCCGCGAATTTGACACCTATGTATTAGGAACTACAGTTTGAACATGTGCCGCTATCTGGAACTTGCGCCTTTGATGCTAATACAAGTCTGAAAATGGAGGGCTAGTGATTTCCCCACCGCCCTGTAGATGACAATTTGATGCTTTTTAGAAAAATGCATTTGAGATACCACTTTCAGAGGCCAGAAGACCCTGTTTCGCGCCTCCACTTTTTAATAGCCAATTTTTGTTTGGCCATTTGGCTTCTCTGTTAAAAAGCCCTGGAGGTACCTACAGATGGCCTACCCGCACAGTAATGGGCAAGTCATCTTCAGGCACCTGCAAGTCGGGGAAAGCTCAGATGGTCACAGATGCCATGTGAAGTACCGCTTTAGGAACTCATCTTCTCTGCATGTGGATTGTTAGCATGTGATGAAATGTGTTTTTCCTCATTCACTTTGGATCTTAATTCAGGTTTGTCCCACATGAAGTGCAGTAGGGTGCACACAATACACTTGCAGTGACAGGAAACCTACATACATACGGCTTTTCTGGCATCAAAAATATAATCCATTATAAGAATTAAAAGGAGACAATATCTAAAATTAACACTTATTCCTAACAATGTGAAGGTTTATAGCACCTGTAGGAAAATTAACTACCCTCTCACACAAATCTGCAGAAGGGCTATTTAGTAAAAAGGACGTCAAAGCTAGAACAGAGGAGTTGGCTCTCAGAGCAAGAATAGGGATTAAGAACTAGGCCCAAATCTCAGCACAGAATGAACAGAAGAATAAAATATATTGTATTGTTTCAATAATCACAAGACTCTTTCTGCATATAGTGTTCTCTGAAATCTTCCAGAGAATGGGGCAGCTGGCACAGCATTAAAGTGGGTGAGAGCAAAAGCTCTGCACTGCCTCGGATTTTGTAAGAAGAAAAGATATTCAGCTATATGGGCTGGTATGCTTGGGATTCCCGGACTCAACAGGGAGAATGTCTTAGAGAGGCAGCACAAATAAGGTTTGAGCATCAATTTTCAAAAATCTGTGTTTTATGCTTCTATAAGCATCAGAAGCGGAACAAGAATGGAAACATTCAATAGATAGGCCAATAGAGTTTATCTTCTTCTTGATTAGCCAGTTAGACAAATATGATTCAGTAAGCATCTCATCAAACTAGACTTGAAAGGTCGGAGTTTATACCCGTAGCCAGTACTTAAGGGCTCTAAGCCATGCTAACTTTTCCATCATGCACTGGCCAGTTTCAGCATATAGGGCTGCATAAGAAATGAACCTCATCATTCCCAGGATTCTGCACAAAAAAAGTGGATTGTGGGAGCTGGATTGAGCAACTGGCAGCTCCAATCCACAATGGGGCACCATATAAAAGTTGAGTGCATATCTTGGGTCCCTTCCACACATGCAGAATAATGCACTTTCAATCCACTTTCAACGCACTTTGCAGCAGGATTTTACTGTGCGGAATAGCAAAATCCATTTGCAAACAATTGTGAAAGTGGATTGAAAGTGCATTACTCTGCACGTGAGGAAGGGGCCGTAAGTGTTGAAGATTTTTAAAGCTGCGGGGACAAAGTGATTACCTCTATTATTTAAAAAAGAGTGATAGCTGATGCAGTGATATTGGTTATAGCTATAGGAGATTTTCAATGGGGAGTCCACAAAGTGTTACACTGGAAGAGGAGCCCTAGATATCTATGGTCATTTAACTTCTAGTTATAACAGTGCCAAATTTTAGCAAAAACAAGAACCTTAGATTTTTCATAATTAAGTTCTAATCTGTTGATCGCACAATATGCAGTACAGCATCTCATCAAACGTTTATGCCATCTATGAAAATGACAACAATACAGCATCATCTGCATACAGCAGAATGGGTATGTAGGTTGAACCTGATCTTGGGCTGTGTCCAAAAGAAAAGGAGTTAAGTCATTTTTAAAAAGATTAAATGAAAAAGGAGCTAGAACACAGCCCTGCTTGACTCCTTTATTAGTGCGGGATCTTTCCAGTGAGTGACCCTGTCAAAGAGCACTTCACTTGGCAGCTTGTAGAAGTATGCAGCTTCTTGATGAGGAACAATCATCTACTATCGCTACTTAGTAGATCTAGTATCCTCCACAGGAGATCTCTCAAGCTGGAGTCAAATGAGCCCTTCAAGTCAAGAAAGGTAGTGAATAGTTTGGTCTTATGTCAAGAAAGGTAGTGAATAGTTTGGACAGTAAAAACATTAGAACCAATATTCAAAATGTAGGAACGTTCATTTTAAGTGAGACAGAACTGTTTTTCAGACTGGCGTTCAAAAAAATCAAAAGTTAAAGAGAGGGAGAGACATATCAATTGTTTAGGGTTCCCTTCAGTTTATTTCACCCTTAAGATGGCCATGCATGAAGTTTTGGCAGACTGAGACTGACTTCACATGTGCCACTTAAGCTTTTTTCAGCCCTTCTGCCATCATTATGCACTTGGGGAAAAACAAGGAAGTTGGGTTGATATCAGCTGAGGGATATCCGGCCAGGCAGGAACAGAGGCGGACCGCCCATTGGGCAGAATGGGCAGCTGCCTTGGGCGTAGAAATTGTGCATCACGTGATGGGCGACACAATTTCTGAGCGGCCCCGCCCACTCCCGCCCACTCTGGCCGGCCGAGCAGCCTGCTGGCTGAGTTACACTTCCCCTGCCTGGCCCTGCCTGCTGGCGCCGCCCACAAGCTCAAGGAATGCCGGGAACCAGACTTCCACTCTCCCCCTCCAAGCGAGCAGTGAGTGTACTTTGTCCCCGGGCTGTCTGTGCCGGCAGCCGGCAGCCCGGCCATTGAGGAAGTGTGCAGCTGAGTGCGGAGGCAGGGGAGGAGGCGGAGGTCTCTACCCGAGTCCACACACAGCTCTGGAAGGGCAAAAAGCCTTCAGGCTGCTGCCACAGCTCCTGCTGTTTTCCTTGGACTTTGTAACTTTGAACAAACTTGAATGGGGGGGGTGCCGGTGGAACAGGTTTCCACCCCCTCCGAGCCGCTTGGGGATTGCATCAAGTAAGTCGGACAGGAGGATCCTCCTGGAAATGAAAACTTACCAAAAAAAACCCAGCAAACCCCTGCTTCAAAGCTCGTCTCTCCCCGCTCACTCCTTCTCCTTCCCCCCTCCCCTCCTCCTCCTCCCTGCTCTGTTTTGAAATGGGATCCAGGCTCCAGCCACTGCCTTTCGCCAGGGCTTTATCGCCTTCTGCCCAGCTCTGATGCGCACCAGCCGCAGCAAGAGCGCTGCCGCCTTGGGCTGGGAGCCCCAGCCCCTGGCTGGCGAGCTTGTCCCCACCGGGGCGGTCCGTGCTGGCAGCCCGGCCGCCGAGGTGAGCACGGCCGAGAAGGAGGCGGAGGACCGAGGCTCTCTTGCTGCGGCTGGTGCACATCGGAGCTGGGCAGAAGGCAATTAAGCCCTGGCGAAAGGCAGTGACTGGAGCCTGGATCCCGTTTCAAAACAGAGCAGGGAGGAGGGGAGGGGGAAAGGAGAAGGTGCGAGCGCAGAGAAACAAGCTTCGAAGCAGGGGTTTGCGGGGTTTTTTTTGGTAAGTTTTCATTTCCAGGAGGATCCTCCTCTCCAACTTACTTGATGCAATCTCCAAGCTGCTCGGAGGGGGTGGAAACCTTTTCCACCTGCACCCCCCCCGCGTTTGTTCAAAGTCCAAGGAAAACAGCAGGAGCCGTGGCAGCAGCCTGAAGGCTTTTTGCTGTTCCAGGCTCAAGGTCTTATCTGTTGGGGGGGGGGGGGCACCAAACTCAGGTTTTGCCCAGGGCTCAGGTTTGCCTAGGTACGCCACTGGGCAGGAATGTTGATTTACGACTGAGTTGCAGGTTATGGCATCAGTGCTAAGCATCCTTACATGACAGGAACTCAACAAACACTACCATTTGGTTATAGTCAGGCTTAGTACAGAAGGCCTCAGATTCTACAGATGCATGTCAGAGAAGCAATTTTGAGGGCCTCCCTTTAGAAATATGAAACATAAGCAATTATGCAGCCAACACTGCAATCCTAGTTGGAGTTACTCTAGTATATACCCAGTGATTTCAGTCGGCGTAGACTGGAATAGCTCTGCAAATGACTGCTCTGAGAGGGGTCATGTCAGCAGGGAAGTCAATCTTCAGCCTGCATATCCCTTGCTGAAGAGGGAATTACATGTGTAATCATAACTCCCAAAGGAATACGCAGCCACTCCCCTTAAAAAAAAACTGACATTCTCCCACTTTGCTGTGCAGAAGGTACAGCAGGAACTGAATGGGGGGCTCTCCCCTCCCACTCCCCATTTGTCTTCAGCTGCTGACTGTTGAGTGTGTAGCTTTGTAGAAGACCTGGTTGCTTTTAGCTTGCCCTCAGACCAAATCCTGTGGCTATAAACTAGCCTGAAGCTGCTAAATTGCAAGGAATGTAACTACTGCCAGCTGATGGCCTCTTTAGAAAGAGGAATGATTGAGAAAATGTTATGCCATCTTATCTTCCCCCTTCCTGTTAATTGCTTATTGATTTGGAGGCCTCCATTATTAGGAGTCTGCTCTCAAAATAAGATATCATAGGGCCTGCTTTTCAGATGCATGAAACACTATTCTGTTTCATCTGCAACTGTAGATACCTGAAAAGACTCACACCTCATGACTTTCTTGTCACAAGACCACATGAATAGCAACTGCTTAATTGGTACTGCTATTAATATCGGAAATCTTCAGAAGCAAAGGGGGTGTCGCCTGAGACGTATACCACTTGATGGTTATTTTCTTCCATCCATAGCATAGCTAGGGAAAATGGAGACTGGTGCAAAATCAGAATTTTGCTGCCCCCCTTCCCCCCCCCCCCAACAACAAGCCTTTATTGGCATACAAAACAGGACAAAATTTCAGAGTAAAACAAAACCTGAACAACAAATTCTTGCAACTTTTGCCTTATGTCTCTATATTGAAAAGGGATATAGACTTTTTTAAACAAAGAAAGCAAGTTGGAGGATACAAAGGAACAAGCAGATCACAGCAATAGAGCATTATAATTTAATTGTGGTATAGCGTTCTTCTAAAAATTACTAGCAAAGCAGGTCTGGGAAAGGTCAAATCAAAACAGGGGAAATCCAGGAAATGGACTTGTGATGGATTGCAGAGAAATGTGTATTTTTAAAGTGCAATCTTGTCAAACTATAATATTGTTTACCTCCAGAGTGAGGTACAGAAAGGCCTAGAAACAGGGGAGCCTGTACTCTGATTGGGCAAGTAACTGCATGATGCAGAGAGGGAGGAGATTAAACCCCTGGTCAGTACATTCTATGAAGCTTTTGGTCTGAAACATTGTTGATGCTAAGTTCTGGCTGCCTTAATTGTGTGATAAACTAAACTCTGAGGGGAGTGGATCAGCCAAAGAGAGTGACTGATTCTACTGGTTATCAGCCAGAGTGCTGTGTGAAAGGAATCATGCACAGACACTGTATATCGGTGGGGTTGGGTTTATTGGAGAGCCAAGTTGAAGGCCATATAAACCAGGATGATAACTGCTTCTAAAAAGAGGAGAGTTCTAGATTACTAGTGGATCTGGGGTATAGGGATTTGCTTTCAATTTATCTCAATAGGAAGTTAATACTTGTGTTTTTGAGGGTTTTAACTTACCAGCTGTGTGAGGGTACAGAGAAAAAAGTACCAAGCCAGTTTAGGACCCTGTATGTTAATAGCCATAAGCGAGAACATCTAAGCAGAGGAACTGTATAAACTGTGAACACTCTATGAAACTAACATCTAAACTAATCTGAACTAAGTAATCTTAAGTGCTGTGCTGAAGAAACCAAAAACTATAAGTTTCTGTGCCAAGATCTCTTGTGAATAGCGTATATAAATTTATCCTGCTTCTTGCCTAGTTTCCTTCATCCTTATCCATCTCCAATTTGTTATTCTCTCTTTACCTTCTCCTCTGTCTGTTAAATAAATCTGAGTTACTGTTTAACTTAACTTTTGCTTTAGTATATTCATTTTAGTGTTCCTAGTGAGGGGAATGCCTGGAAAAGAATAAAAAGTCAATGGGCATCCTCCACCTTCTGGGAAGTATAACAGCTGAGGGAAAATGCTTCTTGCCACCAAACGCTGAATCAGCTTAGTTCCTGAAGGGAAAAGGCCATCAAAATCTGACAAGACTGGTCAGTGAGGTTTCCCAGCCTGAAGACATATAGAAGGCGAAGGGGATGCACATCATGGGACCATTAGAGGATGATAATGTGTGGATGCTAAAAAAAGTTCCAGTTTGGAAGCAAATCCCCCTATACTCTTTTCCACGAAAAGATGACAGTAAATTTGGATATTAATCCACCATTTCCTGGACCTTCTTTGTAGTAGAATGCTCCGCAAGGGTACTAGTACTAAAGACCTGTCCTGGGCAATAGGAGCATTCTACTACAAAGAAGGTCAGGAAACAGCTGGTTCATGTACAAATGTCATCTTTTCGTGGAAAAGAGTATAGATTGGTTAAAGAGAGCAGGACTGTGTCAATTCACATAGGTCAAACTACTGTTTCATCTAGCCCACTTCTTTCTAATCCAACTGTCAGCAGCTCTTCAGGATTTCAAGCAGAGGTCTTTCTCCTTTGCTGCCTGAGATCCTTTAGTTGGAGATGCCAGAAGATAAGGCGGGAGTCTTATTCATGCAAAACATGCACTCTGCCACTGAGCTGCGTATCAATAACAATAATACACAACTCTGATGAAATGTTTTTTAAATAGTCAAAAGACAATGGAATCATTAACTCGGTAAGGTGGCCCTATATAAAGATCTCCCATACTGCAGACAGGCAGTTGAGAGAGAGCAGCTTGGCTAATGCTATTAATGAGGTAAGATTTATTGGACTGGTTCAATAGATTTTGTCACCACCGCCCTCTGTGGGTTGGGAGTGAGCCAGGTCTCCACACTACATCAGGCCCCTCCTAACCGTGCTGCTCCAGACCGTTCCTTGGGTGGTATTGCTGGATAATGGGGCCTGAAGATTTCACAAACCAGTGGACTACTAGGATTCTTAGCACCAGGCTATTCTCTATGCTCATCGTGTGGATGACTTCATCATGTGCTTCATCAGATGCATTGGTTGTATCTTCATTTGGCAAAAGCATAGGGAGAGAAGGAACAAGTGGCAAACAGCAACCAAGAAATGCAGGAAATACAGGGTGTGATGTAATTATGTAAAATTCACATGTAGTCAAGGAAATGACCATTTGTAACAACTGCTATTAATGAAAAGGCAATCTCCCCAGTTTTATTGCTTTTATTGCTGTTGTAAATTTCCTCTGCTTTTTCCTGATTGCATTTGGATCAATGACATCACACCCTATGCCTCCTGCCTTTCCTGGTCCTCTGACCATGCGGTTTATAGCTTTTTTATTCTTTGTAATCTCACTTGATCATGCAATCTTAGTGAGGTATTCGGAACATGGCATAGGAGTTAGGGCTTACGTACTTTTAATTGGGCAGTGGCAGAAGAAAATTGTGTGAGAGGGCAAATCATCAACCTGGAGCAATCTTTCCTGTGGAGTTCCACATGGCTCTGTGACATTCCCAGTGTTGTTTAAAAAGAATGTGGGACCATTAACGGAGATTGCCTGTTGCTTCAGAGCTGGGCTTCATCAATATGCTGATAACTCTTGGCTCTACATTTTTAAATAAAATTAGCCAAGAGAACCTGCCTCGACTTGTTGCTTGACATCCAATCATATCACTTAACAGTAAACGATATGAACCAAATTGTAAGAATGAAATGTAGCAGAGAATTCACTATGATGAGAGAAATTTAAAGGAGCCCATTACTCAAATACAGAAACTAGATTCAAAGTCTTTATTCTCAGCCTATATGCCCTGTTGTTGGACCTCCAGATAAGAGGCATATTTAGGAAAAACGGAGCAGGGTGCAAAAAGTGTAAATCACTCCCTAGACTGAAAAACGCCACTTGCAATACTATACTATCAACCACACCTTTGCATAGCAAGTTCCACCCAAACACTTACTGATTGCTGTATTGTCGAAGGCTTTCATGGCCGGATTCAAGCGGTTCTGGTGGGTTTTCTGGGCTGTGTGGCCATGGTCTGGTGGATCTTGTTCCTAACATTTCGCCTGCATCTGTGGCTGGTATCTCCAGAGGTGTATCACAGAGAAAAGTCTGTTTCTCACTGTCTAGTGAGAAGGGAAAGTTTAGTGTGGTATATTGTCCATGTCCCAGGTTGGGAAACCAAACATTAAGTGTTTGGGTGGAACTTGCTATGCAAAGGTGTGGTTGAGTGCATTGTATTGCGGGTGGGGTTACCAGCCCATTTTTTAAGTACTGGGAGCCAAGCTTTGCTAATTTTCAGAGTCTCCTCTTTCTTATTGAAGTTGTCCTAGTGTTTGTGAATTTCAATGGCCTCCCTGTGCACTCTGACATAGTAACCTTCTGAATTGTCCAGAATTTCAGTGTTCTCAAATAAAATGTTATGTTCAGTTTTGTTTAACACATGTTCTGCAACTGGATGGTTAAGCTGACAGTGTCTTTCGTGCTCTTTAAAACGAGTCTGAATGCTGCGTTTTGTGGTTCCTATATTGACCTTTCCACAGCTGCAGGGTATGTGATAGACTCCCGCAGAAGTGAGGGGGTCTCTCCTGTCCTTTGCTGAGCGTAGCATCTGCTGTATTTTCCTGGTGGGTTTGAAGATGGTTTGTAGGTAATGCTTTTTGATCAGTTTCCCTATTTGATCTGTGATTCCCTTGATGTATGGTAGCAATATTTTTCCTGTGGTGGGATGTTTCACCTCAGTCCTCTGGGTTTCTCTTAGTCTTATCTTAAAGCTTTTCTGATTTCTGTGGTGGAGTAGCCATTAGCCTGCAGAGCCCAGTCTAGATGATTGATTTCAGGGAGGAGGCGAGGTTCACAAATTCGTTTTGCACAATCTGTCAGAGTTTTGATTATGCCCCTTTTCTGTTGTGGATGGTGATTGGAGTCTTTATGTAGATACCGGTCTGTGTGTGTCGGTTTTCTTTATACTGTGTGGCCCAATTGGTGGTTGGGTCTGCGGAAGACCAAGACATCTGAAAAAGGCAACTGTCCTTCTTTTTCAGTTTCCATGGTAAATTGGATGTTTGGGTGGATGCTGTTAAGGTGGTCCAGATGCCAGCCACAGATGCAGGCGAAACATTAGGAACAAGATCCACCAGACCACGGCCACACATCCTGGAAAACCCACCAGAACCAACTTATTGATTGGTTCCCCACCTGGGGACATGACAATTTATACCCCACTAAAACATTCCCTTCTCACTGGATACAGTGTGTAACAGACTCCCCTCTGTGATATACCTCTGAAGATGCCGGCCACAGATGCAGGCGAAACGTTAGGAACAAGATCCATCAGACCATGGCCACACAGCCCAGAAAACCCACCACAACCAATTACAAGGTGTTTCACCTCTAGGCTGATAATTTTTTAGCACAAAGATCACAGAAAAAGAATTCCACTCTTACAGCTTAGATATCGGTTAGACAGTATGAACCTGAAATAGTATGGAGAAAATGTGCCTATCCTACAAAGTGTTCATGTAATTCTGCTGAAGGTATGAAGGCTGAAGGAGAAAAATCTTCTACAGATCTGGTTACTCCACCAATCAGAGCGCAGGTTAGCTTTCCCAGTCAGAGTGCTGTCCAGTTCCTAGGACATTTTTCCCTTGAACTGTGTTTGTGACTGCACTTTGTTTTGGCTGCACTTCCAAACCTTATTTATCTGTCACAGTGCTCTTTTAGACAGAAGACCTGGACTGTTAAGGGTTGGAGGAATAGAACAGGTGGATCATTTTAAATATCCAGGGGTTATGTTTAGTTATAATCTCACTTGAAAAGCCCATATTCACTCAAGCCACTGAAACTGTCACACACAAACACTCTTTTAAGGCTTTTCTGTGCACAAGGATGTTCAAAATAATGCCAAATCCCTCAGATCTTGTTTAGAGCAGGCATTTGGATAAATGGAGTCTCAGAGTCCCTGGGCTATACATTTCTTCAGTTCTTGCACAAGAGGAGGGCCTGGCTGTGTAGCAGGAACTGTCCTCAGAGTAGAGTCTGCACAGTGCTCACTGAAGTCCAGGGTTTGGCTCACTGCCTTTAATATGAGATTGAAGATTCCTTTTTCAGTGCTTAATGGCCAAGTGGGGCTTTTGTATCTTGTGATGGAGGACAATTTTGGAAGTCCTTGGAACTGTGGAGGCTTATCTGGTGAACCAGATTAGCTTGTGCACTCCAACACATGCCAGCTGGGTGACCTTGGGCTAGTCACAGTTCTTCTGGAGCTCTCTCAGCCCCACCCACTTCACAGGGTGTTTGTTGTGAGGGGGGGAAGGGAAAGGAGATTGTAAGCCCCTTTGAGTCTCCTTACAGGAGAGAAAGGGGGGATATAAATCCAACTCTTCTTCGTCTTCATATTTGAAATTCCTCACAACACATAGCCATTGCAGAAATCAGAGAACAATTCACTAAAACTCCATTTTCAGAACGTGTCTATGTATCTGGTGCAATGTAGACTGTAGACCATGTTTTGCTATTTTGTGATCAGTGGTCTATCCCTAGAGATATTTGGACTAGTCCTATTTTGTCTAGATACCAGCTCCCTCTCAAGCCCTGGATGGTATCATTATTGGCAGATCTTGATCCAAAACAACCTGAGCTGTTACTAAATATCTGACAACAGTGATCTTCCTAAAACATTATTGATTTATGAGAAACTGTATAGATCCACTGTTGCATATCATTTTTAATGAATCACAGACTCTATGAGGTATATGTGTTCTATTGATCTGCATGTTTGGTTTTTTATCACGTTATAGTTCTTTGTCTGTTTTGATCTGTTGTGACATACTGAATTTATGTTTATGGTTTTCAGTCACATAAGATTAATAATAAAAAGGAAAAAAGGAAAAAACAGAATGTCAAGAGCCCTATTTGGTTCTGTTTCCTCTTAAGAAAAGCGAAGTGCCCTTAAGTCTTCAGAATGCGGTTAGATTCAGGTCATCAACTCTGTTAACAAAGTGGCACATAAAACTCAATATCAGTAAACGTAAAGCAATGCAAAATGTCATGGATATGTCAGTAGAATCTGATCTGGTTTTAATTACCCATAAAATAGATCTTAGGGTTGTGTTGGATATCTTAATTTAATGAAATCGGCTGGTATTTGAGCACAAGTTCTAAACAGTTAAGGGCACTTACATTTTCTTAAGAAGGGCTAGCAGCGGTTCTCAACCTGTGGGTCGTGACCCCTTTGTGGGTCGAACAACCCTTTCACAGGGGTCGCCTAAGACTCTCTCCATCAGTGTTCTCCATCTGTAAAATGGATAAATGTTAGGGTTGGGGGTCACCATAACATGAGGAACTGTATTAATGGGTCACGGATTAGGAAGGTTGAGAACCACTGGGCTAGAGATTCCTATTGACTTCCCTCCTGGTGCACCCCACTGAGCCCCCCCTTCCCCCGCACATTTTTTTAAGGATCAAATTGTGGGGAATTTGTTCCCCAGAAATAGCATCTTGCGGGTCTGCAGGGGGAGAGGGGAATCAGCAGAAACTGTTGGGGTCTCTTAAGGAACATAAGTGCCCTTAAGTCTTTGGAACTACAGGATTGGATACAAGCCATCAATTCTCTGTGAAGTGGCGATAAAAAAGCAAATTCAAATTTATTAGAAAGAGATTGAAAAGATATCATAACACCTTTATAGAAATCTATGATGTGGCCATATTTGGCATACAAATTATTTCCATCTCAAGCAACATACTACGCACCTGAAAAAAGTGCAGAGAGTGGCCGCCAAACTGACAAAGGGACTGGAGCTTCTATTTTAGGCGACATTTTTAGTTTACAAAAAGACAGATAAGGAGACTGTAACAGAAGCTTGGTAAATGTAGGTAATCAAGAGGAAACGTTTGTATTTTTTGACAATATTCTAAAACTTGGGACTTGCTCAGTGAAACTGACAGGCAGTATATTTAAGACTAGAGAGAACTAGGCAGTTTTAAAATTCCTCAGGTTGTCATTGTCGGTGGTTTCTATCTGCCTCATTTTCTGTTGTTGAGCTTTGCTTATTTTGTTTATTTAGGGCATTTTGATACCATTTCTATGCAGTTGATGTACAAGTGGTACATAAATAACATTGGTGGATTCCGCACAGCATAATAACGGGTTACACCTGTTATTTTTGTATCTGGATCTATTTTATTCTGTTTTTGTCCTTCACATGGGTACCCATTTTCCATGAAGGAAACAATCTGTTTTCTTTCTGCCCCTTTGCACGAACCCACTGGGTTTTTTTGTATAATGCTAACATGCAGGTGCAAATATCCTGCGTTCTGATTGGCTGTTCCATCACCACAGTCCTCCTTCCGCCCACTCCCATCAAGATGTTCTGCTAAGGGAACGCTTCCAATTGGTGGGGAATCTACAGTAACCCCAGGAGTCCAAGCAGGATCTCTCCCTCCCATTTCTACAGCATGGGGTGGGGGTGGGGAATTTAGGGCTTTGAAGCCACAACACATGTAAACATGAAGCATGCAACCCCACCCCACCCCCGGTTGTGATATACAAAATAATAAAATCTGTCCAAAAAGGAAGCAAAGCAATATGTCCCATCCACACTCAAAGGTGTGCATCTGCCTAGCTGTGTGCCCTGAGCACCCAAAAAATGGCGCTCACAGTTGCTCCCAAGGGGAGGAAAATGTGCTTGGGAGACGTTTCTGAAATGGCAGGCAATCATACTGATGGGCAGCTCTACAGAAATGAAGCTAACATGAGGTAAGGCAGAAGAACAGGTGGTGGGGCGGGAAAAATAAAGTGGTTGGGTGCCCATGCCATTTCCTCAATAGCGGTTTCAACCCAAGATTATTATTTTTTAATCACAATTTTGGCATTTCTTGAAAAACCCTGGTTGAGGGAAATATAACGGGTCAATCCCGCTTTGGGGAAGGGACCCCTGTGAAATTCTTCCCAAAACCAGGATATTTCTCTCTGTCAACTCGTTATGTTTCCACCGCGTGGAATCTACCATTGAAAAGTGTATATATGATAACAGGAACGAGTAAACAAAACATGGTATAAAATTGTAGACTGATTGGCTTATTTCTCAAGGCGAAGAAATCGAAATGGCAAACCTTAAGACATTAAGTCTCAGCCTCTGGATAGGGCTGTAAACTGGTCTACTAGAAAAGAGATGGCACATTTGTTAATCTTTTCTGTCCCTGTGATAGGGCTTCCCAACCTTGTTGAATTTGTTGTCAGAATTTGTTGTCAAAATTGACCTTGTTGTCAGAATTTTTGGAATTTTGAGACCAGGTAATAGGAACCACAACAAAATTGCTGCCTTGGGAATGAGGTCAATCAACACTGCCACACTCTACAGAATGTTAGGGAGTTCCTTGTCATGCATTCTCATCCCCCAATGAAGAAATGGAAAGCCAGGATTGTCTCTTTGCTTTGAAAAGGAAGGAAATGGGTGGCAGAAAACACACTGGGGTTACCATGATTCCCACAAGCACCTTGTGGGAATCACTGCTCTTTAGAAACGAAATTATATCTTTCATGATGGGGGATTAGAGGCATCCAGCTGCCGAGCCCCGATTTATATAACTCGTCGATTTCATGCCAACAATAAAAGGAATCTGAAATGTGGAAAATTCATAGCTGATTCAGCCCACGAGAAGATGACCCCTCATTCTAGCCTATCAGCTGATTCTTTACTAGAACAAACATCTTTACTAGAACAAACATCAATTTGATAATAAGTTTTCAAAGTCTAGGCATCCAACCAAATGAAAAATGATTTTTTACTCCCTCCCTCTGTGTCTCTCTCTCTCACACACAGGCTGCAGCTCCCAGCTAAGGCAAATTGAACAAGCCTCCATTTAGAGATTGCATTCTTAGGGTTATTTATTCCAGCTCCCACCTTGTTGTTTTCCAACGATAGGGAAATCCAAAAAGTAGGAAATCGATCAGCGTTTTAATTACTGCCCCTAAATTTATCACGGCCAGTAGTAATTACTGTGCCGGCACTAGAGACACGGAGATTGGCAATGAGGCTGCCTAAGCAGTGTGCTACGCAAAAGAGGAGGAGGCATCATTTGAGGGTTCAGGTGAGGCAGAGTAATTTTGCATCTAGGAAGCAGGTCGAGACAGTTCTGCAAGGACACTAGGATGCAGCTTTGTTTCCAATTCACTACGTTCCAGATGGTAAGCAAAAATATCGCAGCCGGCATTGATTACAGGGGAAAGATATGCATGGCTAGAGGGTCAAATTATTATTATTATTATCTGTTTATTTATTGACTTAGCAAACTTCATGATGCCTCTCTGGGGAACTTGCCCCAAGGCAGCTTACAAAATAAAACATAATAAAAACAAAACATTAGAGTTGTTAATTAAAATCGGGCATTAAAAACCAGCATTACAGCCACAGCATAAAAACATAGATCAACGGGAAACTTAAAACAACAGTTTCAAACTAAAAGTACACAGAAATGGTGTGAAAAGACGGGGGTGAATAGAAATGTTTTCATTTGATGCCTAAGAAAAGAGTAGCGTAGCAGGTAAGATGGAAGGGTGGAGTTGCCAGTCCAAGACTGCAAATCAGCAGACAGTTCACATTAAGGGGGGGGACGGTCATGTCATTCCAAAGGGGCAGTGTAACCTCAGCTTGTGGGTTCTGTGGGGCAGAACTTGGAATGAGTTTGCAACAACAAATTTTAAAAACAAAATGCTTTACTTTCTTAACATATGACATCAACATTTAATATCACACTTCAAGGTCCTGTTCAGGTTACATTTTCAAGTCCTTATATTTACAGTCTACTGATACTGCCAAGTCCAATTCTTCTTTGCAAGTGGGTTGGCTCCTGAAGACTCCAAGGGCTTGATGAACAGGATTCAACATGATGAAGGTTTCCAGGAGAACTCTCACCCATTACAACCACAAAAAAGAAACCCTTAACAAGGTGTTAAGGGCTTATACAACCAAGGTCCGAGTCTGGTAGCCTTGTCTCCTCCAAACTACATGAGGTCTGCAGCCTTCTGCTGCTTTGAGTCTCCACTTCTTTCTGGGTCAACCCATTCTGAGCATGGGGGTTACAGCAGCAATCTAGCATAAAGTTTTAGGTGACTGCTAATGTGTTCCCTGAAGCAATGATGTCACTTCTGGGTCACACAGGAAATGACATAATGGTGTTGGCACATCACAAATTGCCCCCCACTTCTCATTTTGCCCACTATCACCCAGCTGAATTGTTGCAGGAAGGGCCAGTGTGGGACAGGAGATGTGCCACTGAAGAGGGCGGCCTAGCCTCCTTGCTCAAAGGGAAGAGTTCTCCATAGGCAAGGTGCCAGTACTGAAAAGGCCCTGTCTCCGGTTGCTACCCACCTCATCTCTGAAGGCAGAAGAGATTTGTCAAAACCAAAATAATCACATGCAGATGATACAGCATACACAGAGAAAAAAATACCACCAACTATACCAATAGTCATGTAAATAAATCAATAAATCAATATTATAAAGATGATGATGGCATCCTGGCATATATTGATGTATACCAGGAAATCATCATCCTATTTTTGATACACCAATCCTTGAGGAAGACTCACTGAAACAGGAATTTAACCAGTTTTCTTATTGGGGTTTGAACTTTGTGATATGGGCTTTGTCTTTATGAATATCTATTTGAGTATTTTTATGTTGATAATGCAACAGTGACATGGTGATATGAACTTTATGCTTATGTATTTCTGATAGAGTATTTTTATTTTGCATTATCAGATTCTTACAATATATATAGTCAGTAAATAAAAATGTTTAAACATAGCTTTATTGATTTATTTACAAGACAACTGATATAGCTGATGATATTTATTCATTTCTCTAAGAGATTTGTCAGGCATAACTTGTCGCGCATGTGGGCACTTTTGGAATTTTGATAAATGTGGGTGAATGCTACCACAAAACGGCTGCCATGGAAGTCGGAACCAAGAACAAAATGGCTACAATGGTGGTATACAAAATGTGGAGATGTTCCAATCTAAGTGCCCGTCTATGGTAGGAACCAACAGGAATCCCTTGCAAACTCAAAGGTGATGCCTCAGAGAGTCTTCTGAAACATTTCCTGCTCTAATGAAATTGAAAAGAGTCATAATGAATTATTTGCTTTTGGGGAGAAGCAAAGACACCATGGCAGCACCCGAAGAGCGTCGCGCTGGCCACCGCTGATCTAAAGAAAATGAAAACAACTTAACATTTTCTTACACATCCCTGGTGCTGTACTTCTCAGAGAACACTGTTGCCACCTTGCCCTTTGCTTGTGCAGATCCATAGCAGCAGTGAAAAACAGTGTGCACATCAGGGAATGAAAATCCCAGATAAAGAAGGTGTGCCTCATACAGAAATGAAGCCCATCCATCTGAATTAACTCTCCAGACGCAGCTCACCTGTGCTGCTGGCCTTCTTGTTCATTTAATTTAATGTGTGCAACAGATGTCTGAGCCATTTCAGGTTTTGCAGAAAAGTAATGAACGGATATTATTTAGAATGGCCCTTCTTTTGATGCCATCCAAAAGGGAGAGCTGACCGAGGGGGGCGGGGGGAGAAAAGGGCTGCCAGCTCTTTAAGTTAATGGATCTCGGTGTGTTAATTACAGAACGGCCACAACCAGGGATCCAACTCTCCCTCTTCTGCAAGCATTCAGAGTTTCATGTTCAAATGCACTGTTATTGACTAGCCAATCAATTTTCAAATTCCAGGCAGCCAGACAAATGAAGAATAATTATGTCACCCCGACACATGCCCTGGCTAAATGCAAATGGAACAACTCGCCATTTCTAAAGTGCCCTCATATAATTATTTATTGGGTCCTTTTTGGTTTTCATTTACCAAGCACTCCTAAGTGGAAAATCAATGGGACAAACTTCAGAGGTCAACGCTGATGTCTTGCACACGAGAAAGGCAAAAAACTAAAACTGTGGCATCCATTATCCACACACACATGCACACAATACAGACCGAGAAACCGAGAAAAGATTTACAAATGTACTGTGATGGTACATTGAGATGAACATTATCTTCAAATTTATTATTTCAAAACAGAACAATAGGAGTTTATCTACGTAATTAATGCTCTGCATGCCACTTTATGCCCTGAGATAACTGGCTAACGCATGTGGCAGAAATCATTCATAATCTTCTGGACAAATCTCAAATGGGCAGGACTGTCATTATTTCTGTTTTCAGTCTTATACAAAAGAAAACACATTTTAGCAGCTTCCAACAAGGAGAATTCATATAAATTACAGAAAGAGAGTTGGAAGAGACCTCCAGGGACATCTAGCCGAACTCCCTATACAATGCAGGGAATTCTCGACTACCTTCCCCCCAGCTGCCAGGATACCTGGCCAATCTGGTCTGGAAGAAAATTGCTTCCTGACCCCATAGTGGCAATTGGCTTTACTCTGGCCATGTCAGAAAGCCCATGAGAGCAAAGCACTGACACAATCCGGTCCTTGTCCTCCTTATCAGCTGACCCCTTTTAAAAAGGTACAGGTATTCAATACAGCAAATTGTATTCAATATAGCAAAGGGGGAGGGGAGATATCTGGTGACATGGTAGAAAAGTCCCTGTGCATGTGCCAGGTCAATAGTGACCCATGGGGTGACATCTCATCATGAAATTTATTATACCCTTTTTGACCAACAGATTTAAACGGGGTCAGTTGTGCTGCAGTGGAAATGAAAGTACCGGTAGTGTGTTTCCACAGGTGAAAATACTCCCGAATGTCCATGAGCATTAGAGAATCAATCTTAAGTGCAGCCTTCACTGCTAAACATGGTAGTTTGATAAAAGAATGTTTATAGCGCATCGAAAGACCATTGGCGAAACCCCCCCCCCCACGCACACACACACTTCAGAGCTCTTTTCCTTTTTCTAGCAGCTGCCATTTTGTGTCGCCTGCAGGAGCCTCTGTGCAGTGCCACCATAATGTTCCTAGGAGTTTCCTCTGCTTGCAGCTCATCTGAAGGTAATTTCACTGTAAAAAGTTGATAAAGAAGGCTTGTGTTTCCTGGCAGTCCCATGCACATGTTATTTTCTCCTCCTCCTTTTTTATGTTTTAAATAAGAAATCTTCATAGCTACAAAGACCCAATCTAAGAACCACAGCAGCTCAGAGGGCTGGTCTACTTCCCATTAAGAAACAATGGGTAAACCTGTTGTCCGTGGACGAGAGATCTACCCTTTACTTTCATTTTTTTACCCTTTACTTTCAATTGAGTAGACAAGCCCTCCATGGACAACAGGTCTATCCATCACTGCTTAATGGGAGGTAGACCAGCCCTCTGAAAAGTTGCAGTTCTTAGGCGGATTCCGCATGGGCAGTGGTGTGAAAACAGTGTAAAATGGTGTAAAATGGTTTACACCGTTTTCTCACTGCTGTTTTAGGCCCATGTGGAATACGCCTAAGTGTCTTCATAGCTACAAAGATTTCTCATTTAAAACAAAAAGAGAGAGGAAAAACGGCACATGCATGGGATCACCAGGAAAAACAAACCTTTTTTTTTTAAAATTTAATTGCAAATTAGATAATACATAATAATTCTTACTGAACAATATAGTTATTACATGACAATATATTCCATAAAGAAGGAAAGAAGAGAAAAAGGAAAGGAAAGAGAAGAGAGGAAAAAGAAAGAAAGAAGATGAGAAGAAAAAATGACAAGAGAGAGAAAAAAGAAGATAGAAATATGAAATAAATAAAAAGTGTTGAACTTCCAGTTAAAGGAATCTTTTGTTTCCTTGAAAAAACAAACTCAACCTTACATCTTATATTAAGTAAATAGTTTCTAACACTGAAGGTAACTTAACATATTTTTAAATTCTGGTTTTTGTTGGAAGATAGTCTGTAGTAATGCACTGCCGACCCAGCAGCACCGTGGTAGAACGTTGGGGCATGTAGGACCTCTGACCTTGCGGTCGCACCGCACCCCACTCCTCATCCCCCATGAGTCCACGGGTCTTGAACTGCCGGCTCAATCACGGAAGCGCGGGACAATGGTCTTGCCCCAGGTGAGGATTAGGCTCAGGCAGCTTGCAGCTCCTTTCCTTGTAGCCAGGTGAGATCATACATCACCATGATGATCTCCCGACCTCGCTCTCAGACTTTCCCGGTCCTCCCTCCTACCGCCCCGATAGAATAACAATAAAGGTGCCAGGAACCCGGCGTGGGAGACCAGCTGGAACGGACCTCCGGTCTCCCGCTGCTGGCAATCTCCACCAGATGTTATCTCCGCGTCTCGTCTCGTTCTTACGCTGACCGCGTGGGTCGACTACAATAGTCATTAAATGGTCACCAGATGTTCATGATGGTCTCACATTCTTGTTTTTTAATATATCCGATAATTTGTCAAGAGAGGCAAAGTCAATGAGCAGTAAAATCCAATCTTTTATTGACGGGGTGTTTGTCTTTTTCCAGCGCAATCAGCATTCTTGCTCCTTCTCCA
The DNA here is from genome assembly GCF_021028975.2 of Sphaerodactylus townsendi. NCBI lineage: Eukaryota > Metazoa > Chordata > Lepidosauria > Squamata > Sphaerodactylidae > Sphaerodactylus > Sphaerodactylus townsendi. The sequence goes on from NC_059429.1 coordinate 26,319,809, forward strand.
TACTACTACTACTACTACTACTACTACTACTACTACTACTACTACTACTGCATTCAATATAGCAAAAGGAGGGGGAGATATCTGGTGACATGGTAGAAAAGTCCCAGTATAGTCTAGGCAGGGGTGCAATTTCAGAAATACAGAAAATGTAAATTCAGAATTAAAAGACAAACTTTTATTTAATATCTCATGGGAGTGGTCAGAAGCCATAGCTTTAGTGTGGAGGTCACTTGACAAGTTTGTACTGGGCTAAAAGGGAATGATGCTCAGACCTTGATCCTGTCCTTGCTGTTTAGGTGGTATGTCTGGATAACAGAGGTGACAAAAGATGCACCCAGTGGCGAGGCCAGGTTCTGGGAGGCCATCAGTCCTGGATAAAAGTAGAAGTACAACAAAATTGACCAGACTACATATTTTCAAAAATCTCCTTTTGTGAGTTCTTTTCCTTTGAAGTGTCAGGCTCATGAGGGTGGGCTATGATAGGGTAGGTCCTTGGGTCATATTGGTTAGGTTACTTGCTAAAATCAACTTTTGAAAACTTTTGTTCTTTCAGCATACAAACACTTGAAGGGATTAGTTGTTGTTGTAGTTGTTGTAGTAGTTGTAGTAGTTGTAGTTGTAGTTGTTGTTAAGAAAAAAGTGCCAATACTCAGCCATAAGGTTGCATCGATTTCTACAATTTCCCCTCAGGACTTGAAAGACTCCCCCTCCCCTTCCCAAAGGAGGCATATGCTCCATGCTGGTGGGTACCACCCCCCAAAAAGCCCTGCATATATAATTTGTAGAATTTTTCATTTTTAAATAGCAATACTTTGAAAATATTTTAAACAAGTGAAAACCAAATTTCCATGTTGTTTTTAAATAAGTCAATTCCAGTGGAAAAACTAGGTCAATGGGAAATAAGAGGTTATTAGGTAAGCTATGGAGGGTCTGTAAAATCAGAGGGGAACTCCTCACGTGCGGGGGATGGGTGAGTAGAATCTGCCCCCCTCCTCTGGTTCCTACAATCAGTTCTAATTATATGAAAGTTCGGTTTAAGGCTCCAGTGTGAATCGAATCAAGCCAGTTACACAGAAGCAGAGACAGACATAAAGGCATCATGCACTGCAAACAGGTGCAACACCAATGTTGTTTCTTTTAGGAAATGTCTGCAAGATTTGAGCAGGGTTGCCAACCTCCAGGTGGGATCTGAGGTTTTCCCAGAATTGTAATTGATCTTCAAACTCCAGGGATCAGTTTCTCTGGAGGAAATGGAGAGAGGCCTCTGGTGTTGCACTCCGGCTAAGCTCACTCCTGCCCACAAACGTCACTTCCCAAATCTTCAGGCATTTCCTAAACCAGACTTGGCAACCCTACGTCTAATAAGATGCCTACTGTAACAGGGTGTCGCTTATATTCAAGGCAAGGGAGAGATATGATCCCACCACTAACCACCAATTGTAATGGGACGTGGCCTACAATCAAGGTTCCCACTAAACTGACCAGTGGGGTTTCCTTGGCCACCCAAAATATACCAGACTAGTTCAGGGATCTTCTTTTTACTCTGCAGCCACCATTCAAGAGAAGGAACTAGGAATCCCAAAACTGCTGCTGGCTGCCAAATATAATAAAGGATCCCACCTCACATTCGCTCTTGGTCTGAGGGGAAAGTCCTTCAGAGTCCCATATACAAAAAAAATGGAGGGAACTCAAAATTGGCTGGGATTCTAGTCTCTCAGAAAGGCACTCTTCAACCTCTCACACAAACAAACGCAGGCTGGCACGAGGGTAACTTGAACACAATGAATGAAATTTATTTTGAAAACAAAAGAAAGACTTCTTAAACTGGCTCAGAGAGGTACTAATGCTTGATGGTTTCAGAGAGGTTCTTTTCACTTAAAAATTATAGAGCTTCAGATGTCACTTAGGTTTCACACACACACACAGACACACCCAGGTGTCTCTTCAGGAATTATTTTGCTTTAGATCTACTAAATTTCCTCACAGACAGAAACTAGTCCTTTCTGATCCACCACCCACTGAATACACATACACACAGTCTATGCCCTGTGAGATTCTGGCAAACAAAGCCTCCCTCTCTCACACTAATCCCAATTTGGCTTTACTGCCTCTGGATCGGGCTTTTCCCAGACTGGTGTTCCACAGGGGTAGGGCAGACTCTAGGTCTGGACAGTATTCACTGTCAAGCCACTGACTGGCGTGTCACTTTGCACCAAACTCAGGGCCTCCTTTCTCTGACAAGCCTCCTCAGCTTGTAGAGTGACTGGACTTCTGTCAGCTAACTCGGCTGAGACAGAATCCTTCAGCTTCAGACCTGACAGACCACTCTCTGTCAAACTCTGGCTTTTACTGAATCTCTCTCCCAATCTTGTCTAAACTCTGACAGGCACTCCAGTGTCTATTTATACTGCTAGTACTTTGGCTCCCCCTAACCCTAGCCATAGGCAACTGTGCCTCTGCTCGACCAATCAAATGGGGTCTTTTGTATAGTGAAGTCTTCTGTATAACACTGGCTGTCTCTAAGGCCTTTTCATTAGGCCTTTCACACACACCAGCCCTGCAGGGTGGGGCAAGTCCGCTACACCTACTTGCTCCCACATGCTTAACTCAATTTAAACAAATTACTAAAAGGGCATCTGTACAAGGTGCTATCTAATTGCCCTCGAGGCCAGTGAACACATTGGATTCTTGGGAAGTCCTTCTCCAGAAAGGGGAAAGATCGGCATGTGCAGTTTCAGAACCTCTTTGTCAAGATAACAGAGATGCTGTTTTTTCCCTCCTAGCAGCCTCGATTTCCTCCACCATCAAGCAAATTCAATCAAGCCAAACCAAAATTCCACATCCTATCTCTCTTTCCTGTCAACACTTTTCTTTCTGCCATTTCAAATAAACCAATGAAAGGCATCTCCCTCCCCCCTCCCCTTCATACCAGTTCCGCATTTTACAAATGTACCTTTTCAAGTTCACTGACAAACAGCTTTTCTAAAATGTTTTGTGGCTCATCTGATCTCAATAACAGCTGTACCTACAAACTCAAAACGATATTTTCTGGAGTGAAAGTGCTTTTTGGAGGTGGTGTTGAGGAGAGGGATGCTGGAAACAGAAATGATTTAGGGAGTGTGTGATGACAAAGCAGAGATTTATTTCCCACTTTAAAAGCATCCTGGTTTACCTGCTATGGCTTTCGTGAAACTGTTACCCTAAGCAGAATTCCTCCTATGCTACGGGGCTCATATAACAGATTCTAAAGGGGGAAATCTATGAAGAATGATCTCCCTTAAGCTGCCCTACTGTATGTATTCTCATACAGTCACAGTATTGATTGTTTCGTGGTGTTTCAAGCCCTCACTCCCATTTTGAGAGGTTTGTTGAACTCAAATTAAATTGAGGGGGGGGGGGGAGCAAGAGAACGAAGCACAGTGTACCTAAAATGTTAGTCCTAAGAATACTTTCCTGGGTGTAAGTCCCCTGGGTAGGATTCTCAGTAAACATGCTTAGGATTGTGCGCTAACTGATCCCAAACGCTGTGCAAGTGTTCATTTCTTGCCACAGTCACTGTTGATGAGTAGCTGCAGCAGTTCAGAGAAGGCAAGGCATTTGAGGGGAAAGGTACAAACAGACTTTGGGTGACCATGAGTGCCCCAGGGATCATCAAAGTATTGTGGTGCCCCTTATGCAATAATAATGTCCCTTAAAACAAGTTTAGACACTAATTAAATTCATCATTCTCTCTCTGTGTTGAAGCTGTGAACAACCTGAAGCTAACTTGACTCCAACAGCAATTAGCAAGGAGCTTTTTTTGCATAGAAGGGTTAAGATGGCATGTTTCTGTGGTCAGAGAGAGGGCTGGAACAATGAAGAGACAGGCCTAAAGATATATTTAATCCTAAAAGATCCCAGGCTAATCTTTTGTTAATGTATCCTTACACTTTCTACATTAAAAAATAATCTTTCTGGGTGAGTGATCTATGTCTGCTGTAGAGGTGGCGGAGGGGGAGATAGTCCTTACCTTCATCAGAAAGTGATTATAGATTGTCTCCACTTTAAGTGTTACTGATTCTATATCCTCCACCTGTCTGGAATCACCTAGGTTTGTTACAATTATCAAGCAATAATCAGGGATCATTAAGTAACCCACGAGAAATCCCAAATATTATTAGACTTTCTTCCAATTGAATGAAGTCAGCTGGTATTGAAAATCTGCCAGGCAAGAGTCCTTAATCAGGTTCCACTCCACCCGCTGTTGTAAACTACTGCCCCAAACCCATGTTACAGCTGAAACATTATATTGTGGCAATGTGATTGTCTTCAGTCCTGCAACATAAAAATGAAGGGGTGGGGAGCAAAGCGGAGGAAACGACAGGGATTTCTGCCTATTAGTAGATTTGAAAACCTTCAGGTGGGTCCCGGAGGTCTTCTGGAATTCCAACAGATCTCCAGATGACAGAGAACCCTGAGGAGAATGGTTATTTCAGAGAGCAAACTCTATACCAGGAATGTCGAACTTGCAGCTTTCCAGATGTTCATGGACTACGATTCCCATCAGATGTTCCATGAATATCAGGAGGGCCACAGGCTGGAGTCTCCCGTTCTATACTATAGATTTTATAGATTCTAGATCAGCGGTTCTCAACCTGTCGGTCGTGACCCCTTTGGAGGTTGAACGACCCTTTCACATGGGTCGCCTAAACACATATTTCCGATGGTCTTAGGAACCGAGACACAAATAATTTTATGGTTCAGGGTCACCACTACATGAGGAACTGCATGAAAAGGTCACGGCATTAGGAAGGTTGAGAACCACTGTTCTAGATTAAAGCCTTCCCCAAATTCCCCTTCCCCAGGCACTACCCCAAATCTTCAGGAATTTACCATCCTAAAGTTTGGTGGCAGCCCTACCTATCAGCCATTCAGAGGGAGAGGAAACAAAACTTTCTTCCATGTGTATCTGTGTTACTCCTTCCTTACCTTTTGCAGTCAGAATGCTGCAACCTATTTGGGGGGGCGGGGGTTAGTTCATATTCCTCCAATGGGGACCCAAAGCAGCTAACAACAATACCAAAATACAGTTAGGGCTGCCAGACTTTTTCTTTAATGAGAGCTACTTCTGGGTGATGAACAATATCTGGAGCTTCTTCCCCTCCTGGCATGTTACCAAGCTTTATAGTGTCCTCAAAGCAGAAAAATGGGCTAGAAAGAGAACCAGATGCAAAGCTAGCAGCTAAGCAGCAGAGGCGGAGCTACAAGGGGACTGGGGGGTGCGCGTTGCACCAGCCACGCACCTGGGGGGGGCAGCAAAAATTTCAGGTTTTTTGGGGGGGGTTGTATTTTTAGGGTTTTTCAGTTTTTGGCCTGCAGGGGGCACAGTTTTTAGGCTAGCAGCACCAAAATGTCAGGGAATTTTTGGGGGACTCTCCTGATGTTACCACCCAAGTTAGGTGAGGTTTGGTTCAGGAGGTCCAAAGTTATGGACTCCCAAAGGGGGTACCCCATCCCCCATTGTTTCCAGTGGGAGCTAATAGGAGATGGGGGCTACACCTTTGAGAGTCCATAACTTTGGACCCCCTGAACCAAACTTCACCAAACCTGGCTGGTATCATCAGGATAGTCTGTTAAAGATATCCTGAAATTTTTATGCTGCTAGCTAGCCTAAAAACTGTGCCCCCTGCAGGCCAAAAACTGAAAAAAAAAAACAAAAAAAAAAAAAAAAACACCTAAAAAAATACAAAACCCTAGCAAACTAAAAAATGGGGTGGGGAAGCAAAAAAGCATGAGTGTTTTGGTACCATGGCTCCCATTTTTTCCTAGCTACGCCTCGGCTAAGCAGCATAAAGAACAATCTTATGAAGTAAACTTTTTTCTGTTTTTGTTTTTAAGGGCTCAGAGCAGATGTTTTCTCAAGTTTTTCTTGGGTTCTCTACAAACCCAAGCTATTCTGCAGCAGCTGGTGACCCATTAGTAGATTTTGAGTTACCTGTTAGAGGCTCTGGGTTTAGAACATAAGAACATAAGAACAAGCCAGCTGGATCAGACCAAAGTCCATCTAGTCCAGCTCTCTGCTACTCGCAGTGGCTCACCAGGTGCCTTTGGGAGCTCACATGTAGGATGTGAACACAATGGCCTTCTGTGGCTGTTGCTCCCGATCACCTGGTCTGTTAAGGCATTTGCAATCTCAGATCAAGGAGGATCAAGATTGGTAGCCATAGATCGACTTCTCCTCCATAAATCTGTCCAAGCCCCTTTTAAAGCTATCCAGGTTAGTGGCCATCACCACCTCCTGTGGCAGCATATTCCAAACACCAATCACACGTTGCGTGAAGAAGTGTTTCCTTTTATTAGTTCTAATTCTTCCCCCCAGCATTTTCAATGTATGCCCCCTGGTTCTAGTATTGTGAGAAAGAGAGAAAAATTTCTCTCTGTCAACATTTTCTACCCCATGCATAATTTTGTATATGCTGACTGGTTCTGAATATGCTGGGCTGGCTCACTCAGGACCAAAGCCGGTGAGCCACAGAAATTTACAGCCCTTGGCCCTTACCAAAACCCCTCGCTCTGGCCCATGCTCAAGTCTATATACCTGCCACAGAATGAAAAACAGACGATTTGCCTTGATATTCTGTAGTTGGCAGACATGCTTCCAAAATTCTCCCACCTTGAATCTAACATCCTTCCCTGATCAAGTAAAAAAGTTCTTGACTGATCTGATCATACACATGCACACTCAGAAGTAAAGACCATTATGATCCATGATACTACCCTTTGGTTATTGTGCAGTTTACTCAACCAAGTTTTCAGGCAGATCATGATTTGGACAATTTGGAAGGCAATACTCATTCTCTCCCCCTAAGCATTGGGCCTTTGTGCACTTATGAAACAGCTGTGTGCTCTGCAGTGGGGTCTCCCCATGTTTCCTCATTTACAAGCTAGGAGCTGCCCCACTGCTTCCCCCAAGCCCAGGCGCCATTTTGCCTGCCCCAAGAAGGATGCTTCCAGGTTCAAGTGGTTGTTTGCCACCTGTTTCTTAATTTTTAAAAAAAAACCTGCCATCCTTCAACCTGTTGCTCCTGGGATGGTTTGAAAGTGTTTGAATTAAAAATAAAAAGGTGTCCTATTGATTCCCATGGAAATGCCAGTGGAACTACCACGTAGGCAGTGGAAGGCAGAGAGGAGCAGAGAAGCTAAAGGAAGCTAAATGCATACCGCTCTGCTCTGCTTTCCCTTTGCACGCTTAGCCTACTCTTGGAAACCACGGGGCTTTTCTTATCTGTGGCATGGTAAGTTCTGAAAAGGGGAAAACACATGAGCAATTGAGAATCTGACTCAAAGATAATGCATGCTTTACCCAAAGAAAACAAACATATGCAAAAGGCCATCTTCTCTTTTCTGGCTGCCAGCAACATTTGCCCATCAAAAGAGGAATATGATGATTCGCCCAATGGTGTTGATGGGCCCAGACATCTTTAATCACTGCAGTATTAAAATATGCACATGTGCAGTGTGGGCACGGGTCTGCTGTTAAGAAATATATCAGTCAGCCACAGATGTCCTGGCAGAAGTGAGAATGCTCCTTGTGCTAATCAAGCTACCTTCCTCTGTCTTCTGCACTTACATTGACAGAATGTACCATTTAGAGAGACTTTCCCTTCTGTTTTACAGTATTAAGGAATCAATAATTCATGGAGGTGCCTTAAGATCACAAGACCTTGATTAATTCTAGAACAAGCCTTAGACAGTGCTGTACAAGATGTTTTAATTGCTCATCCTATTAATGCTCTTTTGAGCCATTTCTCATTCCGGTAGCCTGTAGTGTTGCCAACCTCCACGTGGGACACAGAGTTCTCCTGGAATTACAGTAGATTCTAGCCTGTTGGGATCCTTTCCCCTGAAGGAAATGACAGCTTTGAAGGCAGACTCTGTGGCATCACATCTTTGCATACCTTGTTCCCCTCCACAAATTCTACCCTCCCCAAGCACTGTCTCCTAACCTCCAGGAATTTCCAAAGCTGGAGTTGGCAGCGCTATAACAACCTGGAAATACCAGCCCTTATCTCTGATCCTGGGGTTTCTTTTCAAAGCTGGATGTGATAAAATGAAGATGCTTTGTACATGTTCTGATTGGTTCCTGAAATTCCCAAAAGTCCTGCCTCCTGGAAGCAAAAGTATTGGGGCTTGTGTACTTTTTTCCAAACCGTTGGCAAGTATCCAATCATGTAATTCTAAAGGCTTAATGGCACAGAATAAAAACACAATGATGTAAGCCATTATCTTCCGTTTGCAAGACCCAGCAGTGACAGGATACTCTGGAAGTCACTGATTCATAAGATCACCATAAGTTGGAAACAACTTCACAGCACATAACACACACAAATATATATATTGCACAAACCTAATCTGGTTTGTTTCTTTTCCTGAGACAGTTAAACCCACTGCCCTGGCCCAGTAGTCCCCAAACAAGAAGCTCAGCCACGGGTGGAACGGCCAATACTGAATGGGGATCCAGGCAGCCCCTGTCTTGTCTTGTCGATAAATTCCAAGTGTTAAAGAACGGCCCTGAATCAGCGGGGCCCGCCATTGCTGCCCAGAATGGACACTACAAAGAGGCCCCACCATGCCTCCCCTTCGAAGGGTGGAAGGCAGGCAGTGGCCATACCCACTATGGGCAGCAGGAGGGGCGGCTGGGAGCCTGTATGAGGCTTCGACCGGCCCTTGGCCCCACCCTGGAACAGAGTGGCGCCGAGTTTCCCACCCACCTCTCCCCTTTGGACAATGTTAATGCATGTGCATGCTGTCATAGCCAAGCTGGCGGTTGTGCATGGGAACTGATCTGATGGTGAGGGGAGCTGCGAAGCTAACCCTCTTTGGCAGAACCTCCTTAAGAGGTTTAGGGTGGAGCAAGCCATGGGTAAGGACGCCCAGCCGGGGGCTACTGAGGCTTGCGCCCCTTAGTGGTAAAATGGATCTTCAGACAGGGGCTGGGCGCCCACCTGAGTTCCACTATCGCTGTGCTGTGCAAAACGGATCCCCAGAAAGTGGCCTCTGCCCGGAAGGGTTCCACAGTTGCTGCGCAAGGTTATCGGTTTCCTCCAACAGGCGGGTTGAAGGAAAGTTTTCACTGGGGGACAGCACTCAGGCTGCCCAGTGTTCAGATCCGATCCCATGCTGCGCCTCACGCTTCTTTTCGTCAATAAAACGGTTTGGCTATGGCCAAAATTTTAACCCACGGACAAGAGTGTTGTGTCGTTTGGTTAGGAACTGAGGGCAGGGCTGAGCAGTGCCAGTCCTGCCCTCCGATGGCAAAAAGAGAACTGTACCCAAATATTCAGGTTTGTCAGCAACAGCAAGTATTAGAAATTTAAGTAAATGTAAAAGTGGCCAGCCCCTGTGCAAGCGCCAGGCCATTACTGACCGATGGAGCAATGTCACATCACAGTGTTTACTAGGCAGACTATGCTTACAGGGTGGTTTGTCACTGCCTTCCCCAGTCATCCACACGTGACTCTCAGCAAGCGGGGTACTCATTTTACTGATCTCAGAAGGATTGGCGGCTGAGTCAGCCTTGAGCTGGCTACCTGAAACCGACTCCCATCAGGATCAAACTCAGGTCATGAGCAGAACTTCCTCTGCAGCCTTGCAGCTTATCACTCTGTGCCGTAGGGCTCCTACCAGAAATCCAGCCTTTTCAAAAATAACATTTCACTTCGACCGTTTTAGACTTTACAAAAATAACTTAATTTGTCATTACCGACATGGAATCACAAGCCCATGATAGCAGAAAGGATGGAAGACAGCCAACTCATTCGCTTCCAGACAGTTTCAGGGTGGTCGCAGAAGAGGCCTACTCAGCTTTGACTGCAGATCATTTCACGTGATAAATTATGCATTGAGAGTTTCCTTACTTCTGCAGCCAGCAGCCAGTGAAGGGAAGCAGAGGGAAGGAAACACGTAGCGCTGTGATGAATACCTCCTGTGCTGCTGATGGCTGGGAGCGAACTTTCCTCATCATGTCCTCCGAAGGGTTTGCTTGCTTGGACAGAGAACCAGCTCTAAGTCTCTCACGGCCCCTGCTGATCCCTCCACATCCAGATGCAGAGACCCATCCGAGACCGTATTCATGCACCACTGCCTTCAAGCACCACCGATATGGAAGAACTACACCCCCGCATACACACATACAGAGCTTAGGAAGCAGCAGTGGCGTAGTGGTTATGAGCAGGTGCACACTAATCTGGAGAACTGGGTTTGATTCCTCGCTCTGTCACTTGAGCTGTGGAGGCTTATCTAAGGAACTAGATTAGTTTGTGCACTCCAGCACACACCAGCTGGGTGACCTTGGGCATGTCCCAGCTCTTCAGAGCTCTCTCAGCCCCACCCACCTCACAGGGTGTTTGTTGTGAGGGTGTGTGTGAAGGAGACTGTAAGCCCCTTTGAGTCTCTTTAAAGGAGAGAAAGAGGGGTATACATCCAATTCTTCTTGTTCTCCTTCTCCTCCTCCCACTTCTCCAAGAGTTCAGTGGTCCAGTGGAGCTGGCAATCAACTGGCAGACTGGAGATCTTTTTACTCCAGATCTAATTGAGCTACATGTGATTCCTACATGTGCTCAGAGTCACAGAGGAAGAAAAGAGTTTGGATTTATAGTCTGCTTTTCTCAACCATAAGAAGTCTCAAAACACCTTACAGTTACGTTCCCTTCCTCTCCCCACAACAGACACCTTGTAAGGTAGGGGGGACTGAGAATGTTCAGAAAGAGCTATGACTAGCCCAAGGTCACCCAGAAGGCTTCATGTTGTAGAACATGGAAACAAATCCAGTTCATCAGGTAAGAGTCTGCCTCTCATGTGAAGAACAGAAGAAGAGTTTGAATTTATACCCCACCTTTCTCTCCTGTAAGGGGACTCAAGGTGGCTTACAAGTTTCTTTCCCTTCCTCTCCCCACAACTGACACCTTGTGAGGTAAGTGGGGCTGAGAGTGTTCCAAAGAACTGTGACTAGCCCAAGGTCACCAGATAAGCCTCTGTCACTCAGGTGGAGGAGTGGGGAATCAAACCCAGTTCTCCAAACTAGAATCCATTGCTCTTAACCACTTTTACCACACTGGCTCTCACTCTGAGCAAAGCTCTAAAATGTTCCCAATGAAGTGATTTTTTTTCCTGCAATGCTGCTGGACTAACAAACAGCCACCCTTGTGCCAATGCCCTTGCCCCAAGCACACCAAGCTCGCTGCTTTAATTTGCAGGACACACATTTTAATTTTCTATTTCCAGTTACTGGAGCTTCCCGAAATTTTCTGTCAGGCATCAGCTGAACACTGCAGCATGGTGTGTTCTGCTTGCAAGCCCTCTTTGGCACTGTTTAAGTGCCTAGAAAACAGGGCTTTCCATACATTATTTAGAGTCATAGTTCTCTTCCAAATACATTGCCTACCCCAGCCTATTGTAGTTAGGAGCCTACACATTGCAGTGGTACCGACTGGGAATAATTACTGCTAGATTTTTAAGTGCCAAGCCAGAACTTGGAAGGAATGAGCTGTATTTGCTGCCTCTATCAAAGGTGCTTTGGAATACCACGTTGGAACGGTCACATCTTTTACACAGCAGGCAGAATGAAAAGGTAATCAATTCTCTGCTCCCAAGGGAACAGAGCTGGTTACAAAAGTGCATTTGTTCTTCTTGCTTTGGACCAATGCGTGATCTCTTGCCTCACACATACCAGTTTATAGATTTCAGCAGAATCAAGCGATTAAGCTTTTCCTGTACCATGTAAACCTGCAGGTGGGAGGGTTACATGTTTGAATGGCGAGTTAAGCTGGGACTATTTACCTAGCTCCTTGTTCATTCTCCTGAGAGTTCTGTGGGGGGGGGGGGGGGTTTGGAGTTTTTTTGGACCCATTCATCTAGTTTCATGCGGTGCTTTTCGTTCTCCTGAAGGCTGCTGCTCTGCACTGCTTTCGGTAGTGACGGAGTTGATAATTTATAGACATCCCTCTTCTATTTTCCAGTGTTAAGGAACGGGTAATTTGCAGACTTGCCCTATCTGACCTCTCATCTGAAGTACTGCTCAGAAACAGTTATATCACACAACACTGTGATAGCCTAGTTTGGCTCTCAATGTTCAGCTGCAGTGTCAGTTACTAAGTGGCTGAAACTTATTTCCCTTTATCAATATTGCTTTGAAGGAATAATAAACTAACGATGCCCTACTTGACACAGCAAATGCATTAAACAATTGGACTTACTAGGTTTGCCTCTGTCAATCAGATGTGAGTGAATTATCAGGTCCATGGTGATTGGACACTTTGCATATCTGCCAAACAAGGGCTTTTATGAAACCGCACTTGCAGTTAGAGTGTTTCTGATATCCAGTATTAACATGCTAGTCATGTTGGTCAATTCACACGACGAGGCCGCCAGTTGACAGTTGCAGCCACTATTTGATGATACAATAGAGCACTCCCACCAGCAATTTTCCTCTGCCACCTGTTCAGTGGGACTGGGTAACAAGGGCTGTCTCAGGCATACACAATGCCCCTGTCATCACCTTCAAAAAACCTCTTGCTTTGCACCATCAGTGTGGGCGATTTCTCCATCCCCTCTTTTGTAGCCTGCAAGCTGTCAAGCTCTCTGGATTAATTTTCCACTGTCCACTGTGGACTTCCTGCCTTCTGTTACTGTTGTGAGTGATTTTAGATATAAGGACATGGCCTGGGTTTTAGATGATTAATATTCATCATCTCAAATACTTTTTTGTTTCTGCTACTGCTGTTTTATTTGTGATTGCCACCGTGTCATCCACTTCTTTGTTGTTTGACTGTTCTGCACAGCTGCTTTTTAATGTTTAAATTGATTATGAGTTTTATGTATTTTTTTAAAAAAATGCTTAGGTACTAGCAGAGGTGAGATCCAGCAGGTTCTCTCAGGTTCCTGAGAGTAGGTTACTAATTATTTGTGTGTGCCGAGAGGGGGTTACTAATTGGTGATTTTGCCACGTGATTTTTGCCAAGTTTCGTGAACTTGAAGCAGTCTAGCAGGAGGTGCACCGGCATGCGTGGCAGCCTGCGCCTGCGTGCATTTGTTTCCCGCCCAAGGACCGGCACAGCAGCTGCATCCTTGCCACAGCCCCGGCCAGCAATGCCCCGCCCCGGAATGCCCAGCCACGCCCCCATTGTGCCCCACCCAGCCCCATTGGCGCTACGCCACTGTTTGAATCCCACCACCATGGGAACCTGTTACTAAAATTTTTGGATCCCACCACTGGGTACTAGGTATTTTTGTGGTTTGATATTTTTAGTTCGTATCCATTTGAAAAAGGCCTTAGGTATTTTTGTAACAGAAAATCAAGGTGTAGTATAAAGGCGGAGAATGAATCCCGCAAACAAATAAAGTTGTCATTTAAATCCCCCATAAATAAAGGAACTGTTTTGTCTGCTCTGACTGAGCCACAGCAGAGAGTCTGGTGAGGAACAGCTTTCATCCTCTGATCCCTGGTTTCATTTTACTCCCTGTCCACATGCCATTGACTGTGATCTTCATTTCTCTGACAAGCCCTGAGACAGTTATACTGAGAATACTCTCCTCAGTTCTGTATTTTTAACAATGCATCTGGCTGTGTTTTCCAAGCTTGCTTTCCGGTGGCAGTAGTGGGTATTTCTAATCAGATCCCATTTCTTCTCTGGCGCCTACTTCAGTCCCAAACTGCAGTATCCAGGATTATTAAACTAAGGCTGCTGCAATCCTATGCGCACTTAACTAGAAGAAAGCGCTATTGAACACAGTGAGGATAACTTCCAGATAAGGATGTGAAGGTTTTTGATGCATATTTGTTTCACTGGTAATATTCCATAAAGAGGAAATGTTATTCCACCTATTAACCTGCAAAAAGGGAGATGGTGTTGATTGATCCAAATAAGCTATTCCCTTATGAACTTGGCCCTTAAAAGCCATTGAACAGCAGCCATTGGTATGTGTCGGAAGGCATATCTTTTTGACTTTGAATAATAAATTAAAATTATGCATATTCTGCTATGATCCTACGCAGTGGATTATAATTATCCGAGACAGCTGAAATACATGGGCTTAGACTGGAATAACCGTTTAAGATTGTGCTATTAGAACCCCAGCTGGTTTCAGGGAAAGGATAGTGCAAAATGGAACAGAATAGAGGACCCACAAAGTAAAACCGAGGTTTGCTGTTGCCACATCAAAGGCTCTTGTCAATTATTGCAGCGGACATGTAAAGGGCGTAACTTGAGTTCCCCTCCCCAGTTCTTAATGTAGTACCTAAGGAAGCAAGAACAAATGATTGCTAAAGCACAATGATAGTGTAATATCTACTGATGTGTGGATGGAGCATTTCATTGTTACCCACCATGAGTTTGAGGAAATAAAGTGGGATATAAATGTTTTAAATACATATGTATGTACCAGGATCTCCCATGGCCCAATTCTATGATCAGACTGAGGGTCAAATCAGACATTACAGCTTTCACTATTCTGACCCACAGAAGACAATAAATCCACTTTAGAGGTTATTCAGGCCATTTAAAAATGCCACGAGGGCCCAATTCTGATCAGGCCTTCAGTACAGCAGGACCAAGTTATCTTGCTCCTCTGCCTTTTTGAATGCCAACACCACTGACAGACGTGGTAACATCTAGTTTGACCTTGAGTGCTTCTCAAATACCTTTCAGTGTCAGAAAAGAATTGTGCACAACGCATAGGTAAAGATAGAGTGAGATAGTATCAAGACACTTGTGGTGGCAGAAAGAGGAAAATAACTCAGGGCTACCATTTCCACATCTTTGAGTTTCCTATGCATTGACATTCATAAACTCTAAACGAGGACACTCTGCCTTCTTGTCTTGCAATAATATCACTGTTTTTTACTATTCTTCTGTCATTGCTGAAGTTTTTTGGCTTTTTCTGTACCCACTCCCTCTTTTTAAAGCAATAATTTAAATTTTTATTAGGTGCTCAGACACAGTATAAATACCCCATTTGAACCGCTGACACGCAAATCAATAGGACCCAAAAGCTGGCGGAGTGGATTTGCGGCATCAGGGAGAGCAGCTCAGAGATGCAGATTCTATTCAGATGAAAATGAGTTGAATAAACAGAAGCGACGATTTCCTTAAATAAAGCTTGTGGCAGCCTCTCCTGTCAAGCTGCATTGAACAAGTATTTAGGGGGCTCTCCCTCGGTTTGTGTTCATTAACGGCAGCTTCTGTAGCTTTCTCAATTGTACTTGTGTCAGGCTGGAGATTTTGAAGATGGACTAGCCAGCAAAGCACAAACGCCCAGCAAACACATACACACACGCTCATTCTCTATTTCTCTATGCAATGTTCCCATTCGTTTAGTCAAAAATACACACCCTGAAACAAAGGAAAGAAGGTTCTTCAAGTTCCTCCAGGTTTATGTAGAGCTAAAATAACATCAGCTTGGTGTAGTGGCTAAAGAGCCCCTTGGGGATGGGGCAGTATAAAAGCTGAAACAAACAATCAATCAATCAATCAATCAATCAATCAATAAAGCAGGTGCACTCTAATCTGGAGAACTGGGTTTGATTCCCCACTCTGCCACTTGAGCCGTGGAAGCTTATCTGGTAAACTAGATTAGCTTGTGCATTCCAACACATGGCAGCTGGGTGACCTTGGGCTAGTCACAATTATTGGGTCGCTCCCCACTCACCATTAGCCGCGGGGTTTTCTCTTGTTCAGACGCGGGGAGCCAGGACGTTCCCCACATCCCCAGCGTCCACTGCGCGGCTGCGCAGAAATTGCCGCTCTTCCTCCTCCCTGGCGCGCGTCAAATCTGCTCTTCAAAAAACAGCAACATTTTCCCAAACCCCGCGCTTGGCGCGGGGTGGTGGGGTGGTGGGGAACCCGGAAGATGATCGCAGCAAAGGTTGATCTAAGCTGGGAGGCGCCAGAGCTTTCCGGCCAATCAGGGAAAGAATCCTCCATTTTGTTTGGGGAGGGCTGCCACACGTCAGTCTGCTTGTGGAATGAAGCCACATGAAGACGCTTAAGAGACGTGTGCACAATGTGATGTGAGCGATATTGTTCCCTTTGTTCAAGCGGGTTTATTGCTGCAAATTCACAGCGAATTTAGTTTGCGAATTCACACAGCGAGGTGCTGCAGTGACCAGACCAGGACGGCAGTGAAGTCGGTGGCGGGGCGCAAGAACTGATTTTCACTTTATTTTTATGCTGACGTCAGCATGTGCAGATCGTCTCAAACAAATGCTTCCAAAGCTTCCAAGCTAGCGTTTCTGATGACGATACGGCAGACATCCGAGCCTTATCAAAAAGCGCACCTCGTCCCAGCCAATGAAAATGGAGGCCCGCCCTCCCTCCATGACGCACACCTGTGCCAGCCAATGAAAACGCTTCATTGCCTCTATTCCCACGAAACTCCCGTTCTTGGCTGCCCGCGTTAGCTCCTTAATGGCAAATGAGTGGGGAGCAAATAGTCTCCGTGGTCATAAGCCGCGGAGGCTTTTCAGCGCGGGGACGCTGCGGAGTTGCACACGAAGAGGTAAGTGGGGAGCGACCCATACAGAGCTACCCCTACCTCACAGGGGGGCTTTCCCCACTTACCTTCTGCTGCGCGCTACTCCGGGAAAGTAGCGCGGGATCCAGCGGCGCTCCCCACTTGCAGGGGCGGCAACCACGCAGCCGCCCCGACGCTGCCGCTCTTGCACCACCTCAGCGCGCGTCATTCCTGGCGCTGAAGAAACGGCACCTTTTGATGACCCCGCGCAGAGCCAGGAATGACGCGCGCTGAGGGGGCGCGAGAGCGGCGCGCAGCAGAAGGTGAGTGGGGAAAGCCCCATTGTGTTTGCTGTGATGGGGGGGGAGGGAAAGGGGTGTGTAAGCCCCTTTGAGTCTCCTTGCAGGAGAGAAAGGGGGGGTATAAATCCAACTCTTCTTCTTCTTCTACCATATTGAGTCTCTTCTACTGGAAAAATGTTTCTTAGACTGGAGCGAGGCTTCAAACTTGGTGGGGCAAAGTGGTAGGATACAAGCGCTCATGTTGTGAAAAGAGAAAAGAGATTAAAGAACATATGCTTGAATGAAAGTAAATTGGTAAGGGCCAACTGATTGGTAAGGAAATGGCCAAAGTAGTATTTTCTATCTTCTGTGGGTCCCTCAAGGAAAAGAGAGTACGTCAGAAGTTTAAATTAAGGTTAATTAACTAACTGTGGGATGTGCCATACTGAATAATGAACCAAAAGTATTGAAAACAAATTCATTTTTTAAACAAAATGTATTATTTTCACAAGACAATATAACAAAGAAAAGTCAAAAGAAAAATATATAATAGTATAGAATATGTAATAGTTTGATCGATACTTATTATCGATAATACTGAAGGAACATAGAATACAATTTGAGAAAGATAATTTTAGAATATAGATTTCCCAAATCTTTTATACAATCCTTTAATTACTTAATTTGAGATCATTTATCCATATCTATAGTTATTAAACTGTTAAATGTTTAAAAATGTTAAAAGATATGCCTACATTTATAAACTTCTATACATTAAAATCAAAGTGGTTACACATATAGCTTCACATTTTATAATACTTAGAATAAGGCTCCCATTTTTCTTTGAATTCATGTACAGGTCTTCTATTTATGAAATTGGTTGGTTTCACCATGCAATAATACTCTCAGCAGTGGCGTAGGAGGTTAAGGAGCAGTGGCGTAGGAGGTTAAGGAGCAGCAGTGGCGTAGGAGGTTAAGAGCTCGTGTATCTAATCTGGAGGAACCTGGTTTGATTCCCAGCTCTGCCGCCTGAGCTGTGGAGGCTTATCTGGGGAATTCAGATTAGCCTGTGCACTCCCATCCACGCCAGCTGGGTGACCTTGGGCTAGTCACAGCTTCTCGGAGCTCTCTCAGCCCCACCTACCTCACAGGTTGTTTGTTGTGAGCGGGGAAGGGCAAGGAGATTGTCAGCCCCTTTGAGTCTCCTGCAGGAGAGAAAGGAGGGATATAAAACCAAACTCTTCTTCTCTTCTTCATGTTTTGACCTCCCAAATCTCTTGAGAAGGAGCATTTTCCATTTTCCCAGTGAAGGCAATGGTAGTTCTTGCTGCAGTTATCAAGTACAAAAATAGTTATTGTTGCTTCTTTGGTAAATTTGTTGGTAGAATACCCAACAACATTGCTTTGGGGTCCATTTGAAATTTAATCTTTTAAATTTTTTGCATTTCTATGTGGATTAATATCCAGATTTTTTAAAAAAAATCTTGCTACAAGTCCACCACGTACAATAAAAAAAGCAAGATTTTTCTTAGCATTTTCAGCTTGTGCTCTTATAATTTTTGTCCATTTTTAAAATATCTTCTGGAGTTATGTACCATCTCTAAAATATCTTAGACCCATTTTCTTTCAGCAATTGACTAGTAGTAAATCTGATATTTTTTTGTCAGTGTTTCCCGCTGTTGAAAGTTAATCTCCTCCTGAAAGTTTTGCATCTACTTTATCATGCTATTCTTGACTCGTTCTGTTTCTTTGTCACATTTGAGTAATATCTTGTACATTCTTCCCATTAGATGTGGTTTTTGTTGATTTATTCCTTTTCCAAATTCTGACATTTCTCTCAGGCGCCCTCCTGTCGTCTTTAAATTTCTCCTTAGTCTTGAAGCGATTTGGAAACATGTTATCCACTGGATATTTCCCCTTCTGCCTTAATTTCTTGCCAAGATTTGATTTTTCCCTTGATTGTTAATCATATCTTTATATAATATAATTGTGAACACAACTTTCCAGATTGTACGTCTCCAGCTTAATTATTCTTTGTCTTGAGTTTTTAATGCAATCTGTAATCCTCCCCAGGCTGGCAGCCTGGTAATAAAGCTGGATATTGGGAACAGCAAGGCCTTCTCTCTTCTTTTCGTCTTGTAAAACTTTAAATCTAATTCTGGTTTTTTGTAGTTCCAGATGAATGCTTTTATTTCTGATTACTAATCCCTTAATGTCTTGTCTGGTATGAATATAGGTACCATTTGAAATTCATTTTTTAAAAAAAACTTAGGCAAGAAATTCTTTTTGGGGCGAATACGGGGCGCTTTTCTGATATACAAATCAAATATGGCAAAGATTCTGGTGGGGGACTGTGGGAGTGACTGGAATTGTCCCGACACTATTACGAACAGGTCGTTGTGTCAGGGGACACTCTCACACTAGCCCAAAACTCTATGGTTAAAACACAGAGTTTGAGGCAAATTCTAGAGAATTGCTGGCAACCTGATGGTCACACCTGCTTGAAGGTGAATCTCTCACTATTTGCCCGCCTTGGGCTGGAAATCCTACTCCCTACACCAGTGTAAACTTCCTCTAAGTCTAAGATGAGAACGAGACTACACTGAAGTAAAAGCCAACTGTTCATACACTGTTCACAATAAAACATTACTCCAAAAGCTCTCAAGTGGGATTGCAAGCCATGAAGCATAACATCTCTTTCATTCATGTCTAGTTCTAAATGATTTAAATGTATCCCTCCCCCCCCACACACACAATAAAAGCAAATTTAATTTTCACTGGAAGGATTTCATGTTGTACCACTAAAAATTACTTTTAGTTCTAACTTTATAAGCAAAGAAATATAAATTTTCATTCAATAAAACAAGCTTCTAGCCCTCATACTTGTCCAATATCCTGTTTTTCCCACGTTCATTTCATTCTCTGAACAACAGGAATTGGTTTAGGTGTATGGGAATACAGAAAATTAAATATGCAACAAAACAAGAGCCAGTGTGATCTAGTGGTTAAGAACAGTAGACTCTAATCTGGGGAACTGGGTTTGATTCCCTACTCCTCCACATGAGTGGCAGACTTATCTGGTGAACCAGATTTGTTTCCTCACTCCTTCATCCCTTACTGGGTGACCTTGGATTAGTCACAGTTCTTCGGAACTCTCTCAGCCCCACCTACTTCACAAGGTGTCTGTTGTGGGGAGAGGAAAGGAAAGTTTATAACCCACCTTGAGTCTTCTTACAGGAGAGAAAGGCGGGATATAAATCCAAACTCTTCTTCTCCTCCTCATTAGGTGTGAGTTAAAATAATGGTGACTGATGTCACACCAACACTGCTTTTTCAGTTTCACAGAGAGAAACATTAGTATTTCTGAGGGTGTTTGGCTGAACTGCATGATAAAAAGAAATGCCAGCAAATAAATAGGGATGGAGAAGAAACTGAAAAGGGGTGGTGGGAAACAAAGTTCTCTAATTCTGAATCAGTCACCAATTCCAGGCTGAGCCCAACCAACTTTACCTCAGCTTGCCCTGGCTCAGCGCCAGTCCTCCCATCTGCCTGTTTCCTTCCTTCCTCCCCACTCGTTTTCTCACATTTTCACAAACCTATGAAATTGTATAGGAGGGAGGAAAAGCAGCACTAAGGCTAAACTTGAAGGAGTTCCTGCCAAAAACGTACTGAGATGTGTACAGGAGAAATAAAGAAGATCTACTCTTTCTAGTTTTGCATCAACAATAGCAGATTTGAGCATGCCTGGAAGCCTTTACTAGAGGACTGAACATTTAGGAAGACCCTTCAGCTTCAACATGCAATCTCTGCTGTCTCCGACGCTGTCCACTCTCCATAATATGAAGCTTTAGGAAAGAGGAGGAGAAAGGTGGGTGATGAGAAAGTTGATGCTAGTGGAGGAGATCCCCCCTCCTCCTAGCAGCATTGTCTTCTCCCCAAAAGCCCAGCCTAAACTGAATTAAGGTGGGTAGGTTCCACCCCACCCATCAGAAGAAATATATGAAACATTCACATTCAAAAGAGGAACAACAGCAGCCTCTCCCTGATGAAGACATGCACATTCCTCATCAGGTCTACCAGTAAAGAGCCAGTGTAGCATTCTGACACAGAGGCTGTGTATTGAAAGTCCCAAGTTCAAATGCGGCTTCTGCCATGAATGCACTGGATGGCCTTCAGCAATCAACTCTCTGTCTGCCTCTATCCCTGTTGGCAATAAGGGGACAATATAATAAACAATCTACCTTACCGGGTTGCTGCAAGGATTGAAACAAGAACATGTATGGGAAATGCTTTAACAACCTTGGCTCATATAAATGCTAGAGATCATTACCTCCTTCTGTGTTCCCTACCTGCCATGAAGAACACTTGAAGTGTGAAGACTGAAGGCATTCCAGAATGAGGCAAGCCATTCTTTAAAAAAAAATATCTAGATTTCACACACACAGACATGGGCCATTTATGTACTCGTGGTCTGCCTAGCATTGACCATACATTTCCTTTGGATCAGATTCTCAGTTGCACACACACACAGAGGACAAAATCACAGCACTGGAGATCAGATAATCCCCACAGTTTCCAAAAGTGTGAAGTAGGGTCAGTGTCCGGTTTGTTTGCTTCAGGTTTTTTGATCCCCTCTGCCTTCCCCCACCCATGTAGGAGCAGATCCGCCCACTTTCAGTCAGCATTTCCAGGGGATCGATGGTGGCATGCAACTTCCCAAAATGGAAATTGAGGATATGGCCTAGAAGCACAGGGAAGGCAAAATGGCAGCTAGGCTCGGATGAATCAGCTCAGAGGAGACCCCATTACAGAGTAAATAGCTTTTGGGTAAGAACTGAAAGCATAAATGGCCTTTGAACATTTTAAGCCAGGTTCAGGGATGGGGACCCATGAAATCCGGTGCTTAGATGCCTTTGATGACATACACTATAATATAGATACATACATTCAGTTTCCTGTTGCAACCTCTTCAGTTAGTCACTGCTGCTTCTGACTAGCAATCCTTTTTTTTTGGTTAAAGCAGACAATTGATACCAATCCTTACCATCACTGTTATATGTAATACTAGACAAATGTTGGCCATTTAGTTTTTTTAGTGTTGGTTTAAAGATTTCCCCCCCAAATAATTCAATTTCCACCTCTATAAGAATATTATATTTTACTCTAGGGTGTAAACAGATGACACATTGAGGATCTGCTCCATTAAGGACGGTGCTATCCTTCAACATCAAGAGCCTTCACCTGACACAGGAGTCTCTGGCATCAGGGAAAGGTTCCTGGCACAGGAATAAAGTGCCACTTTTTAGCAGAACAGACCTGAGGGATCCAAAGCTTTGGGTTGCATTGGGAGCAGATGATGTCCTGGCAGTAAAACCTTTGGTCCAAAGTACTCAAACTGCAAGCAAAGCAGAAAGTGGAAGAATGAATACTCTGCGTAAATGTTTTCCCAGAGATCTGGAGAGCTGGCAGAAAACAGCAACGAGCAAGCTCATGCCAGCAAGCCTTGCAGTCAGTTATCTGCCCTTGAGAGTTCTGGTCTCCAAAGCTGAGACTTGAACTGCTACATGGTGACATTCAGCAAGGTTATTATTAGTCCCCTTGTTGATTGTTCAATAATCTGCAATTGACTGGTTAAAGTCACATAAGGTAGAGTGGGTTATTAGACTAGATAAGTGAATGTTAACAAGCTCGCATATTGAACTAACACATATTTAACTGATGAATATTCAATACATATTCAACCTGGAATTACAAAGTATTTAAACTCCATTAAATAAAAGCAGTCTAAAGATCTACAGGGCTGCAGTTGTTCAGTGCAGCAGACATTCTTGCTCCTCGCACAAAAATGTAGTGATTTCCAGAGAATCCCAGAGCTTGTTTCAATTAAAAAGATGAGTAAAATTGTAGCCTTTGTGGCCTGAGAGATAACCTTCCCTTTGATGAGAGCCACCTCTGAGTAATGAAAAAAAATATATGCCAAGCTACTTATTTATTTAGAATACGTCTATGCCACCTCTTCGCAGTCCTGCTCAAGGCAGATTAACATTTAAAAACACAAGCTATTCAAAACACAAAACGTGACACCAAAGTAGCATAAACACCATCTAAAAAAGAGAAGCAGACCAATAAAAGCTAAAATTAATGGCCCAATCAGGGGAGGGGGCGGAGAATCAACCTGTGGAGGCAGCACAGACCCACTCTGGCAGATTTGCCCTCCTCAGGTCACTTACTTTGGCAGATGGGAAAACCCGCTGGCAGCTGGATCATGCCACAGTCCTCTGAGATGTGAGGACAGGGTTCTGGGCACCGTGTCAGCATTCCCATGTCACCACCAGGCCCATTGGTGCAGCTAGGAAATGCCAGAGGCATTCCTGTAGGTGGAGCTCACTTTACTTGCCCAGCTTTGTGGGCAATTATGTTGCAGCCCAGGGCTTGGACTTTGCCCCCCTCTTGGGTGGAGTAAGTCCACTAAACCCTGGCAGCAGGGTTTCTTTCTTTCTTTTTTTCCTGCCTCCCTGCACCACCAGAAAGCCCTCTGGAGGTGGTGGGGTCATGTGGTAGCGGTGCCATCCTTGGCTACCTGGAGCTGTGCAGTGGGCTGCAAAACCCCTAATTAAAAATCTAGATAAAAAGATGTGTTTTAGCCTAAGGCTGAATTCCCACTGAAAATTTAATCTAGATACAACCAAGTCTCAAAAGAATCAGCACCTTTTCATCCAGGTTCCAACATCCTCACTGCAGCATGTTTCTAGTGAAGACATCTAGGCCTGCCCCCCCGGGGGGGGGGGTGCCTGCTGTCAGGGGTGCAATTGTTAAGCTAGCAGCACCAACATTTCAGAGTATCTTTAGGAGACCCTCCTGATGATACCACCTAGGTTTCGTGAATTTTGGTTCATGGGGGCCAAAGTTATGGACCTTCAAATGTGTAGCCCCCATCTCCTATTAGCTCGCATTGGAAACAATGGGAGATGGGGGCACCCCCTTTGGGAGTCCATAGCTTTGGACCCCCTGGACCAAAATTCACAAAACCTGGGTGGTATCAGTAGAAGACTCTCCTGATGATACCACCTAGGTTTGGTGAAGTTTGGTTCATGGGGGCCAAAGTAATGGACCCTCAAATGTGCAGCCCCCATCTCCTATTAGCTCCCATTGGAGTGTTTTTTCAAAAAGGTGCATATACAAGCAGGTCCAGGAAAATTCATTGATAAGGGGGGTGGGAGGAGCACCAAAAATGGGACTGATCTGAGTTCCATGGTTTGGCTGTGAGGAGATCTTGAGGGAACCTGGGTATTTTGGGTGACTATCCCAGGATTAATCGCCAGTGAGGAAATCACCTCTAAGAGTATGCCAGCCTGTTCTCAGCTTCTGTCCCATCCTAGAAATATAGCGAGGACTAAGAAAAGCACCAGAAATGAAGCTATCAGCTAAGCAGCCCAGAGAAAAATCCCAAAAATGAAAGTTTAAAGGCAAGAAAATAGACCTTTTTGCGGGTCTTCTAGTTTGCATGAACTATTGTTCAGCACCTGGCAAGTTATTGGTAGCTCACGAACTACGTGCTGGAGATCCCTGGGCTAATGAAAAATCTGAAAACGTATGCTAAAAACTTCAGCCTAAATAGTACAGCTTTTGTCTGGGCTGTACAATTTCACGTTGCAGGTGGTAGCTTAAATGATGCAACATTCCCACATCATACAGGTCCACTCACCAGGAACCAGAATTGACTGCCATTCCCTGCTGAGAAAACATTCAGTGGTGAAACCAGGTGTGGTGCTGTATAATGGCTAAAATATTCCTAATGAATACATCGTTATAAAGATAAATTTTAAAATAGCAGCTAAACAGTGCTGCAAACAAGCAGGATCCTGGGAGAACAGTCATCATGCCCTGCATTATAATATATGTAAATAAATGGAAGACAAAACTGAAAGGTTTAAAGGTCTTTAGTTAAGCCTTTTGCCCTCCAATTTCTTCAAGCAGCAGTACATGTACTATTCATTCTGAAGGCCGCATTTGAATTTGTATATCTCAAACCTAGTGCTTTGTTGGTGTACGTTACAAATAATTAATGACGATGGAGATTGGGAACGAACAGTTTATTGTTTCAAACCGGTTTTTTTGCACCTTAACTTCCCATACCCTTGGGGTGAGAAACATACGATCACCCTACTACACCAAAGAACTGGTGTTCTGAAAGCAGATTTGCAAATTGTTTGCATCCTGACAGATGCAAACAGGCTCATCTGTCAGGATCGCTACAGTACATTCCAATGCCACAGAAGTTTGTTTGTTTTGTTGGTTTTACATACTGCCCCTCCCCCTGAAGGGCTGTGGGCGGTGAACAACATAATACAACAACAAACAGATGGAGCACGTTAACAAAATAAAAATGATTAATAAATAAATATATAGGCTCCATGAACCATAAACTACTAAAACCCCATTTAAAATACAGTGTTCCATACAAAATTATCGGCGTCCAACTTGGGGTTAGGATAGGTAGTGGTGTAACTAAGGGGGCATGGGGGGGATTGAGCTCCAGGCACCACTCCTGATGGTCACAAGCACCTCCTGCAACCGTACCCCTTCCCTGAACACCCCCAAATTCTGGAAAAGAGTGAAGTTGAATGCAACCAATAGGTCACAGAACATGGGCAGTGAGTAAAGTTGTTCACATATTACCAACTGCAAGAGCCCCACTGCCTCAGTCAGTCTGGCCTGGAGTAAGAGGGGTAAGGCCAAAAGCTTGACAGAGGGAACTCCTAATTTCTTTGCAGGTGCTTGAAGGGCCCAGCCAGGGAGGGATTGCATGCTAGAATTTCCCTTCAGAGTTGTTGAAAAAGAAAGATTTTGTTACGCTATTAGAAATATGGTTAAAGTTACAGTTTAACCTGTTTCCCAAGTAGGGTTGCATCAGCAGGGGTGGGGTGGGGTGGGGATCTTGGGCTTAAAATGAGACCTAGGACTTGACATCGCTTGGTTAATGACATCACTTCCAGAAGTGAGTCATCAATTCAATGACAGTGAGGGAGTCACTCTGATATTTGGACAAAAACTCTATGGCAGAAGCTGTTTTCACCATACAATATTGCCCAAGTACCAGAGTGTCTCCCTGGCTGTTGCCTGTGTGAGGACATCAGTTCTGGAAGTGATGTCATCACGCTGGTGATGTCAAGGCCTAGGCTTCATGTTAACCCTAGTAAGACCCCTGCTGGACAGCTGGAAAGCAGGAAGAGGCTGATGGGAATTGTAGTTCATGAACATCTAGAGAGCCTCAGGTTGCAGACCCCTGCCTGGAGGTCTAGCAACCCTATCTCCCAGAGAGTAAGTCTGGTCTGCAGCAGGAGAAAGAAGACCCAGAGCTTGACTGAGGGAACTGGTAATTCGTTAATGATTAAACATATCTTCAAAGAATTTGATTGCTTGCAATTTTACAATTATTGTACAGGGAACAAAAAAAGTGTTAGCAGGAGTTTGAAGTAAGGCAAAATGTTAAACTTAATTAAAAATTTATATTTATATAATAGGTTTTGTTAAATATCTAATTATTGCTCTCTTTCATGTATGTTTACTGTAATAGTACTCACAAAGTACATAGTTACCTACTTTAATTTGTGATTTAATTTGGTATTTGTGATTATACTAACTGAAGGTTAGTAATACTTATATTACACCACTAAAATTATTTTAGTTTATTGAATACCTACTATTTTTTACACACATAAAAATATTAGACCCCCCTTCCTCCGGCCCCCATATCATTATTTTCTTTTAAGAAGTGTACGTGTGTACTCTTTTCGTATGATTCAGGGATGGTAATTCCCTGGTGACAAGCAGGCCTGGAGAAAAACAGGTCCTGTTCCTTTAACAGTGGCTCAGTGTGTGGAAATGGGTAGCTGAAGCTTTATTAATGGCATGTAGGCAAATAATGTCATCTGGTAAATAACATTACATTAAGCCTCTATTAAAAGGATATGTCGCTTCCTCTCCATGCTGTTGGCAATCCTAGCCAAGAGGATGTTAATGTTCTTTAAAAGGCTAGATGTTTTGTCAATAGGAACTAGTTGTTAGGAGATTGTTCACTTATGCTGCAGGGTTATTTCAAGTACTGATCAAGGCTTGGAGAAGGTGACTCTTTCCAGATTAGGAGAGGGGAAAATTGTAGGTCACTGCGTGTAACAAAAATATGAAGGTGGAGGTTGGCTGAAGTCTTTTGGTGGATGTAGAATTCCTGTTTCTCTCTGGGGATCTGATATGGGTTCAGCGACGTTTCCCAGCCTGTAGTTCCCTATTTAAAAGTGACTCCCAAAGCCTGCAAAATTAGACACTTGCATTTTTATTGATTTGTGCATGCTTTCTATGTAAGTGGGTTCCTTATTCCCCATACCAAGTACATGCAGATTTGTGAATCACTACATCAAAAAGGTTGGGATCCAAAGGGATGCACTTCCTTGGAAGAATCTTTCTGCCTCCACCTGAACACTACTTGTGTATTTGCAAACATTACAGAGCATTTCAAGCCTAAGAAAAGTAAACCAGGTAATACATTGAGCAGCAGATTGGACCAGACCACCTGTCAGGATATTTTCTCAGACAGAAGCCTTTATTGGCATTATAAATTACCATATTACAATATGGATATTTTCAATGTTGTTTTCACAGTGATCTATATATGTGAACATAGATTGGAATATTTTGTTACAACCCGGTCACAAGCTGAACAGGATCAGTACTGGAATGAGAGACCCCCAAAGAAGGTTCTGCAGAGGAAGGCAATAGCAAACCATTTCTGCTCTTCACTTGCACTGAAAGCCCCTTGCTATGACTGCCATGAGCTGATAGCACTTCGGCACTGCGAGATTGGGGAACCAATGTTTAAAAATTGTATTTGATATTAAAGAATAAGGGATTTATGGGACCAATAATTTAAAAATGGTTTTCTCCATAAAAGCCAGCTTGTCAGCAGTTACATAGCAGTTTTGCAGGCAAGAAAACATTATATCACTAAGAAAGATATGGTCACTAAGGGCTAAGACATGACAAAAGACATATCTTATAGACCTGTTTGGCATAACTAGCTGTATAAGATGCCTATGTGAAATAAACATAGCAATGAAGAAATCAGAGGTTAGAATAGAAAGGAATCTGATTAAATTATTGAAAATGTTTTTTTCTATGTTTTAATGAACACTGAAATGATAATGAGATATATTTAGATGTATTCTATTAGAATCAAGTATATTTGTTAAATCATTTTAACCCTTTTAAAGTCAATAAGTAGTATGTAAAATCTTTTTACCCTGGAGATCTCTCTCTCTCTCTCTCTCTCTCTCTCTCTCTCTCTCTCTCTCTGTGTGTGTGTGTGTGTGTGTGTGTGTGTGTGTGTGTGTGTGTGTGTGTGTGTGTGTGTGTGTGTGTGTGTGTGTGTGTGTGTGTGTGTGTGTGTGTGTGTGTGAGATAACAAATAGAAATATTGAAAACTGGCTATCTTGACTGAAAACCAGAAAGACAGAGTTTAGTTTATTGCCCTGTCTATGGGAGGGACAAACACAGAAGCTGAAGAGAAGAAAAATTCAAGCGTTTGTGTAAGGAAGGGGCAAACTAGCAAGTTTGATTTTAGTGCTAAGGAAGAAATCATATGTGGGAGAAATATGATTATATGCAGAGGTGGGATTCAGCAGGTTCTCACAGGTTCCAGAGAGTAGGTTACTAATTATTTGTATGTGCCAAGTGGGGGTTACTAATTGGTGATTTTGCCACGTGATTTTTGCCTTAGTTACGCCCCTCCTCTCAGCAGTAGCGCGCAGAACTTGTAGCAGTCTAGCAGGAGGTGCACCGGTGTGCGTGGCAGCCTGTGCCTGTGTGCATTCGTTTCCTGCCCAAGGACTGGCGAAGTGGCTGTGTCCTTGCCACAGCCCCGCCCAGGTATGCCCCACCCCCGGAATGCCTGACCATGCCCCCGTCGTGCCCCGGCCAGCCCCATTGGCGCTACGCCATAGTTTGAATCCCACCACCATGGGAACCTGTTACTAAAATTTTTGGATCCCACCACTGATTATATGGGTATGTATGCAGGTATGACTATGAACTATGACGTCTGTATTCTATGTATCTATAAAAGATGAGGTCTTTGGTCTGATTAGTGTGGCTCTTATAGAGAGATCACCCTGTCAGAGATCTATTCTGCACAGTAAAACTCTTTCTATTTTAAAGTCTGATTCTTGGGTTTCTTTCCCTATCATTCTTTATACACATAACTCCGCAGGGCCATACATGCGGTGTGGCCTGACAGCACACATGCGTGCACGCGCACACACATTTATATCTATAAAACCCTGAGTCCCTAATTCAGTCCAGTCAGGAAACAGAATCCAAGGTAGAGCAATGCAGCTAGAAGGTGACTTGAAATTCAAGGGTCAAACATCTATCCGAGTATTTTGAACTCAGGTGCACCACATTTACTGAGCATAAATACGGGGCCAGGAGGAGAGATGGAGTAAGATTTGTGCCTACGGAAATATCTGTTGGGTAGAAGAAAATCTTGTGCGATTTCAATTTTACAAATATTAGTTACAAATATTAATACGGTTCTAGCAATAAAACAATTTAGATATTGCTAAGCAAACAGCAAGTACCTGAGAGAATGTGCAACCTAAAATAACCTGGAGATCAAACAGGATTTTATTTTTCAGTGATTCTCAGTGATTTTTTCAGTGATTTTTCAATGATTTTCAGTGATTTATTTTTCAGATTCATCTTAGAACTGAACGCCAAAATTTCTGAACATTCCCCAAAAATGTGAAATTGATCTGTGCCCCACAGATTGGCACCTTCAACATAAACCCATCGAGCGTTATAGATGCGAGACAGTGTTTTGATTGTTAAAGAACCTCCTGTACTCCATAATACTTGCAAAGGCACGGCTGCTGTGTGGCCCGTCATTTGCGGGGCAGGAGGGGCCCTCGGCAAAAGCCACGTCTTTGCACATACAAGGGCAAAGACACGGCATCAGGACCTGGCCCGCGCATGATCGGGAGTCGGGTCCTGACTGGGGACACAGCCTTGTGAGACCACAAGCTGTGTCATCAAGGGGTGCCTCCTGGCGGCCTGTTTAAAAGGCATCCACGTGGGGAGAGAGCCCATTCTCACCTGGACGCCCCCCCAGTCTCTAGTGAATTGCATACGGGGGTGATCTGTTCGAAAGGGGGAGCTGCAGGAGCTCTCCAGGGATAATACCTTATGAGGTTGGGGTGGAGTGAGCCAAAGTCGGGACACCCGGCAGGGGCTACCAGGCTTGCGCCCGAGTGGCAGAGTGGAACAGGCACCAGGCAAGGGTTCTATTGCCCATCTGGCATGCCCCAGTACAAATCTTGCCTTTGCGGTCAATTCCTCGAGCAGGCAGGCGGAGGAATTAGATGGCTTTGGGGGGGATGGCAATTGTGCTGCCCCATGTTGTACCATTTTTGTTGCTTCCTGTTAACTCCTTGTCAATAAATACCTCCGGCTATGGCCAAAATATTTTGCCCACAAACAATTTGTTGTGCGGTTACTGGGACAGAGGTCATTCTAATGTTAAATTGAGCCCACAGGATCCCTCCTCGCCCTGCAAATGCTTACTGAGACCGTTGGGATCTGCGGCTGCCCTTTGCACTCAATCTATGTCTAAATGTTGGCAGCAGAGAACAATACAGAACTAAAAATGGGGGCAGTTTTTTTCAAAAAGAGAACCATGGTCGCAGTGACCTATCAGGGCACTCAACAAGGTCACATGCACGCATCAGATATGAAGCCATAGGTCACATCGTCGCTAGAGCACCTGCCCAAAAAATAAGAGAGAGAAAATCAGGTGATCATTTTCTATGTCATGATTGACACGCTTCCTTTGCAAACAAGATGAAACTGACTAAACTGAACAAAAACAATGTTTGGAAGAAAGCCATGTGGGCAAAATCCATGGGAAATGATTAGATTGTAAACACCTAAAACACCTAAAACATGGGGTAAATGGAGCATGCAGAAAAGGCCTCGAACTGGAATAACAGAGAAGTAGAAAAGCAAGGCGGCTGATAGCACGGGAACACTCTACACCTCCCCTGCATATCAAAGACAACAGCTTTTTAGCCAGACCACTTTATTTTCTAAGAGCCCTTGCAGCAAAGTTAACAGTAATGCTATTACAGCAGCTGATGATCCCTGAGGGGGCTGAGCAGTTCACCAATAGGCACAGTCTCTGGACCAGTGTCTGGAGAATTCAGAAGCCACCTCTGCCTTTGATTAATCGCGGCACGTCTACTGCAAGTGACAGACAACCAGCCACAACCCATCTAATAAGAGGGCCAAAAGCTTCCAGGCCAGAGAAATGTATTTTCCACCAAAGAGGGGAGGACTGGGAAGGGAAGGAAGGTCACAAAGCACTACTAAATGGCAGCAGAAGCAGAGAGAAAATGCCTGAGCACCAGCTTTATGTGTTTTGATGGAATAAAAACGGAAAGAGGATGAAAACTTCAATTCTATGTTTTTATTGTAGAACAGTAAAAATACAGCGTTGGAAAATTTCATTCTTCAGGGGCAGGGGCAGGGGGGTTCATTGAGAGAACTCATAAGAAACAACAGCTTGTGATTCCAGACAGACGTGAGCCCCGGCTGGTTTTGTCAACCTCCAGGTGGTAACTGGTGGTCTCCTGGTATTACAACTGATCTCTAGGTGACCGAGATCAGTTCACCCGGAGAAAATGGTCCTATCCAAACCAGGTTTTCACACGCCTGAGATTCATCTGGGAATCCCAGCACACATCTTTTGAGAGGACCCCAAAAGAACCCAAAACAGTATAACATGTTAATCCCTAGAGTTCAGGGACGTGAAATCTGGTGGTACCTTTTGCCTCTTAGGTGGAGGCAGATGGACACATTAGCCAAAATAAGCAGCAAGCACCAAACAGAAAACAGAGTTATTTGTGGTGGGGTGAAATTTTCTTTCCCTGGAAAGCTTGAAAAAACACACACTACAATTCTGACACTCCAGTTTAAACCCCAAGATCTGGCAACCCTATCTGGTCCCCATCTACAACTGGGGCTTGCAGGGCTGTTGAGGCCCTCCAGAACTGTGCCCTATTACAGAGATGAGAATCAACTGTACTACGGTATGATGTAGTGCAGTCTGTCTAGCAACCAGATTTTATAAATCCACAGTAACTGGGATGCAAAGTGTGGCTTGCAAGACCACAGGCAAGGAAATCTCAGGGTTGGTCAGTCTAGCTCCGCCTCCTCTCCAACCCAAGGCCATGTAATCAGAGCACCAACCCACTCAATATATCCCACAAGACACACTTTTGCAGCCTCTCTGGGACTACAGAAATACTAAGGGGGAGGGAAGGGGGGAGTTGCTAAACACACAGCAGGTAGTTATCAACAGGCCTCCAGAAAAATGTGTCATCCCTTTAACAGAGACTTCATGTGTCAGTAACATCCCATTAAGTCTCTATTTAAGGAACAGGACATTTTTCATTCAGGCGTTTGGCACAGGCCAAGCCCAGGGCTCATGGGAAGGTTGCCAACCCTGAGATGGGAAGTTCTTGGAGACCTAGAAGGTAGAGCCTGGAGAGGACAGGGTTTGAGGAGAGAAGAGATATAATGCCTTAGAGTTCACCTGCCAAAGCAGCCATTTTCTCCAGGGGAACTGATCTCTGTAGCCTGGTTATAATTCTGAGAGATCGCTAGGCCCCGTCTAGAGATTCGCAGCCTTAGCTCACAGGCTTCGTACAGTTGCTGGGCCACAAGTTCTGTATGCCTGCTCCATCCCATTGTGAAACCATAAACTTGTAACTCAAAAAGCTTCCAGGTGACTAACACCGCCCTCCTACTTTTACAGCCTCAGGCGTGATCCTTCCCATAACATGAAGGCCTTTATTTAGGTAGACAGCTTGAGTGATAGAGTGACTGTCCCAAGGTCACCCAGTGGGGATTCTAACTAGGCCTCCAATATCCTAGTCTGGTACTCTACCCACTACATAGTGCTGGCTACTTTGAATCTCTTGGTACTCTGTCCTACATGGCTGGAGGTCTGCAAATTTCTTGTGGATCAAATTTATACAGGCCTGCCAGAGGTGTAGCAAGGGGGGAAAGCACCTGGTGCATCCTCCGCCCCCGTCCCGCCACGCCCCCACAGGGATGCACGCCCAGTGCATCCCCCACCTCCCCCTTGGAGCTATGCCTCTGAGACCTGTTGATTTTCAACTGAACACTATAAACACGCTCACAACCCTATGCATAGCCTGAATCACCCACATGATTCCGAATGGCAACTTACGATCCTCTGGCAAATCATTTCTGGGAAACAATACGATCTATAGCTCTCCTAGAATATGAACATAACCCAATGAGTCAAGCCTTCCTCAACCCCTCGATAAAATGTAGTACCTTCAAGGAGCTAGGCAAGCAATGCAAACATAATTTCATAAACATTCAAGATTTCGAGCTGTTCAGAAACTAGTCTGTTTAAAAGCATCATTCTGCAAGTCCCCACAGGGAACAGAAGTGAAATGTGCCGGCAACTTCCTTGCTTTCTTTTATGCCACAAAGACCTTTCAACTTTTCTGTGGCCCAACTCTGTTAGCTTTGATCACTGTGCGTGTTCTGTATGTAGAAAGGCAAGCACCCACATTATTTGCTGCCGAGATGCAGGCGCACTGCCTGCTACATTGACCTGAGGATAATGTACGGAGTTAGATGAAGTCTTTTGCTGCTTTATGGTGACGACTCAGTGGCATTAAACCTCATTTATACACCTATAAATATATACATGGCTTTGAATGGGAGGTTTTATTGCACTTTTCTTAAGCTCCATCTCCCCAGAATACAAACTCTGTTACACTGAAAAGACAGCTGATGATGGACTGCTTGCAAAAGCCACAACCTTGTGGCAAGAAGAATGCAGCTTTACATACAAGCTGGAGAAATTTGGGCCTCAAATTACATGGGGTTTCCAAATTAAAAAAAGCTTACTACACATTACTTAATTTCCCTTCGTTTTCTGGCAATGTTATGGGGCTATTCTTAACATGGCCCTAGCATGTATTAATCTGTCCCTGAAGGAACATGTGCATAGGAAAAGCCTGTGCCTTGTGGTACTTCACCCAAGGACACATTTACATGTCCCAGGTTCACACAAATGAAGACTTTGACGTTAGGATGGGTAACAATGAGGAAAAAAGGAACAAAAGGAAATATTGCCTAGGCTGACTTGGAGCTAGCTCCAAGACCTGCTCCCTCTAATGAGGCAGGAAGAATACTGGACCAAGATTGGTGACCAAGCCTTCTACAGGAAGTGACAACAAATTAAGTCCTGCCTCCCTGAGAATGAGTTGGGAATCACCCAATCAGGATTCCTGAGGTCGCCTCCAGGAGAAACTGTATGCAATGCAGTGCTTTACTTTCCCCCACAGGACTGAATAGCAACCATTAATTTCTGAGAGAAATTAAAAAGGAGCCCACCAGGAGCATCACTGGCCAGTGGCATAAAAGCTCAACCTGTTCCCTACTTCTAGGTGGAGCTAGTCATGAAGCATCAAGCCTGTCCCTTTGATCCGTATGAACCTGGCAATGAAAATAAAGTTGCAAAGGATTTCGTGAGGGTATACATGAAAGGAGGCAATCCTGAAGGACACCAGCAGAAAACTGAACAGAGGCCAAACTGGAAAAAACATGTTGTGAGAGGCACACATCATTGAATGGAGTTTGTGTCGCACCTGCCATTGCCTGTACCATCACTTGAATACTTGACATTAGAAGACAACAGACTATTGGGAGAATGGCATAAAACAGCTTCAATACATAATGGTCAAAACAGGCAGATGTGGGGATGAAGCTGTATTGAAATACATTCCTTAACTTGGAAACAGTTGCCCTAGAACAGGGGTCTGCAACCTGCGGCTCTCCAGATGTTCATGGGCTACAATTCCCACCAGCCCCTGCCAGCATGGCCTATTGGCCATGGTGGCAGGGGCTGATGGGATTTGTAGTCCATGAACATCTGGAGAGCCACAGGTTGCAGACCCCTCCCCTAGAATGCTGCAAATACTCTCTCACTGCCTTGCATTATTGGCCCAGAATTATTTATTTTTATTTATCTCCGTCCCAACATATAGTCCCAACCAGACCCTTAAGGCAGCTCAAAAAACCACATTACAATAACCCAACAACCATAAAGTCAACATCACCTCCATTATACACTGGGGAGAAAAACAGGGGAAATCCTTTTGAGATTAATTCAAAACAGAATTCTCTAGAAGGGTGCTACAGTAAAAAAAAAAGGCCCTGTTTGTTAGAGTACTAACCCATGTTAGTGCAGAAACTTGGGAACAGAACCTCCACAAAAGACCTGAAGAAATTGGCAGGCTCCTGGGGGAGAAGGTGGCTACTAGGATATCCTGAGTCCAAATGTTTACATGCAGAAGGTCACTTTCATTTCAGCAGCAATGCTAAGTTCATGGTTAACCATGCAGTCCTAAGCAGATTTACTCCCTTCTGAAAGTCTGTGGACTTCACTGGACTTGTTAGTATGTTGTCTCTGCTCAAGATGGCACCACCATTTCTCTCCCATTAATACAATAGGCTATAAAAATACTTGACTCTTGCAGATTGCTCTTACTGGCTTCTTGCAATGATTGTGAACATAAATTTTATATTTTTGAAATAGGACATGATACTTTCTCCCTTGATCCTTTTTTGTTTTAACTCACGTTATGCCACTGCTGCAATCTCACATGTCTGGTTTGCCTTCCACAACATATATCATCCTGGAAACTCCAGTCAGAGTCCTTTCCCATTTGTCAGCATCTGTCTTGAAATGAAGCATAGAACCAAACGCTGCACGGCAAATGAGGCCTTACTGCCATGCTTTTTGGATGAGGTGCTTCCATTAAAACAACCTGACTGTGTGATGACAGTGTTGATTCACATCTATGTGGCTGTCCTAAGTCCTAAATCCTTTAGAGCAAGCATTTGAAATAGTGGGTAACCAACCAACCAACCAACCAACCAACCAACCAACCAACCAAACACACACTGAATGGGGCTAATTGCCCAAATTGATCTAGCACCAATCCTGCCTATTTGCTGTTTTTGATCTATTAAAAAATGTGGGCTGAGTCAATGGTTGGCAGCAGGGCTGGTTTTTTGTTGTTTTTGTAAAAAGGATATGCAAATTCTGTCAACCATACCATATACAATCTTGACTTATTTATATAACCTATTGGGAAGACAGCCTACTTCACTTTGCCAGCCCACAAACCTACATCTCCATCCCAGAATACCTACATCAAGGATCTCTGACTTGGTTGAGTCTATGTGCACTTTTGGAATTTTGAGGACTGGTAATGTGACAAAATGGAGCCCATTAAATGGTTGGGACCAATTACAAAAGGGTTGTCATGGGGGCTGGATCCAATCACAGAATGCTGGGAGAATTTAAAAAAATGCTACAGAGCCCCAAGATTCTTATGGGAGCAGCTATTGCCAAGTAGGTGCGACAGGTAGCAGACACAAAGATAATGCCTTCTGGGCTCTTCTGAAGCACCTGCTAATCCAATGTAAGTGGGGAGAGGGGGAAGGGGGGGCATGGGAGCAAGTGTTGCCCTGGGCACCAGCCCCCACCCCCCGCCTCTTGGGCGATGTGTCTTTGTGCACAGAGATGCACCGGACTCTTGCCTAGTTTCTTTGTGACCTTCAAGCCCTCCCTGCTTATACACAAATGCTCTCATCGTATCCTAAGGCAGGTGAGTAATGGAGATCAAGTTTCAACCAACACAAGGGAAGCTTGTAATCTTCCCCCTCCCTAGGCACCTTTGCCAGAGACGAATCCACAAAAAGGATCTACATCACACCAAGGCTTTGCATCTCACAGCATCTTGAACTTCTAACGGATACTTGGGCCCCATCAACAGGAGTCTGTTGGAAAAGCAGTATCCCAGCATAAAGGAGAGATGGCAAAGAGAT
Source organism: Sphaerodactylus townsendi (assembly GCF_021028975.2). Classification (NCBI taxonomy): domain Eukaryota; kingdom Metazoa; phylum Chordata; class Lepidosauria; order Squamata; family Sphaerodactylidae; genus Sphaerodactylus; species Sphaerodactylus townsendi. Next base: position 26,356,567 of record NC_059429.1, read on the forward strand.
GATGTCTTAAGATGACAGAAAAATGACACACAAGGTCAGATCCTGACTTCCTTGACTTTCATTTTCCTCAACAGCTTCCTGCGTTCCCCAAAAAGCCACTGCTGGGAGCTCAGAGCCTCTCCTGAACACTAAATCCACCTCGCATGCAGTATGAAGAGCAGAATAAGAAGGTGGAATCAGATGGAACTGATGCTCTGCTCACATAGCTGGCATGGGGCAACCCAGATGTTTTTAATACCACTTACTATTCATCGTTATGATGTCACTAGGGCCCTATGATGCCACTGTAGCCCTTAGGGTTAAATGAAAAATATAGGCACAAAAGGCTGGAGGACAAAGAGGGAAGAGCTGCCCTGAAAAGACACGCACACTCCCAACAAGTGCTCAGAAGAGCAAGAGCTGCTTTTTGATCCTCGTGGAAAGAATAACTAAGGGAGAAAATATGACAGTCAAGGAAGTAGTTTTGACTCAGTCCTTCTACGGCTGGAGATTTGCCAGGAGAGGTCACTGTACCCTGTGGGATCCCCTGCAGCGTTCCTGCCACAGATTTAATCTGGCCTGGAAGAGATGACTAAAAGCACAGAGGGGTACAGAAAAACAAGTGACACAATTGACGGCCACCTGCTCCCTCCCTGCTTTCACCCCCCAGAGATATTCTGCCATAGAAGATAGGAAGTATCAAGCAACTTTGGCTGTTCCTGCAAAGGAACAGACCAAATGCCATCCAAACGGCTTCAGTGCCAGCCGTACAGAATCCCAGCCAGGCCAGGCCAGAAATGACAGGGTTATATAAAATACCAGTCAGGCCTGACTAGCCCCAGCGGGAAGACAGGAATGCCAGCCAAAATTGAGCATTAACATCAGCTGCAGCCTTAAAACTCCTGAAAGCTAAGCCAGGCCCTGTGTGTAAGCAGTAGTCACTGGCCCTATCAGAAAGAGCTGAAAAGCCAGGAATGCAAATGCATGAAGAAGATCCATGTCTTCAATGAGAGCAATGAGGATGAAAACAATGAGCCTGGTTCTGTTTTACCAAAAGATCATAGTCTGTGGTGGTCTGTCTTGCCTAACGTAGGTGAGTTCCGCACAAGCCCCTGAAAATGTTTGCAAAACATTTTAAATAGCCTCACACCCACCATGTTTGAAGAAGAGGAGTTTGGATTTATATCCCCCCTTTCTCTCCTGTAAGGAGACTCAAAGGGGATGACTATCTCCTTTGCCTCCCCACCCCCCTTGCCCCACAATAAACATCCTGTGAGGTGGGTGGGGCTGAGAGAGCTCTGAAGAACTGTGACTAGTCTAAGGTCACCCAGATTGCATGTGTTGGACTGCACGGGCTAATCTAGTTCCCCAGATAAGCCTCTACAGCTCAAGTGGCAGAGCAGGAAATCAAACCCAGTTCTCCAGATTAGAGTGCACCTGCTCTTAACCACTATGCCACTGCTGCTCCCATCCATGTGCTAAGTCTAGCAATCAGGAATGATTCCTGACTGCCATTTTCTGCACACTCCATTTTTAAAAAAAGTTCTGAGGATCCAATGCTACAAAGCTTCAAAGCCTCATGCCGCGATTCTTCAGGGGTCATGTCTTTATAGCTACAAAAACATCCCCCTCCCCCAATTAAAAAAACAACTGCTGAAAATAAACAAGTGAGCTGACCAAGCAAACTCAAAAAATGGTGCTGGGAAAGTCCGGGGATTATGGAGAGGTGTAGGAAACATCTTAAAATGATCTCACAGCAAGTGAAAACGTTTTGAAAACATTTTCACAAAAAGGATTGCTTAAATCCAGCATGCAAATAAAACATATTGAGACTGGAAAGAAAATGTTTTGAGCTAAAAACAATCAAAATCCAATGAACTGTCAAGTGGTCAGAGTCTGAGGTTAAAAATTGATCTCAAAACTTCGCGATCAGAAGTTGATCTCAAAACTCCACGATCAGAATCTGACATCAAAATTAGAAGTGGACCCATTTAAATGGGCTAGAGGAATTTAAGCTATCTACTAAATTCTGCAGCAAACCAGTTCTCAAATCTAGAATGCTGTTTCATGCCAGCTGCCAGATACTGGCCAATGTTGACAACTCCAGCAGAATCTTTTTGTATGTCATATGTCGATGCCAGTTGCCACCTGTTTCTGGCTATTCATGCGCTGATATTTCTATTTGAGAAGAATTTGGAGAAAGAAGTTTAGGGGCACATTCTGGCTGTAGAAGACAGATATTTCATCTAAAGAGCAAGACAGATCTACAACAGAGGGAAACTGGTTGAACAGTTAGCAATTAGTATTTACCATACCCACTCCTTTTATAACTCTTTTGAAACTACTGTAGATTCTTGAAAAGGGCACCAAAGAAGCAACCAAGTAAATATCTCTCCTTCGAAAAGGCAGGAGAGATGCACTCTCCCCTTGCTCCTCTATATTACACCTCCGTATAAACTTTTTCCCACCCACTCCCCATTTAGAATAAGAAAAAAATGGATTAATACCCTCCCTTTCTCTCCTGTAGGAGACTTACAACTTGGATCTCCTTTCCCTTCCTCGCCCCACAACAAACCCCCTGTGAGGTGGGTGGGACTGAGAGAGCTCTGTAGAGCTGTGACTAGTCTAAGGTCACCCAGCTGGCATGTGCTGGAGTGCACAGGATAATCTAGTTCCCCAGATAAGCCTCAACAGCTCGAGTGGCAGAGCAGGGAATCAAACCTGGTTCTCCAGATTAGAGTGCACCTGCTCTTAACCACTATGCCACTGCTGCTCCCATCCATGTGCTAAGTCTAGCAATCAGGTCATAGAGAGAAGGAACTGCATTATACCTAGGGTACACCCTTGCCATAAGACCTTACCAATATCAAGGATCATTCTGAAGCAAGTATTTAAGGATTCTTGCTTAGCTTAGCTTTTGCCTCTGACATAAGTGGGGTTCCCAATCACAGGGAGGAAACATAGGCCTGGACATCTCCTCTGTGAAAAAGTGCCATGTCAACAAGCTGGAATTGCATGGAGAAGGAAGACATGGCCAGCGTGCTCTTGACGGGTCTCAGCACGCTCAGTCAACATGAAGGAAAGCAAGCTTGGCCCTTGCTAGTGTGGCATCCCCACCCCCCTCGCCCAGGTCCTTTGGGCGGTGTATCCTTCCCTCCTCCCTAACCTGGGGGTTGGTCTCCCCAGACGATGATTCTCCCCATTGGCCCAAGGGGCCAAGAAACCACCATGCCCACAAAGCACTGGGTGTACGGGGCAGCCCTTACCCACGCCACCCTCCTCCTAGCAGGCCTCCTTGCCTCCCTTCCCCTGTCTGGCTTGAGCTTTCACACCCTCCCTCCCTCCCTCCCTCCCTTGTTCCTTCACAGGGAGAGGAGTTTCCAGGGCTTTGTCTCTCCCCTGTGGCCTCACAGGGAGAGGTGTTTACAGCTTGTGTGAACGACTCCCACCCTGTTACTGCACAGGGTGAGGACCAGCTTGAACTGGGGTGTAGGTTCTCAAAGGGGGTCAGGGTCCTCTTCCCTCCTTCCCACTTCCCACCATTGAGCTGTCCCTTTCCCTTGTCTCTTCACACCACCATCCACATTTTCTGCTGCTGCGGCAGCTCCAGACTCGCCCTTTCCCACTTCCTTATATACCTTCTGCCCTCTCATTCCTCTCCCTCGTCCCAGCTGCTTCTACAGCCCATCTTCTACAGCCGTCTCAGCTGTGGGCCTGCTGGGCCTAAACCACCTCTCTTCCCTGCCTTCCCTTTTGAACAAGGCCTCTGAGGCCTCTAAGGCCTTCACCCTCCCTGCAAGAGGCTCCTCTGCCGCCTTCCCATCTCCCGCAGTGCCAGCTGGTGTGCCAGTACTCAGTGGGGTAAGTCCAAGCGCTGCAGCCGAACCCGGACAGCTAGCATGCCCTCTGCTGAGTCTAGGAACTGCACATGGAGCTGGACTGAACCTCAAAGCAAACCCAACCATCTAGGCTGTGTCTCGGACATTTGCACGATTGTACAGAACTGCATGTATGCAGGATTTAGCAAAAAAAGGTTTTTTTTAATTACACCGAAACCTGACATTAGCAAAACCCTGGTGAGAACAGCCACAAACACACACGCTCCTTAAATAAAGGTCAAAGAAAATTGTTATCTGAAACTTTCAAAAATTGTGCATTCAGTCCAGGGATCCCTGTTGCCCAAAAGGCAAGCTGTACACGGTGTAATTACGCAAAGATGAGTGACCTGAGGTCTAAGTAGGCCTAATGGGGCTTTAAGAGAAGGTCACACAGTTAGAAAAACAAAAAAAAGCTGAATTCTAGGTTGGATAGCGACTGCAAGAAAAAAAGACTTCTGCTCTTGTCACTCCCCTTTCCAGATGGTCTGGAGCAGGGTTTCAGCCTTAAACTGCAGCTCCGAGTGGCCTGGAGGTCAGAGGGTAGCATGGGTGTGTCCCTCTAGCCCTCCAGAGCAGCACTGGAAGGAAAGGTGAGTGGAGGGGCTGAACCGGAGGCGGCTCAATGAGTGAGGGTGTCACTTTTCACGTCCCCTCCACTCACCTCTCCTTCTAGCGCTGCTCAGAGGATAGCATGGGCGCGTCCCTCCAGAGCAGCCGCCACCCCCGCCTCTGCCCAATGGAGCAGGCAGCTGCCTGCTCCGTGGGGCAGAGGGGGTTTCCCTGCCTGGCGCTGGGCAGGCCAAAACCGCTATCCCCCCTCTGCCCCACGGAGCAGGTGGGAAGAGGGGGTTTCCCTGCCCGGTGCAGCTGCCTCCCAGCACTGGAAGGAAAGGTGAGTGGAGGGGCCGAACTGGAGGCGGCTCCATAGATCTTCAGGGCTGTGGAAAACGGGTCCAAGTCGCTCTTTGGGTGGTAAAGGTTGCCGACCCCTGGTCTGGAGGAAGCAAAAGAATGGCTGTGATGTCTAATATAAGGGAACAGCCATGCCTCCATGTCATACCATGCCTGAGAACATAAGAACATAAGAACTAGCCTGCTGGATCAGACCAGAGTCCATCTAGTCCAGCATTCTGCTACTCGCAGTGGCCCACCAGGTGCCTTTGGGAGCTCACATGCAGGATGTGAAAGCAACAGCCTTCTGCTGCTGCTGCTGCTCCTGAGCACCTGGCCTCCATGCATAGAGCCAGGGAAAACTTATTTCTGGGGAGCTGGCCACTCTAGTCCTCGTGAACCGCCTGCTGCAATTTCCTCAGGTTGCATACTTCCCAAAGCAATACTTTACCATCTGCCATTACAAAGGATCGCTATTTATCTACCCCTCTCCAAGATTGGGTCTGTCCACATTGCAAGAATCAAGTGGAGACTCTTGCCCATATTATACTCGACTGTTTGAGATATGTGGGTATCAGAAATTTATCTCCGTGTCTGGCCTTAAATAAATCTGTAAGTGACTCTTTGCCGTGGGACTCCTGTTAAACAGCTCAGACATTGTTCTCTTGTAAAAAAATAGCAACATTTTTCTTTCAAGTGATGGAACTCTGTAAGCACCATCAAATGTTAGATACAGTTCTTCTGTCTTTGTCTCGATGACATTTTTGTTCTGTGCATCACAATTTTTTTGGTAACGTATCAGACTTTATTTTATATGCCTAATAAAAATTGCTGCTGCTGAAGTTTCTGTGGCAAGGGCATTGCCACTGGGAATGCAGAGGCATCCACAGCAATGGGAGAATCCCCGTGCAACTGTTTCATATGCACTTCCCTTGGCCATCCCCTGCAGCTGCCTCTCCTAGCCCGCCACCGGAGGACTTTTTTACCCAGTTTTTGTTAAAAAATGGGAGCTGTTGCATCGCTAGAGCATAATTCAAACAATATAGCCATTTTTCAAACAACATTCAGCAAAAAGCCCACAGTGACAAAAATGGCAGCCATGAGAGGACGATGGCACTAGAGGGATGCCAACGGTGACAAGAGGTTCAAAAATGTGCTCCATCTTGTGCAAACTGCGTGCAAATGGGCTGACACTGCATTCTTGCCAGAGAGATCACCACAAAGCAGGGCTAAACCTAGAAGGTGAAAGGTTCGAGGAGCGTGTTGTGGGGATGCTCTGATAAGCGGCACTCTGTGAGGGCCAGGGGGAAGGAAAGCAACTGTGGCCAGCCAACCTGAGCAGCACTGGCCTTGCTGAGGGGAGGCATAAAGCATAAGCTGTGTCGAGCATCAAATACACCTTGGAAATATGAACATCACCCCAGCCCCTTCATTCAGTGGCCTGCTGGAGCATAGAGACAGCCACACAAGAGGCTGCGTTTTAGGAGAACCAAGGAGGACAGTCTGTGGGAGCAAAGAGGGTTAGGGGGGAAGTGCAGATAATTAGGGTGGCAGGTTGCATCTTGCTCATGATAGCTGCCTTTGTCACAACCCTCTGTTAGGGTCTTTTACTCCGGTCATCAACAAGACTCAGGAAGGTTTCAAGAACTTTGTTGGAACTGTGTCAACCCAGTGCTCAGATAGCTTAACCTGGGGTTTGGCTCTCTGACGTCTGGTATATACCTGTAAGCAGTGGTGGGATCCAAAAATTTTAATAACAGGTTCCGATGGTGGTGGGATTCAAACAGTGGCGCCGCCACACACACGCACCTCCAGTCCCTATTGGGCAGGGAGGTTGTTTTAGTAACCCCTTCTCGGCACTCAGAAAAAATTAGTAACCACTTCTAGAGAAGTGGTGAGAACTGGTTGGATCCCACCTCTGCCTGTAAGTTACAGTTTGGTTCAACCCATAATTCCCCCCACCTTCGCATTCCCATAATATCAGCATGTGAAAGGATAGTGGGAACAGCAGTATTGTTTGGGACAGACAGTTCACTCCTTCAGGAAGGCAGATAAGGATGAACAGCTAAGCTCTATTGAACTAGTTACATGCAAGCAGGTGGAGCCCTCCAAAGCCTTAAGCGATGATAACAGTTGGGCCATCTGCAGCTGAAGTGTGGATGTGCAAACTGCCAGACCCAGAATGGTGCAGGCCTGACACTCTCTCAGGACCCAAAGCAGATGAGAACAATAGAATAACAGTGCATTAAAAAACAGATGCAAAATACATTAAAACCAGTCAGTCCCACTAGCAAGATACTCCCCTTTGCCGAGGCTCAGGCTGTCCCAGCACCTTTCCAGAATAACTCTGCCTTGCAACCTCACTGGGAAGTTGGGCATTGGCCCGGTCCCCCCGCCCTGACACCTTTCTGTAAGTGGTTCAAAAGGCATGGGGCAACCTTTGAAAAATTCCAAGCCAAGACCATCACAAAAGGTGCCTTAGTCAAAGGGGGGCAGAGCCTATAAGGTCCCAGGAACAAAGCAGTCAGATAGGGATACACACAATTTATTCAAGGGACACTTTTCGTGGTTCCTCTCTCTTCTGCTTAAATGGTTTTATGAATGAACAGACTGTTCCTGCCACTGAATTGATGCCAGGGCTCTTGTCTTTGCTTACATAACTTGCCCAAAGCCGTGTATGATATTATCTTAATGATACCTCCCTCTGTATCTGCCCGTTGCATTTTCCCCTGGGCAAACGAAGACGGGATTATCCACAAATGCACAGTGTAGATGGCTCGACACAAAGGCTTGATTAAGGGAATGGCAGGACTTCTTCACACAAGATACGTTTCTGCCTAAAATTAATTTCATGCTGTCATGCATGCAAATCATTCAAGTGTTTCCTTCTCTGTGATTATGCGGCTAGGCTACAGAAGCAGCTTGCAGTCACTCATAATGGCAACGAAAAAGACCCCGGCATTTCAGATATGGTGGTAGTATATGAGTACAGTTGGTGGGTGTGTGGAGATTGTACAAGAAAAGTGCCAGGTGTGATGTGGCCCTTAAGCTTATGGACTGAGGTTCTACCGCAGTTTGGAGTTTGGACTCTTTAGTTTGGAGAGGAGACGTCTGAAGGGGGATATGATTGAAGTCTATAAAATGATGCATGGGGTAGAAAATGTTGACAGAGAGACATTTTTCTCTCTTTCTCACAATACTAGAACCAGGGGGCATACATTGAAAATGCTGGGGGGAAGAATTAGGACTAATAAAAGGAAACATTTCTTCACGCAACGCATGATGGGTGTTTGGAATACGCTGCCACAGGAGGTGGTGATGGCCACTAACCTGGATAGCTTCAAAAGGGGTTTGGACAGATTTATGAAGTCGATCCTCCTTGATGGGAGATTGCTAATGCCTTAGCAGACCAGGTGCTCGGGAGCAGCAGCAGCAGCAGCAGGCTGTTGCTTTCACATCCTGCATGTGAGCTCCCAAAGGCATCTGGTGGGCCACTGCGAGTAGCAGAGTGCTGGACTAGATGGACTCCGGTCTGATCCACAAGGCTCTTTCTTATGTTCTTACCCGCTCAGATTCAACTTTGAGCAGCTAAAAAATTCACCAGCAGGGTACTGTTTAGCTGGATACATGGAATAACTTTCCTTTCAAGGGAAAGCTCCTATAATAATTTATTTAGGGAATATATATCCTGCCTCAGTGTTGCATTATCTCAAGATGTCTCACAAAGGGGGGGGGGGACACAAACACTTAAAAGTACCCATCAAATCCCCACAAAAGGCCAACAGCAGTAAAAAAACATTCTAAAAACAGCAGTAAAGTATAATTAAAAATAAACACCATGATCAATAATAGATCATAAAGCCAGCTTCTGCAGAAAGACAGCGCAGTAGCTTTAAATATCAACCAGACAGGAAATAAATCTACCAAAGCCCCTCTAGGAGAAGAAAGTCTGATTTAAAAGCTTTAAAAAATCAAATTGGAGTGTGTATGATGAACATCCTAGAATGAGCAGTTCCAATAACCGAAAACATGCTGTACTAATCTTAACTCTGCCAGTGTCAGGAAGGACAAAGACATACAGAGGCAATTTGACTTGAGTATTGAAACAAATTGGTAGCCCATGCAGTTGACATACTGCTGGTGTAATATGGTTACCACAGCAGGTGCCAGCTGGAATCCTCATAACCAGGCTTTGGACACCACCTGAACTTCCCAGGCATTCTTCAAAGAGTTGTTAACACAATAACTAAATTGGCCCTCCGTACTCAGAACACACATTATAGACTGCACAGGTTGGATCTGGGATCCTTACACTGTTGCACAGAAGGGAAATGAGTTTTAAAGATCGCACTAGAGCCAGACAGGTTCTTTTCCCTTCTGAAAATTGGATACTGACTCAGTTTCCCAGATGTAAGTTACGTGTTCCCCTCACTTCCCCTTTGGGCAGTGCTCAATTCAGATTGGGGCCACAGTATATGAGGAGAAGAGGTTTCATCCTCCTCCCACTCCATTTTCATGACGTGAAGTGGTCCTATTTCAGTCACTATTTTGCCCAAAGTAGAAACCCACAGATGCCCTGGGATATACCCACAGGTTCCCTGGCTTCCCAAACTGGTCAAATAGTACCCCTGGCCTATTTCAGGTTGGGTAATGGTGTGCATGGGAAGGCTGTGGGGATACTCCAAAACCGGTCTGCATCAGATATTGAGTATGCAGGAACTGAAGAAGATCTGGGACTCATGTCCAGACTGGGAGCCCAACCACACATCATGTCTTCCCAGGTCTGTGCTTTCAAACACATATTTTGAATTCTATGCTGGGAACTCAATCTCAGGCAAATTAAATTGTGACCATGACACACAACAAGCAGAAACTTTAATCTTCTCCCAAACTGTTTTCCTGACATGAATTAGAACTAGGGGGCCCTGTTGGTCCCTCTGAGGAAACCCAGGTGTCACTCATTAGTGCGTGTGGAGCCCCCAATGAGGAGGTATCACCCCAAAGGTTATTTCAAGTCAACAAACTACACCAGGAGGAAGGTTGAAGCCCCCTCTTCCCACATGTCATGGTCTTCATCTGAACTGAACTCAAGCATACCCGAGATTAAAGTCACAATATCAAGCTTGTTTGATCACACAGACCTGAAGAGGACCTGAGGAAAACGTAACATGTAGGGTGAAGATTCTGGATCTAACCTGTGTACTCTTTAATGTGTGACTTGGCCACTGGGCATAAATATCAAGAGATCTCTGCCCTCTCTATATCTTGTTCCTGAGTGTCTTTACCATCTCTCTACACATTGCTCCTCAGTTTCCTTATTGGCTGCTACTGGAAACAAAATACTGGATGAACCTGATCCAGCAAAGTAGTTATTCTGTGCTATTACATGCATATTCTCTGACATCACTGTGAACAAAGTCTGCCTGAAAGGGTATTCAAAGAAGATCATGAGAAGCATTTCACATGGTGCTCATACCATTAGGAAAGCTGGTTTGGATGCCTTATCACAGCTTGTGCTATGTATGATCTGAGAATGAACTATTTCAGTGCTCATACCAAGGAAAAGAAAAGTCTGGACAAATAGGTGTGTAGAATTCTTTGTAACAGTAATGAGTAAATGCCGTGGCACAAGCCACTTTTCCCTTAGGTGAGAATACAGAACACTTAAGTTATGTGAAAGTGAAATACCACTATGCCTGATCTGAAGAAACTGAATAGGGAACAGCCATTAAGATAAGGCACTTAGGAGATTTAGAAATGAAATTCAGTAGGTTTTTGGAACAAACTGAGGGGGAAATTGCAAGCGTTCGGTCCACATATGTGAACTGCCCAACCCAGGATAAAATTTGGTGTTTGAACTGGGCTGAAAGGAAACCCAAATAAACGAGCAAGGGCATATGTAGGCCCCAAACCATTCTGTGTTGTGATTTCATCCAAGGAATTAATATGTGGACAGGTTCTAAGGTGGCTCCTGTAATCTCCTGCCAACCAAAACACTTGCCCTATTAAACCAGTTTGTTCCCACATGAGCACCTTCTCCTTTATTGCTTGCTCTGCAAATATCCAGACTAATTTCTTGAGCAATGCCAAGGTTTGGGGAGCAGCAAGAAAACGCATACGGAAATAAAGATCCTCCTTCCTTCCAGACATCAAGCACTAGCTTGCTCTCAGTCAGTGAACTGCTTCAAACATGACACATTTCCTAATTTGAATCGCACGTGGTATTCAGAAAAGTCCAGGCAAGCCACATGTGGATTATGACAACCGATGATTCATAAGGCATCTATTTCTCTTCCTGCATGTGCAATGCACAGGCACTAGGATACTGTGGTGTTAATTGCAGCTCACCAGAATTGGTATGGGCAATGAGTCCTGTGCAACCTTCATACCACGACAACTTTATGTCTATACTGAATTATTTTCTATGGAGAAAAATCTGTAACATCTGATTCATCACCAATGGCTCTCTGGGTAAGGGGGTGTGTGTGTCAAGGGATAGATAGTTCTCTGGGACAATGTCAGGAGCAATGGTGGTTGCTAAACAATGGGGCAAGTTAATCTTTCTAAAGTATAGCACATATAATATTCTTTAATCCCACAAGGGACTGTTAGTGTGGGAGGTGAGTGGAAACACACTCCAATTCCATACAGTCCTCAAAAAACACACTTTAAAAAAAAATGAGAGCACAGAGTACAGGAGTCAAACTTGCGGCCCTCCAGATGTTAAAGACTACAGTTCCCATCATCCCCTGCCAGCATGATGCTGGCAGGGGATGATGGGAACAGTAGTCCATAACATCTGGAGGGCCGCAAGTTTGACACCTATGGCACAGAGTGTCTGGTGTTGACGCTTCTGTTATATTCCAGTTCTTCCTGCCAAGAATGTAATCAGCTAATGGCTAACCCATGTATATATGCGCATGAATGAGTTTAAGGCATATATAACATAGAATTCCCACACCTCCCTTCAGACACACCTCTTCTACCATTGATAGGAATCCTAAGTCCAGGCAAGGAAGAATGGGATCTCTGCTGCTTTAGTTAATAGAAAATGCCTGCCACTCAGGAACGCTACTTTTTAAATTTACACTATTTTCAGAATGTTTGCCCTTGAGGCAAACTAAATGGTTGAGTCTCTGTTCTGGAAAGCCAGGGGAAATACAGTTAATGCAGATTTGCAGCTCTCATAATAGGCAGGAAGATTCTCTTAGATTCTCAATGGTAGTGATATCCATTATTTAATAGCCCTGCTAAAGAAAGTCTGAAAGCAAAGCACCAAAGACACAGTCAAAATGACCCTCATCTTGCCTGCAACACACAGTTTCGCATGTTAGTGGCTTCCTCTGAAATACAACAGTGATTTTTTCCATATGCATAGAAAAGACAAGTCAGAATATCACATGAAGCTGCCAGATGCTGAGCCAGACGCTATCTTGGTCTTCTTTGACCAGCAGCACTTTCTATGCTCTCGGAAGTTGTTCACAGCACTTGTGACTTGTTCCTTTTTAAAATGGAAATACTGGGGACTGAACCTTATGTGTGCAAAGCAGGTGCTTTACTCCTGAGACGTACACCTACAGCCTCGTTGGTAAATCAAGTTCAGCAGTATTGAGCTACGCAGAACTCTTTCTGCATGTTCCCCTGTGCTTGTGCAAGCTGCTGAATTTGCAGTTCCTTACCTGTGGAATTTACACATTGGAAAAGTCTTAGCTTGCCACAATGTGTTTCAAGGAGGTTTGAATGAATTAATAATACTATGCCTCATTAGACTAGGTTTGAAACTAACGTGAGAAAACCTCTCCCACGCTTCTTCTTCCTAGCGTTGTCCCACTAATGCAGGATCCGCTGATTTCGATTTCAGGTGGGCTAGCTTCTTTGGCCAATGCCACCCTTGGATCGGTAGCCCTTGCATATTTCTCACGTTGGTCGGGCAAGGCCAAAGTATTGCACCTTTCGAGATTGGCATTTTTGATCCTTGGGTTGCGACAAAGGTTATCTGACCAGCTTGTTGCCACCTTTCCCACACTGACTTTTAAAAATGGCTTTGTTATTATACCCTTCTTCCAGGAAATTCAAGGCAGCAAACATGGTTCTTTGCTTCTCCATCATGACCTCACAACAGTCCTGTGAGGTAGATCAGCTTGAAAGAAAGAGTGAACAAGGCCAACCAGTGAGCTTCAAAAGGAGAAGGCAGCATCTCCCTATTCTAGTCCAACAGTCTGGTGTCAAACTCGCGGTCCTCCAGATGCTATGGACTACAGCTCCCATCATCCCCTGCCATCTTCATGCTGGCAGGGGATGATGGGAACTGTAGTCCATAACATCTGGAGGGCCACGAGTTTGACATCTCTAATCCCTACATCAAGGAACTCAACTTCTTTGATGTGGGCTTCAGAAGAATGTGGAGAGCGTTGTAAAGTGCACGCTCCATACTAGTCGGCCATGTCTGATTTCAGAATCACAATTTGTGAATGGAATCCTACAGCACATGAATCATTCCCCAACACCGGCACTTGGCAGGGGAATGCCAGTAATGGTAGGCAAAATCATTTTTTCACAGAAGCTTCTTCACTGTTACTAGCTTTATTCTTACTTCTTACTTCTGAACAAAAAAGAATTGCCTTTCAAAGCGATTCACTTTGAACTTAAACTCTAGAAATTACAGCAGCTCTATTTGATTAGACACCAACAATCTACCATAGACTTTCTACTTCCTTTTACCTGACATTGAAAGGAAGCTCCTTGGGCCAAATGAATATTTCATACTTGGCTCATTGAAAATATGGAACATTTCACCATAAAGCAGACACATCTCAATAATTGGTCAACAGGACCTTATCTATTCCATCCTAAAAAGCCTGAGTATGCAGGATATGACAATCTTCTCTTGAAGAAACAAAATAAATTTCAATGAATCTTATTGTTTATTCCTTGGAACACAGTTTGAAGCCCTACATTACCACAAATGCAATGTATGAATGCTGCAGAAGAAAGTTTATGGCTGCCTTTTTCAAGAATACAATACATGTAGCCATTTATAGCCATGATTTATAAGCAATGCTGATGACTACTTGCATTTATGTTTTCAAGACCCCCTTGGAAAATGACAGATCATTATTGGATGCAAAACCAGACTTTTACTGGCTCTTTCCTGCTTTCCATCCACTACGGGCATTCATAAGATACATTCGGTATATCATTTGTTCCAGTGACTCAAGAGAAAGGGCACTCTGCCTAAAGAAAAATCTTCCTTGAATGCATGAACGCAGAAGAGAAGAGAAGTCCTACTTCAACATTAACAACCTTTATTAGCATAACAATACAATATCATAAACAAAAGTTCACTCAGACCAAATGTAGGAAAAAAGGGAGGGGAGAAGATATTATTCAAGTTTTCCCTTGGAATGCTCAGTTATAAATAAATCAAGAAATTTGGCTACTGAATCAGTTACATCACTACTAGTATTGTCTAATAAGGAGACAATCTTCTGAGAGTTGGAGGCATGTTCTCTTTTGGCTAGCAACAGTAATGGCAATTTTGTTCTAGGGGCAGTATGAAATGGGCAGTAGAGTAAGACACATATTATAGAATCCCCACAATCCCCACTGTACACAATCCCCACAATCCCCGCTGTACATGCATAGCCTTTGGTGGTAAGGGATTGTAGCAAATCTCTCTATTAGTGCTGCTGATGGGAGAGCGTTACAGCAGGCCAGCATCATTGCTCTGTGTAGCCTAGGCAAAATTATTTGATGGAGATATTTAGCCCCCCTGCTTCCCATGCAGGGGATACCCAGGGAGAAGTCCTACTTCGTCTGTTGCAGCAAACATTGCAGTCTTGCAGGAGCTTAAAAACTACTGTGGGCCTGTGCAACCACAGACAAGAGTCTCCATCAGAGTGGAGACAGATCATGCCCACAATACAAGTCATCAGTTTACATTCATGCTAGGGACGGTTGGCTTCTGCAAATTCAATGGAAACACCCAGTACAGTTGACTGTGACCAGGTCACTTGGAATTGTTCAGGAGATGTCATATTAGAAATCTGCATTGATGGATTTATTTATTTAATTTTTTGTCCCACCCTTGTTCCAATAAGCTCCCCACTAGTTCAGCAAGGCTTTCCATTTGGGCAGACTCTTCAGATTAAGTTGCATTGAACTCATGCAAGCTTCTGGTTGTACTCCATAACTCACTCCTATTTTGATAAAAAAAAAACAACCCACCAGAATTCTGTCCATATAAGAAGCTTGCTACCCCCAATACATCAAGTGGAATGAAAGACCTTGTATGAATCATTTTAGATTTCTTTGGGATTTTTTTTACTATTTCCACTGAAGAACAAGATTTCAAAACAACATCAATGTCATAGAAATGTCAATGTCATACAAAACAAACAGATCATGATGGATTGCTCAATCTATAAGTTCAAAATAACAGGCCAAACTATGCCTTTATAAAAGTCAATAGTTTGATCACACCTTCACTATTAATTTACAGTTCTGATTACTTTGGTTCAGAAAAGACTTATAACTGGAAAGGAATGGAACTGGATATTAACCATAAATGGGAAATGTTGTCTTTTTTTGGATGGGGGGGAGACAAAAAAAGAAAGCTTAGGAATTATGGAAATAAGTAATATTTGGACAGGAATATATAAAATAAAACAGATTTAGGTTTCCTCTGAAGATGCCAGCCACAGATGCAGGCAAAATGTCAAGAGAAAATGCTATTGGAACATGGCCATACAACCCAGAAAACCCACAACACCCTAGATTTAAGTTTAATCATAATTATGAAAATGAGCTGATGAGCTTACATAAGTCTGTAATTAATGGGCTCCTGATGCATAACTCCCAGCAAGTTGCAAACAAGCAAAAATTAAGGCATTTCCAAGCAGCACAAATGAATGTATAGAACTCATTGTCATTGGATGTAGAAACAGCCAACAGGACAGTTAAAGCCAGCACGCAAAGAACTATGAACGTATTTCGATAAACCCAAGTGAGAATCTGAGATTTGCACGAGCACAGCTTCTCTGCACACAAACCCAGTCACATGGTGAACAGTCTTGCAAAGGGAGGAGAACTACAAAGGTAGTTTGAGGGTCTGGAGAGGGGAGGGGAGGGAAGGACCAAATGTTCAAAGAAGTAAGCAGAGTGTTACTAGGCACAAGTCCTTTGCATGTACATACAGAGCTCTTTACATCCTACCTCATCTTTTTTTTTACAATTTGAATATAAGGTGTGCTACCTGCTAACAACCCTCACTTCTGCAGAATATGATGACTTTAAAGGACAAGTGATGAAAATAAGACAGCAGGGAAAGAGGTTTGCATCACATCAAGGAGGCTTAAGGTAGCAAAGGATCCCAAAGTTTAAGACTTGGAACAGTGGGGTTGAAACAGAGGAATAGAGAAAGTGACAGATTATAACAGCTGCATCCTCTGGCCCTAAAAAGTGGCTTTGCCCTCCCAGTACTCTTTCCCTTCACTGCAGGCACCAGGAGTAAGTTGACTCTCTTTAACCTCATTTTAACAAGTCTGGACTCGAGAGTACAGCTTGCCCTCAAACTCCCAGGAAAAAGAAAACCACAGCTGTTCATTATTAGTGTATGCCCCAACACTCCCCCTCCACCCACCACCATCTGTACCCCAGGAGGGGTACCGAGCATTTGCAAAACCCTATTAATAGCTTCCAGGGACTCACGCCAACATTCACAGGCTAAGGATACAGTTCAGGAAAATCTGGCGATTCGCCCATCCTGCTTCATCTGCAGGGCAGTACAGAAAAGCAGCCAGCCAAACAACTGCGCACACCCCCCACACAGAAACCTCCACCTCTGAGACAACCTTTAGCTCCTGAAAAGCGTTCTGTTCTACAGGGAAGAGTTAATAGGTGGGCTCTTCTGAACGGCAAGCCTCAACAACCTTTTGCCTATCCATTACACACCTCCACCTGTCCATAGGAACACAGACACACCTGGAGCAGCTGCCTGCCTCCCACAATAAATACAGAGAAAGCCAAGCTCAATTGCCAATACCCTAAAAGGGACCAGAGGAGCCGCTCGTTGCGTCGCTCTCCTTGGTGCTGAAATCAGCATCGCCGCAAGTAAAGCCGGACTTACCCAGGTTTGGAAGCAGCCACGGAAAAAAAGGGACGCTCCAATCTTCCTTGTCCGGAGACCCCCCTCCTTGGCTCTGTGGTCCCACGCCGGCAGGATCTTCCGGTTCCCAGCCTGTCCTTTTCAACCCCCCACCCGTCTCCTCTTCATAAAAGGAGAAAGGGAGCCAGCAAGAAGCAAAGCTGGGGGCGGGGAGAGGAATCAGGTAAAGAGGAGGGAGGGAAGTCAGTCAGCTCAGCCGGCCGGGGCCAAGTCTTCTCCAAGCCTCCTCTTGGTCTGCTTGGGTTGAGACACCAGCCACAGCACAGTCGGTTGATTCCTCAGTCTTTTTGCGCTCTCCTTCTTTTCCCTCTCTGGCTCTCTCTCTGTTCAATTTTTCCAGCGTGGGTTTTTCTCCTTTTCTGTCTCTCTCTCTCTCTCTCTCCTTCAGCCTGCAAGGAGCCACCTAGTGGCCAAGTAAGAAACCGACATCAAAATCAAACGCAACGTATGTTAAAAAACAGATCAGCAGAGAGTCCCTTCATAATAGCCTAACCTGGTTTTTTTACAGATACAGATAACCTTTAATGGCACAGTACAAAGGTTTAAAATAAAAGACAAACATTAAAAGACAAAAGTACAAAGCAAAATTTAGACTGTATGTTTATGACCGTGCATAAAAACCTGGCCGTTTGCTCTGGTGCATCACTGGATTTGTTGTTTAACACATAAACTGTCTTCTGCTAGTCTGTCCAGCACTCTAAGCCCATCAATAAGGTTGAGAGGAACTTTGTTCTGGCCCGGTTATGAAGGGGACAATAATACAGAACATGGTGTACAATTTCTGCAGTTTTCAATGTGCAGATGCAGATGCAAAAACGCTCGCTATGCAGTGTTTTGGAGCCTCTTCCATCTCTCAAAGTGGAAGGAAGCACATTGCATCTGGTCCAAGTGATGGCACATCAGTGCTCCGGATCAGAAAGAGTGAACAAACTTGGGATTTGAAGGGGGGAGGCGGACACTTTCCTATATGATTCCAACACATTGGGGGGTTGGGGGTTTGCCAGGGGATTCCAACACATTGATGCCACTCCTTCAGTCACAGGGCTTAGCATTCTCCTGCCCTGTGAGCTCCTCTTCCTCTCAAAGATAGAAAAGAAGCAACCTACCCTGCCATTCGTTATGACCAGGATCTACTGCTTCAGCTCAGTCATGCTTGGTTTTGATGCTGCCCCCCCTGAGGGTTAGAGTCTATGAATTTCTGCAGAATCACTGGGGTAAAACATTTAATGAACTTCTTGCATGTTGCATGTTGGAATTCTTTTGTCTACAACCCAGCTTTTATGAGGTAAAGCAGGAGAAGGCTACAGCACAGAGGAAGCAAGGCTGATCTCTTTATTGTTCAGAGCATAGAGAAAGCCTAACCCTGAGGCTTTTATGGGAGTCAGGAAATGTAATTGGGCCAGATCTGGTCAATTGGTGGAAGGAGACCTTCCTTGACTGATTTGATTGGTCTCTTGGCAGCTCCTTTCACTAGACTTGAGTGGTGACATGAAGGCTAAATCCTGCCACAATGTCTCTCCTCTCACCATGTCTCTCTCCCCCCACCTCCCATAGTTGTATTTATTCATTTTGAATTATATTTTCATAGGTTAATAAATAAAATGCAGCTAATCATACATCTCATCTCAGAGGTAGGAAAGCAGGCTGTATATCATCATGAAAGATGGTTCCAGGTACATTTTGACTGGTTGCCAGAGTATCCAACAATTATCCATTTGCTTTCCTTCTTGAAGTCATACACAAATTAGTTGATTTTCTCATAACAGAACCTTCTCAAACTGAATAAAGGACTCCAAAAGAAGGGGAGATTTTTCTTTCCATTATCTTTGGAATGAGACATTTTTTGCTGTTACAGATGAAGAACCTTTCTGGATCTGATTTTAGGTTTCATTGCTACCTTCTTCCAGTATCAGGTTTCTTTCCCATTCAATTTCAGTGGGTTACATCACAAGTGGGTTACATCAAATAAAAGGCCCATCTGTGGACTGCACTCCAACCTAAGGCAGGTTTACAGAAGGAGCAACAGCAGCACCTCTGCACTTTGCTCAGTGCTTTTTAGTAGATGAGCATTTTTAAGGGAAGAAAATGGTTGGCACATGAAAGAGGGACAAACAGACATCATAGTTAAGGACCTTGAAGAGTGACTGGTTACAGCAGTGGTCTTCAAGCCAATATTTATTTGTATACTTCATTCACCTTCCTTCCCAACATGGACAAGAAGTAATTGACACCATTCTCCTGCCCTCCACAACTACCCTGTGAGGTAAGTTAGGCTGAGAGTGGGCAATGGGACCAAGGTAACCCAGCAAGCTTCCAAGGCAGATTGGGGATTCGAACCTGTGTCTCTCAGGCCCATCTGCTGTACAACATGAGTCAAGGACCTTCAGGTAGGTCACAGAGCCAAACTTGCTGAGTGGCAAATCCTTACAGCACTACTGTGTTCTCTCATAGGGTATGGATTCCTTATAGCACTACTGTATTCTCTCCTCATAGGGTATGGGTTCCAGACCTTTGACCATTTTGGTTGCCCTCCTCTGGACCCTGGACTTCCTTCATTAGGATATTGACAAGCTTCCTCATTAGTACTTCCTCATTAGCGGAAGGTTTCAAAGGTTGCTGAGCATCATGGTAGGAAACATGACATTATCTCCATATCACTGATTGCTGTATGAGAGACAGAGTAACTTAACCAGGTTTTGTTGGACAGATTTAAAAATTTTGTTCACTTTGACCAGTCCTATCTGTAATTTTTCCCTTTTCTAAACTACCTGTTTACAGATACATGAACTTTCCCTTCTGTGACTTACAAAGGAACCAATCCTATGTTTCTTAATGTTCGGGTATACATAGGGGTGCTTCATAGGAATCCAACCAGATTCCTCCATAAAGGATGCACATTGACACAGACTCTTTTTCAGCCACCGAAATAGACAAGAACTCTCCAGATTCTTGGTTCAAAGTTACCTTTACAGGCAACCAGGCTCCGAACCCATGGCATATTCCTTTCTCTTACTGAGAAAAGAGCATTTTCAACCCATTTAAAGACTTCCAAGTGTTAAAATAAGAACGCTAGGAAAAGTTGACAGCAGCAAGAAAACAGGGAGACCAAACATGACATGGACTAACTTTATGAAGGAAGCTACAGCCCTCAGTTTGCAAGACCTGAGAGAGCATGCTAGTAATAGGATGTTTTGGAGCACATTGAAGTATAGGGTTGTTATGAATTGGAAGTGACTTGACAACACACAAGAGTCAAAAGGAAAAGGTGCCTCTGAGTGGGTTGATTTCTAGGATGCGTGGTTAAGGTATTGTTGGCTGAGCATGGTTTGAAGTTCCTGGGTTTTTCTGGATCCTTTGTTCCAAGGGAATATATACCATTTCAAGAACAGTGTTCGCAACTTATCCAGGTAAGTTTTGCATTCAGTTTAGCCCAAGACCTGGCACCAGATTGCGTCAGAAACCTTTTACACCTGAAATTCTATATTCTGATGACTTCATCGAACTTTAACCTCAGAAAAAAATTGTTCAGGGCAACTCAGTACTATATAAGGACATGTTTGGGGAGGGCATGAGACTTGGGGGCATCTCGTTTTTCCCTGTCCCAATATTTGCCCTTTCCTGAAAGCCTCCAAGTCTCCAAGTCTATATCAGTGGTGGCGAACTTATGGCATGGGTGCCAGAGGTGGCACTCAGAGCCTCTCTGTGGGCACACGCAAACAGAGTGCCCCCCCCACACACATCTAGGTTGGCCTGGGCCACTGGGCTTGATTATTAGCATTAAACCTAAGACCTAGTTTTGCGGAAGCAGTGTAGGTAACCCTGTTAAGTGCTGTTAAACCCCACTGATTTTCATGTGAAGAAGTAAAGTGCAATCCTTTACCTGGGAGTAAGCTCAGTTGCTGGCAATGGGGCTTGCTTCTGAATAAACCCTCCTAGGGTCATGATTCACCCGTTGGAAGAGTTGCACGGTTGCTTCAAAGCAAAGCCACCGACTACCACCAAGCTTACTCCCGAGTAACACACGCCTTGGAGCCAACCATTTTTTCTAAACTAAAACCTCAGCATTCAGGTTAAATTGCCATGTTGCCACTTTGCAATAAATAAGTGAGTTTTGGGTTGCAATTTGGGCACTTGGTCTCGAAAAGGTTTGCTATCACTGTCCTATATCCTTTCTCCCTTCCCACCCTCCAGTCAGCTTGCCATTATTTGTGCCTGCTCTCCCTGACTCCGACCTCTGCCAAGCTCTTCCCAGGAAAACTCTGGCTGAGTTTCTTCACGCTGTCCTGGCCAATTTGCAGAGTAAAGAATCCGCAAGGTCCTCCCCTGTATCCCCTTCCCCCAAATTATTTCCTTTCCCCGATCTCCTCCTTTCTCTGTACCTACACTCAACTTTCCTCGCTTCCATTAATAATTGACCAGTCTAAAAATTTCAAGATAAATGGAAAGCATTTTGGATAATTTATATTATTCCACACCCCGCAACAGAATAGTGGTGAAATGTGAAGGATATCACTGAAATTATAAATTATCAATAACCTTTCTGATACATTGTCTCCAAAAGAAGCTTGACGGGAAATTGACAAATGATTAAGCAAATCATGGAAGATGACAATAATGCGTCAACATAACTTTTATTTTGTGAGGAAAATTCTAGAAATTTGTAATAGTAATCGTTTATCAGAGCTTTTAACATCTACTTTGGCTTATTACAATTTAGATCAAGAATAGCTATTATCAGTCATTGTTTCTGATTATTATATAATATTATAAAGCCTAAGGAAAAAAACTAAATTGTGAGTGTGTGTGTGGATAGATGGATGGATGGATGGATGGATGGATGGATGGATGGATGGATGGATGGATGGATGGATGGATGGATGGATGGATGGATGGATGGATGGATGGATGGATGGATGGATGGATGGATGGATGGATGGATGGATGGATGGATGGATGGATGGTGGATGGACCGGATGGAGGGAGAGGAGAGGGAGCGAGAGGAGGAGGCCAGGGATCAAAACAGAATAGACAGAGAGGGGAGATAGAGGGTCGATCGGGGATGGAATGAACCGACCGACCGACCACGACCGACTGAACTGAACAGACTCTCCTGCCGGAGGTGGCAAAGCAAGCTGTAGTTTCAACTTTTAACTATATACTACAATCTAAAGGGGGCTCCACAAGACTAATTATCTATCTGCCCAACTGCTTCCAAAGGTTCAGAATGAAGCAGGAAGATGTTCGGTTGTCTAGATTGCAGAGAAGGTCTCTTGTTAATCTCCAGGTCAAGTCACACCTTACAAATCATTATGGTAGACCCAAAGACATCCATCACATGTGTTCTGGAAGTCCATACTAGCTCCCAGTTCCCAAGCAGGCCCCATTTGGATGGGGACCATGATGTTCAGGAGGAGAGGGCTTAAGCCTCCCCATGTCCATGCCATTATCCTAATTTAAAACAGCCTTAGAGAGCCACTGCTTGCCCCATTTGGGGAAACTGAGGAAAGTGAAGAAAAACAGTGCCAGGGAGAAGACTTAGGCTCCTCTTTCTGCATGCCATGCTCAAGATTAAAACCGGGCCCCATGCATAACTGGAAATCAAGTCCTGAGCATGGAACACCAAGTTTGTTTGATCAAGGTTCCACATAGTGGCCATGTAGGGGACACAAGAACTTAGAAATACATGAATTGGCCCTTAAGAGAGATACACTGGCTGACAATTTCGAGTCAAAATCCAAAGCCCCATTCTTATCCTTACAGGCATAACTTCAAGATCTATCTACTTCTCTACATGCTCACCTATCAACTGACATTTTCTACAGAGGCCTCTTGCTGTGTACTCACCAATGTCATATGCAAGTGACAAACACAGATGCTTCAGTACAGTGGAACCTCAGTTCTTAATTTTCCTTCCCGAACCATTTTGTCTGGCAATAAACTTGATAACCTGTGGTGCCAAGTGAAGTCATGGTTTTTATTTTCCCAGCTGTTTTGTTTCTCGCTTAATGCTGCCTCTGTTTTATTTTGTTGCCATTCGACTCATTTTTTTTTAATTTATCGAGTTCTTTCATGGGATTTTAACTCTTCACACTGCTGTTATGATCTGGGATGCTATAACCTGCGGTTGTTTCAATAAGCCCCTGACACTAAAATCCTAGGTAGAGTTATGCCCTTCTAAAACCACTGAAATTAATGGACTTCAAAAAGTATAGCTTTGCTTAGAATTGCACTGTACAATACCTATTGGGTATTAACAGCTGGGCAGTTCCATCCAACTGGCCCACCACTCCCAAAGAGGCTTCCCGGTGGCATGGGGAGGCTTAAAACACAAAAAAGCCTCCATGCCTTTCAAAGGTGTAGCTGGACCAGAGTGCGCACGGTGCGCACTCTGGCTTTTTCGCCCTCCCCCCCCCACAGCGGCACCCCCCCACTTCCACTCCCACTCACTTTAGAAAACCGAGCAGGCTGGAGAACAGGCCTTCCTGTTCTCCAGCCTGCTCAGTTTCCAAAAGTAAGTGTGTGGGGGGGCGCTGCAGGGGGGCCACTGTGGGGGAGAATCACGCCGGCCACCCTATGGTACCCCCACCACCACATTTACTTTAGAAAAGTGAACAGTTGCAGAACAGGCCTTCCTGTTCTCCAGCCTGCTCGGTTTTCTAAAGTAAGTGTGTGGGGGAGTACCGTGAGGGGGGAGGGGGGAGGGGGAGGGGCCAGGGGATTTTGCGCCCCCCGTGAACCAAATCCGTGTGCCCGGTGCGTCGCGCGCCCCCCTTGCCCCCTGGGAGCTTCGCCGCTGATGCCCTTGGGAAGCCCCCACTGAACTTAATGGACTTACACCACCCAGCATTAAGTCCTAAGCCCTGGGTGCTAGTGCAACTGGGACAATGGTGGGTTTGGAGCCAACTAGTGTAAACTCCTCCCTAGGCCATGCCCCCTCAGACTGCCCCCACGACACCAGCAGCAGGTGCGGGGGCATGGGAGCACAGGGACACTTGTGAAGCATTCAGCACCGCATCCCACAGCCAGGGAGGGTAAATCCACTGATGAATCTCTGCACCACTCCCAACAGCAGATATCCCCCCCTTTGGGTAGGGCTGTTTGATATTCAATGGTGTCTATTTTACTAATATTTGATATTTTACTGGCGTGAAGAGTATTGTGAGCCACCTTGGGCATTCCTTTAGCCTAAAATGCAGATTGTTAACTGTTTAAATAAATGAACACTCTACAGCTTCCTTAAACTCCCTCGGTGGGTCAAGGTAGAGAGAAAGTGACTTGCCTAAGGCTCCCTAGCAGTTCACAGGTGAGACTCAGACTGAGGAGTTCTGGCTTCATCATTCCATCCCTTAACCACAGATTCCCAAAGTCCCTCCATACCGAACCCCTTCCTCCTTTATAAATGCAGATTAATTTACTACGGGTCATTGGGCAAGGATGCCCAGCTGACAATCAACTGCTGTGCATTTTCACACCTCACTACAACAGAACATTCTCTGCAAGAACCCTAGAGTGGTTCCATGTCCAGCCCTAGAAGCAAAACAACAGCCAGTTGACTGAAGCAATTAGAAAAGTTATGTTGAAGAGTGGCGTGGGATAAGACAGCTCCAGGGGCCTCCTGGAACTGAACAGGGGGAAAAGGAAGCTGCTTGCAAAACACAAGAGCACCATATTCTAGCTATCTTTGACGTAGGCTTAGCATTTGGAGGTTCCAGGGCCCAGCTGCCTGCTGGCAGAGGGCCCTGTCAGAAAATTACCAGAAATAATACTTGCTGTTTTGGAAGACATCCTTATTTCTATAGTATATAGTCCCTGCCACTGTGTACATAACAGGGCATATTAAGTAACAGTATGTAATATAATATATATATAATGTAAGGAATTCCATAGAAGCAGAAATAAAAGGCTCTTTGGTGGAAAAAGACCGTTTATTCAGACATCTTAGAAAGCTCAAGAAGTACTGCGCCTTGAGTGGCTTAGGAATGACTTGCTTGCTTCCTTAAACACAGGTTATAACTCTATTCATTATCCCCCTCCCACGACTTCCCCATGGGAGCGGAGGCCTCATCTCAGCAGAGATAAAAGAGTCTCCCGCCGATGAAGCTAGCCCATCGCACAGACTGTGGGATATTATACTCAAAGGTTAGGCGGCTGCCATTGCCATTAACACAGTAGAAACCCTTTACATACTGCCTCCCTTAAAGAAGATTCCCCTCCCCCCCAGGTTTATCTTACGGAAAGGTGATTGGAAAGCAGAGATAAGGGTGGGGGTGTCAATATTTTCGGAATAAAACCCATTGATTATACCCAGAGGAATATCCCAACCCAAGAGACTAAATATTGCATAGCCGTTTACTGTGGCAATTAAAGCTGAGAGTCCAGGATGATAAGCGTCAATTTCAGTAGTGCGTTTGTGGCCATCAATAATAGTTGGTGGGGGGTCTCTCCGGCGGGTCGCGTTGCCGAGGCATCGGAAGCGTGGGAGCCTCCTTTGAGTAAACGTCACTTTGAACGATGATGGTAGAGGGGCGGCGACGCCGGGATGGCCCCCAACAACCCCAAAAAAACGCCTTCCAGAACTTTGAGAATGAATTGGGGGCTGCGATGGTCGGAGACCACCTTATACGGGGGGGCGGAGTGTAGACGGGTAAACATGTTGGAATGAACAGCCGTGCTAACTAGGGAGCCGAGGAGGGATGGAAGCTACATGGAATAAAATGGGCTTGTTTAGAAAATAAGTCCACCACCACCCACAAGACCGTGTTGCTACATGACTTTGGCGGGGCAAATCTGTAATAAAATCCATGAGGAGATGACTTCCCAAAGGGTGGGAGGCCACCGGGAGAGGTTTCCAACAGCCCATGGGGCTTTCCCCGAGAATGGTTTTGGCTTCTGCACAAACAAGAAGGCAACCTTTAATATATCGCCTCAATGTCCTTAGCATTGCGCCACCAGAACTGACCGGGCCGGGCCAAATGCAGAGTTTTCAAGAAAGCCAAAATGTCCAGCCGAAGTGGGCATCGTGGCAGAGCTTCAAGAACCTGCTTGCTAGGAGGGGAGGCGATTTACTTCAACACTCCCCCCTCAGCCAAACTCCATTCTCCAAACGCAGTTGGGAGTCACTTTCCTCCGCTTTGGAGGTTCTCAGGCAGCCCGCCTCCTCGAAGGGATTCCCGCTTGGGAAAGGAGAGAGGCAGAGACTAGGAAATGGGCGGTGAAGGAGGAGTGGACGTTTGAGATCGGGTGACAGCCAGTCCTAGCTGGGAGGGGGAGAGAACAGTGCGTGGAGATGTTCTCGTAAGGCAGGCTCCACCCCCCCTCCCGGGCGTAAGCGAGAGCGCGTCAGCCAGTTTATTGGTTTTCCCGGGGAAAAAATGGACTGTGAAAAGAGAAACGAGAAAAAAGAAATCGGCCCAACGGAGTTGTTTAGCGGACATCTTGAGGGGGGGTGGAAAGAGCTGCCAGGTTTTTGTGATCCGACCAAACCTGAAAGAGTGTGTTTAGCCCCTCCAGCCAGATGGCGCCAAGTGGAGAGTGCTACTTTGACGGCTGTAGCTCTCTTTATCCCCACAGTCCACAGTTGAGTTCAGCACCGGAGTAATTTCTTTGATAAATAAGCACACGGAACCAGCCTGCCATCTTTATTTTTCTGCAACAGGGCTGCCCCAAGCGCTTTGTCCGTGTAAGCATCCACGTAGAACCACAAACGGGAGATCTGGGGTCCAGGGTGCTTTTTAGGATAGGTTCGGTGGTAAAAGCAGACTTTAAGAGCTGAAAGGCTGTTTGACATTCTTCAGACCAGGAAAGGGGCCCGAAGGGCTTGGCGGACTGATGGATCTTTGTACCCTTAGTGCCGTAAGAGGAGTCTGTGAGAGGGAGAGTCAGCTCAGCGACTTGGGGTATAAAAGTCCGCGATAGAAATTAGCAAAACCCAGAAAAGATTGGAGTTCTTTACATGCGGTTGGTGGGGCAGAGCCATTGGAGGACCACGTCAATTTTAGCAGGAGATCCATTTTTAAGCCCTCGGGCGAGATCCGGTAACCCAAATGGTCAATGGAGGTCTGGTGGAAACAGCATTTGGAGAGTTTGGCAAAGAGAGAGTTGTTGAGCAAGCCGCTTTCAATACTTCGAACCAATGCTTCATGCTCTTCTATGGTTTCCAGTGAATAAATTAAAACGTCATCTAAGTATACCACAACTCCCTTTGTACAAATAAATCATGGAGAACTTCGTTGATGAGGGCTATAAAAGCCCCGGGGGCCCATCACTTAACCCGAATGGCATTATTAAGTATTCAAACTGTCCAAACTTTGTGTTAAACGCCCGAGTCAAAGTGTTCATGGCAGCCTTCAGCAATTCTGACCCTGTAGTAAAGCTTCTCTCAAGTCTAATTTAGTAAAGATGCGCCCTTTGCTCCAGTGCAATTCGCTAAAAGGTCCTTGATCAAAGGCAAAAGGATATTTATTGGACAGGGAGACTGCATTGAGACCTCGATAATCTGTGCAAAGCCAGTAAAGACCCATCTTTCTTTTTACAAAACAAAACGGAGCTTGGCGTGTGTGTGTTTGGTATCGCTCCGCATTGCATATGAACCCGCTGAAGCGCAGGTTCTTGTCCAAGAAGGCACGAAGCTCCTTCTCTTCATTGGGACTCATCACGGGTAGGATTCTACCTTTGGGCAGTTGCTAGCCCCTGGCTGTATAATCGATTCTTGCAGTCAGTGTCTCAGTATGGGGTGGCAAGTAACTGATCGTGATTCTTTGCTCCTGAAAAACTCTGGCTAGATCTGCGATATGCGCCGGTGGGATGCCAATAGAATCGAAGAGCATTGTCGCTGATGATGAAGCCAGGGAGGGGGGTGTGTCAGGAGAAGTTGAGATTTCCCCCCCCAATTCATGTATGTTCACCGCAGGGAGGGTCAGTGAATTCACAAGATCCGTTCTTTCCAAATGAACTTTGGTTCAAATGTAACGAAAATAACCATGGCATGCCCAAAACTATGGAGTGTTTGGCCACTGGCGCCAAAATAAAACTAATTTTCTCCCAATGGTCGGGCGCAACGGAGGGAGAACCGGTTGTGTTTGAACTGGGCCGGTCCTTACCGTTCCCGAGAGGGCTGCCGTCCATTTGGGTGAAATGGTATGGGCTTAGCCATGGGGAATTTGGTCCAGACCTAGCTCCTCTGCCACCTGGGGTCGCATTAAGCAATGGGAGCAGCCAGAATCCACAAGGGCCGAGGCTATAATGCGAAGGTATGTTTAAGCGGGGTTGGCTACAGAAACGGCTTGGACAGTAATGGCGGAGCGCTGCGCTTCACTCACACCGCTGTCAGGAGTCGGACCCATATCCATGGGGGCTGAAGAAAGGCAAACAGCTGCTTCCCCCTCCTCTGGGTCGGCTTCGATGACCATGCCTTAGAAGAGCTCGTCGAAAGGCCCCGACTCTGGCGTGGTGGCTTCTGGCAGATGGGGTGCTTGGCTGTGGCTGGAAGCTGGTGGTTTTGTTTCTTCGGACAGTTGGCGATACTAGATTGATGACCTGGTCCTCCTCGCAGAGTAAAGAGCACAATCCCAGTCGGCGACGGCGCTCAGAGGTGGTCTCGGTGGGGGCGGCTGGAGCACTTGCCTTGGTGGACGCGCCAGTGGCAGGCTTTGGGCGTGGGCTGCCTCCGGCACTGAAGCGTGATTCTAAAGCTTAGAGGCATCGCCACCTGGGATCCCAACTGGATCCTTAATCTCAGCAATGAGTGCGAGGAACCCGAATTAAAAACACCGTTAATCCACGCGGCTTGCCGTTGCCAACAGCATCTGAGAAAGTATTCGCATTTCATGCGTTCAGGCCACTCAGGAGGGAGTCGAGCGTCAGCCGCATCTAAATTCAATGGGCAAATTCTGCAAACGGGTCGGTTGCCCTGCTGGAATGTAGTTTGATGGTCGCGGATAGCCTCATTTTCGGCGCTCGGGATCTTGGAAGCGCGCTCTTAAGGTACTTGGAGGAAATGCGGGCACCGTCGCGAGAGTCTTCATCTTGCAAATCCGAAAAGGGTGCAAACCAGTCGAAGCTGCGCTGCCCCATCCAGGACTGAGCCGATGTCCCGTATTTTTTCGCGCTCAGACCGGTATAAATCATCATAGTCCTCCATGTGGGCATCGAGTTTGCAAAATGAAGTAGGGAAGCTTGGAAGCCGGTCCCATCAAAGCGGGCGAATTATCCCGGGGCCTATAGTAACCCCTTTCCCGCGACTCTTAGGCGCCGGCAAGCGGTTACACGGGTTGAGCAGGTTGGAACAGCCCGGTTGCACAGGGGGGGCCGGAGTCGGGGGGGGGCGGTGCCGCTGGCGTTTTGGGTGGCAGGACCAACCCGCGTTGCCCCTCTGGCGCCCGGCAGTATCAGTAACAGCATAGACTCCAACTTGGGGCTTCCTGGTCTGCTGCCTCCTCAGTTCCACCTCTCCAACGCCAGCCAGCTCTCTCTCCTTAGCGGGTCAATGCATCCTGTAGATGCGCATGCAGGGCCTGCTTTTTCTCGTTCCAATTTAGTAGTTCGTCCCGGTTAATAGCTGCAGTAAGCTCACTTTCGCGTCGCGCAAGGCCTGAAGCGCTTTATCGTTGCAGCTGTAAATCCAGTCTGGAGTGTTCAAGGACCTTATCATGGACTGACAGATTCTGCATGTATTGTCGTTGGAAGCATCACAGCGCGGTCCAACTCGAGTTGAACTTCTTTAGCGTTGCTGCTCCCGGTGGTCCCTCTGCGGGTTTTAGCTCTTGCTGCAGCTGTGCCCGTTCCTCCTCCCATGGCACCAGAAGATTCCGCGGGTCCATGCTTCTTGGGCATCTGCGCAGTCGGCCCACTTCCTCATCCCAGTTCTACTCTTTACCGATGGGAGAGGGAACAGATCCCGACTGGGAGTGCAGGCTTTTCTTCGGACTCAAATGCGTCTGGAAGCGAGACATCGGAGACACCGTAGTGGCATACGGTGGCTCCCTGGGGTGCAACCGCTGACCCGGGATCAGGGGTCGGTCCGATCGGAAGGCCAGTACGGACACCCCTCCCAATCCCAGGTTTAGTCCCAGTGTCCTTGAGGGCCGGGCCACAGTGCTGTGCCGCGGTGGTTCTTTGGGAGACATCACCAAAATCTGAGTCCAGGAATGCGTTAAATGGATTCCTGGGTTGCCGCATGAAAGGTGGTCAGGCCCGTCTCCTCCATGACAGGTTGCATCTGAGGTTTGTAATCCACATCAGCCGGGTAGAGGTCCGATCCACTGGTATTTCGATCCATAGACGAAGCCCCAAGCGGCTCATGTAAGTCCCCATGGTGATGCGTCACGTCCCTCGTTCCAGCGGAGTAAAGGAAGACTTCGTGCTGATACGAGGGGCCGGGGAAAGAGTCACCAAGCGAGACCCGTTCTCCGCCCGGCTCCTCCCAGATCCAGAAGGGAAAGGAGTCAGAGCCCCCTTTGGGCGCTACCGCACCTTCCGCAGTAATATTCCACCTCTCCATGCCCGAGACCCAGAGGTCCACTGCACTAGTGATATAGATGAATTAGGATTCCTGCCACAATGTAAGGAATTCCATAGAAGCAGAAATAAAAGGTTCTTTGGTGGAAAAAGACCGTTTATTCAGACATCTTAGAAAGCTCAAGTACACGCAGTGGCAGGAATGACACTTCCCGCCAGAAGCACAGGTTATAACTCTATTCATCCCATCCCCCTCCCGGCTTCCCATGGGAACGGAGACCTCATCTCCCGCGCAGAGATAAAGTCTCCGCCGATGAAGCTTGCCCATCGCCCGGGCTGTGGAATGTACTCAAGGTTAGGCGGCTGCCCGTACCATCAACACCATTGAAACCTTTACAATATTATATGTTACGTACTGTTACTTAATATGTCCTGTTACTTAATATGTCCTGTTACGTACACAGTGGCAGGGACTGTGGTTCAATGGCAGAGCATCTGCTTTGCATGCAGCAAGGCCAATTTCAATTCTTGGCATCACCAGATAGAATTATTAGGTAACAGGTGATACAAAAGGGTTGGTTGCTCGGCATTCTTCTCCAGGCTGTCAATTGATTCTCTCCAGGAGCGATTACGTTCCTTGGCAGTGCAAGCGTGGAAAGTCTGCTAAAGACAGGAGGGGCATTCTCACAACTGGTTTCTTGTCACAGTGTTTGGGCTTGAGTTAACAGGTTTTTGTCATGGAGTTCCAGGCAGTGGTGATGGCAGTTGGTGGTGGATCCCGCATGATGCATCTGATGTCTAACATCCCTAAAGCTCTCCTTTCTGTGGGCAGTAAGCCTTTAATATGGTGTGGCGAAATGGCTCCCCCCTCCCTTTCCTTTTTTCTTTCCTCCCCTCCCCCCAGCAGGTATCATAGACTTGGAGGACTTGGAAATTCTAGAGAAACATCAGGAAATGCTACCTGGCCTAGGGGGAAATGATATCTTGACCCAGCCTGACCTGGTCAAAGGAGGGTGGGGTCTGGGATCTGATAAATTGCTGAAGGGGTGAGGCTCTCTTCTCTTCTTCCTTCTGCTGGAGTGAAAACCTCATGCCTGAGCTGTGGAAGGCAGCATCCATTTTAGCTTTCATGTGTTCACAAAGTAAGGGTAAATGTTCCATGCGTTCCAGCAGGTATTGTTTCTTCGCCGCATCTCTCGCATCAGCTAGCTCCCGCCTCGCAATACAATTGTTTTGCATAATCTTCGGTCTTTCTTTAACTTCTTTATCGGAAGGTTCCCTTTAAATCTCTGGCTACATGGTAATATTAGCTGTGAGGTATTTATGAGCTGGTTGGCGGATAAGGTTGCGTCGCTCCGCTTTACGATCTTTCCCCCACGCTGGCTACAATTAGGCGAACTGGAGACCCTCTTTGTCGCCTTCAGGCCCTTGTTTGGCCCAGTTTGTCATCTGGTTTAAACTCCGAAGCCATTTGTTGACAGTGGCCTTTGAAGCGTTTTCGGTTAGGACCTACTACCTGTCCTCTGGATCCGCGTCTGCCTTTGGTTTGCAAAAACCTCGCCGGGCGGGAGCCACGGTCCCATCTGCTGGCAGGTATCATCAATAGCTCCTTTGGAGCAGGCAAGGAGTCTCTTCCGGATGGGTTGAAGGAGGCAAGGCGGTCCACCCAATTTTAGGCAGACTCATTAGCTAGATCCTTTAGATCTGGCACAATTTCAGTTCCCAACAAATCTTTCGCTTCTGGGGAAGCTGCAATTGAGAGAGTGGCGTTGGAGCAGCTTCAAGGCTTCCCGGATGACGCATCGGCTTTCAATCTCTTCCAGTCCAAGCCCGCGGTGCTGTTACATGGGACGGAGACTGTTCTCCTCGCTGAAGACACAGATACAATATCTGGAGATGCGGTGCTTCGGGATCGATAAGCGGATCGGCGCCGTTGGTATTAAGTTGTGATCTTTACCGCAGCGCATGTCGTACATCATGACCTTTTGACCCACCGCCTGGCCGCCTCAGGATAATCGGGCACTGTCCTTCAATGGATTGTCTCGTTCCTCCGGGGTCGGAATCAGTAGCGAGGTGCGGGGATGAGGCCTCCCGGCGTGCTCGCTTTATTGCGGTGCAACCTAAAGGCTTTATTATCCCGGCTGTTATTTAATCATCTACATTGTCTTGCTCAGCTGGCAACGGAAGCCTTTGGCTGACGGTCATCACATGCGGACGACACTCAACCTCATCTCCTGTTGATGCGGAGGGGGAGAACACTCTTTAGGCCTGCGGCGAGCATTGCCTGGATATGGCCGCTGGTTGGTTGCGATAGAGCAGGTTAAAGAGGAATCAATCGAAG